>NC_029772.3:35309637-35347262 GCF_000817695.3 Arachis duranensis | reverse complement strand
CATATCTATGGAGGAGATCTCATCCGAAAAGGTATAATGTCCGGCCATACTTACGATGTAGAGTCAACAGAATCTCGAATCTCAACCTGAAGCAAGTGAAGCCGACCCACTACATCTACCCAAGAAAATTCGAAACTCAGATAATTTCTCAAATCATTCTTGACTGGGAGCAAGTGGGGGCTAACCACTACATTTACCCCAAGAGACTCAAACTAAACCCAGAACAAGTAGATCATTGCCACTACATCTACCCAGAAAAGTATATTAAATTCAGAATCAAGCTCAGATAACAATCTCATATTCATTATCATTCTCATTATCAATCTTGTAATTGTCATCATTTTCATTATCTATCTCCTAATAATCATCATTCTCATTATCAATCTGTTCTCATTATGATCTTTAAAGTTGGGTGTCAAGCATGGGCGTTGGGCGCCCCTCTTGTGGACTTTCTGGTGCTGGCCATGGGTGCCATATTCCTAAGTTAGGCGCCAGCTTTGTTGATTTTGTTGAAGGCATTGGACTTTGGTTTCTTGGGCACTGGGTGCACTCTTTCTAGCGCTAGGCGCCAGCCTTTTTTTTGTACTGGCGCTAGACTTCAAATCTTTGAAGTTATGCGCCAGTTTCTCCTTCTTTTTGGGAGTTTACTTTATGCCTTCTTTGTTTATTTTTTTCACCTTATTTCTTTAAAAAATAATCCAGAATGCATAATAATTCTAAAATAAGTCCAAATATATTATCAGTTATGAAAACATCATTTAAAATAAAAAAATTTCAAATTAAAAAGATATGTAAAAATTACTAAAGATGCCAAGGTATCACAACACCAAACTTAAAACTTACTTGTCCTCAAATAAAAGAAGAATGCAAAGAGTTTATCTTAGGGATAAGAATTGAAGAATTAAGTGAAACACAATTTAAGTTTAAAGTGGGGTTTATAATAATTTATGTGATCACATGTGGACTTTCATTACCCTTGTGAATTCTCCATATTTATAACTCAGAATATTCAAAAATATAATTCGGATGATATTAGGGTATCTTTTTTATCGTTTTACGACCTTGAAAGTAGTTCTTTTTGAAAGATTTAACAATTTTTCTTAATCGGGGAGGATACTTAAAATTTTGACACTAAGTGTTTTGTTTTAAGGCAGTTCTTTAGTGTAGGTTTTCAATCAATAATCCTGAATAATTTTTAAAAATAAAATTTTAAAACTATAAAATAAATCTTAAGTAACTTATAATTGAATTTGAAAAAAAAAATTGAGAGTCTTACAATTTGGGACATTGTTGTTGCTTGGATGAGCATAGACAAATAAATGAAAATTAAGTTTTATGATGTGAGAATAAAAAAGATAATGGTAGAATAATATAAAGAGTGGACTATCAATCCGACTTCTGTCTAATTTTTAAAATGACAATGCGATCTTTTAAAGTAAAAATGTTATATTTCGGTTTTTATTTTCTATTTTCGTGACACAATACATATTTTGTATGTATTTTTTCTTTTTAAGTCCTAGTGGAAAACAATGACATGTCAGGTTATATGATTGAATTGTCACGTCATGGTTGCTGAGATGGTCTTTATCTGTCAACGTTGACAATAAAAAATGGACACGGGTCTAATTTTTCTAAATTTAAATTGGTTAAGGGTTTATTCGTCCTTATTATTTAAACAATATCTTTTTAAATTATTTTCTTATTCATTATATTAATATTCTTTTTTAATAAATTATTAAATATATCTATTATTCTATTATATATCTATTTTTTTTTACCAAAGATAGGAGACTCGAACCCGCAACCTCTTAATTGAGTATGGGGAGACTATGCCATTTGAGCTATTACTCATTGGCATTCTATTATATATCTATTACATCTTACTAATTTTATAACTAAAATATGCAACATGTCACCTTCTCATTATAATTGAAATCAAAACTTTCCCTTCAAAATTAACGAATTCTCTCCTCATCCTTACTAATTTTACAACCAAAATGTGCCACATGTCACTTTCTCATTATAATTGAAATCAAATATTTTCTTCCAAAATTAAAGAGTTCTCCTCTCCTTCCTCTTCTTTTTTTTATCTCTCTCATTTCTTCAACCACTCTATCTCTTTTATATATTATTATCAACGACTAATTACGAATTTAATAATCAAAATGTGCAACATGACATTTTTTAATTGTATTTAAATTAAAATTGAAATATTTTGAAATTGAAATTGAAATATACTTATATTATGTATCATATATTACTATCTAATTTAATAACCAAATGTATCACATGACACTCTCTTATTAAAATTGAAAAAAAAATATTTTCCTCCAAAATTAATAAACTCCATTCCTAAATTCTCTCATCTATCTCTCTCCATTTTTCTATTTCTTTCTATTATTTTCACTCCATATATAATTTATATTTTATATTAGTAATTTAAAAAATTAAAATATCATTTGATATTTTTTATTACAATTAAAATAATTTTTTTTCTTTCAAAATTAACAAACTCTCACTCTCATTCTTCATCTTTATCTTTCTCTCTCTTTTCTCTCATTCTCTATTTTTTCTAGCTTTCCGTTCTACGGAAAATAAAATTAACAAAATAATATAATTCAAATAAAAAATATTATTATTATATATATTTTTTTAGTTTTTTGTTTAGTTTTAAATTTTCACCGCTTATCTTTCTAATCTATATTTTTATTTCTCTTCTTTCAAATATTTATTACATATAATTTAAAGAGAATACTAATGTTATAATTAAAAATTAAAATTAAGATTCAATTGTTTAAAAAAATTAATTTTGAGTCAATTTTATAACTATCAATATAATTTTTTTATGCTAATATCTAATTATATTTTTATATATATAAAGAAAAAATATTATTTTTAAATAAAAAATATAAAAACTAATTATTTCTATTTGTGAAATAGACTTAACACCTAATTAAATATAAAAGTATACGCATGAAATTGTTTTAAATTTTAAACAACGAATGTTAAAATTAATTATTGATTAAAAAAATTAGACTTTTTTTATATAAAAATAATAACTAAAAATCTTATTATTTTATTTTTTATCTATAAAGACCTTGATTTTTTTAGTTAAAATTTTTTGTCAAACTACAACTTTTTTTTATAAAAATAGTTTGATTTTATAAATCTTTTGTGACATGCATAATCTATATTGTCAGGACAAAATAAACTGTAGTTTTAAAAAATTTATATTTCCGTAATATTATTACGGATAAAAATAATAGTGGTATAATAAGTAGCATAAACTAATTAATAAATTATTCAAATTTTTTAAAATAGCATTTATTTTATGAAACTAAATAAATAATTTTTAAATATAATTTTTGAATATTTAAATAATAAACATTAAAATACGATTAATACATTAATAATAATAACCCTATAATATATTAGTATTATGATCTAGATAATTTTCGCAATAAAGTAGAAACTAATAAACATATTCTTTGATATATACAAAAATTTTTTTTGAGTAATAATAAACTTAATTTTTTATCTGTTTAAACTAAATTTATAATTTTATTTGACATTTTTTGTATTAAAATTGATTAAAAAAATATTAATATAAAAAATATAAAACTAATTTGAAAAAAAGTGTTGTTTAAAGAATAAAAACAAATAAACTCCTAACCAATTTGAATTTAAAAACAATTAGATTTCTATCCATTTTTTATTGTCTATTTTGACACATAAAAATTACCTCAACAAGCATGATATGACAGTTAAGTCATGTAACTTGATATCATTTTCTGTCAGAACTTAATAAAAAAATATCTAAAAAAATTGTGTTGTATCACGGAAATAAGAGATAGAAATCGAAGTGAATGTTTTTATTTTAAAGGATTACGTTATTATTCTGATAAATGGACAAAGACTGAATTGATAGTTCACTCTAATATAAAATATGCATCGATAAAATCCATGAGGATTTACAGTTGTTGCTCATAAAAAAATGGACCAAAAAAAAGTAAAATAACAAATAAATCCATAAAAATTTACACTTCGAACAAATTAGCCATTAAAAAATATACCAAAAATATTTTTTAGGATAATAAATAAAAACATACTATATATCTTCAAATTAGTTCTTATGATTAGAAAAAAAGGTATTAATTTAAACTAATTTATTCACATTTATTATTCTAAAAAATTTTATTAATATTTTTTTTTAGACAATATTCCAACCGAAATATAAAAATTCTGGAATTTATTTATTATTATACTCAAAAAAATGTATACTGTAGCCACTATGTCTAATGTCTACATCTTCGTTTTCAAACATTTTCTAAAAATTTAGTGTCTATACCTCTGTAAAAGCCGCTGAATATGAACCAGAGGCCACCTACCGAAATCCAAAGGTCTAGAGATATGAAATAAAGGTTATCTTTGGTTTCCCTTCTCTTTATGCTCCACCCATTCTTCAATGGTATTGAATAATGGATTTCTCAAAAGATAAGACTGAGGATAGAAAAGGCTAAACTGGTACAATTTTGATGAATTGCTAAAAGCAATGGAGGTGGAGAGATTGAGAAATTGATTTTGTTGTTGGACGAAAAATAAAATATCAAAAACTAAAAAGATGTGAGATTTCTTTTGTAAATTTGAACAACTAAAATGTTATATTCCTTATAATTTTTTTAGAATATGTATTAAAAAATGCTATTTAAATATTTTTTATACATCTCTTTTACGGTACAAAAGACAAATGTTATTTATTTCTCATTTTTATCCATTATTTTTAATACTAAAAATAAAAAATGTATGAATATAATATATACAAAACAATTATGTTAAGAAATCAATTGGAATATCAGCCAACAACGATCAATTATTAGTTGGACAACAAATAAACAAAAAAATCATACAAAATTAATTGAAAAGAAACATTTAAAATATAACAAAAAAAACATCTAAAACTAAATAAAAAACATCCAAATTATTGTAAAAAGAACATCTAAACTTAAAAAAAAATTCGAAACATAACCAGAAAAAACATTTAAAATTATTGTACAAAAACTTCCAAAATTTAATAAAAAAGATGTTCAAAATTTGAACACAATAAAAACTATTTTAATTATGATAAAAAAAATAAGCATATTTTCGAATGTTTTTTATATCTGAATTTTAGACGTTTAAATTTGAGGTTTCAGGAATTTTTGAGAATATACAATTAAAAGTGAATGAAAATAAACTATTAAAAAAACATAATTTAAGGTATTTTTTATTCCTGAATTTCAGATGTTTAAATTTTAAAAATTTTTAGTATTTCTTTAAGAATCTACAATTAAAAATAAATAAAAGTAACCTATTAAAAATGAAGGCATCATTTTAGATATTTTTTATATATAGATTTTGAATGTTTAAATTTTAGAGGTTTTAGATATTTTTTCTAGGAATGTACATTAAAAGATAAATAAAAACAAACAATATTTTTAGATTTTGGAGGTTTAAATTTTAGAAGTTTCAGATATTTTTTAATGGTTTTGGATATTTTATTTTGTTAGATTTTGGATATTTTTTCAACAATTTTAGATTTTTTAATTTTTAGTTTTTAGATATTATTTTTCTAATATTTTAAATGTCTTTTTTTTGTTAAGTTTTGGATATTATTTTTCAAAACAAAAGAAAAATTATGACAATTAAAAAAAATATCTAAAACTATTAAAAAGAACCATCTAAAACCTAAAAAAATATAAAAACATTCAAAAGATAAAAAAAAATCATTCAAAACCTATAAAAAAGACACATCCAAAACTTAGGAAAAAAATATCTAAAACTATTAAAAATAAGGGTAAAGAATATTTTTTATTCCTAAAGTTTGGCAAAAGTTTAAAAAATCTCCATAAATTTTATTTTCTTTCAATTTTGTCCCAAAAATTTTTGATTTGCATCAAATATGTTTCTAGCGGCTAATTTTTCGAAAAATTTAGGACTAATTTAACAATAATTTCATAAAAACAACCTTCAACGCAAGCAAATCAAGCATAACTTTTATGCATTTTGGTTGGATTGGTCTTAAATTTTTGAAATTTAGCTGTTGAGGATATATTTGATGTAAATAAAAAAAATTTGGAATAAAATTGAAACAAAATAAAATTTAGAAATATTTTTAAAATTTTTGCTAATCTTCAGGACAGGGATGGTTGTATGTATATGAGTGTGGGGCAATCGCCCCACTACGATTTGAAATTTTTTTAAGTAGTATATGATAATAATATTTAGTTGCCCCCACTAAATTATTAAATTTGATCCCACAATAATTTTTTACTCAACTTTTGGTACTTTATAGTCAATTTAAAAATTTCATATTAGATGTCATTATAACGATCAATTCTCAATTTAAATAAAATTTGTGTTTTTTTTAGAAATCGACTCAAAAGAGTATTATTTATTTTTTTATATTAGTTTTTATTTTTTTTCGTAGCAACTGCATTAATTGAAAGATCAATAAGAATTGATTTCTAATTGTATAAGAAGTAAATTTTTAAATAAGTATTTACTTATATATATGTAAAAGAAATACTACACATCCAAGTCTTTTTATGAATTAAGTCTAACCAAGTTAAATAATAAAACTTAAAATAATATTAGTCATAACTAATTTTTGTTGTCTTAGACAAATTTGATTGAACTTTATTAACAAAAAAATATGAATATGTAGCATTATCGTATTTAAAAAGACAGATATTTATAAGGGTAAAGTATATTTTTTGTCCCCGAAATTTGGCAAAAAATTTAAAAATACCCATAAGTTTTATTTTGTTACAATTTTGTCTCAAAAGTTTTCGATTTGCATCAAATATGCCCTCGGAGGCTAAATTTTCAAAAAATTTAAGACCAATATAACAATAATGCATAAAAATTATGCTTGTGTTGAGGGGTTGTTCTTATGAAATTGTTGTTGAATCGATCTAAATTTTTTTGAAAAAATAGCCGTCAGGAGTATATTTGATGCAAATCGAAAACTTCTTGGACAAAATTGAAACAAAATAAAACTTAGGGATATTTTTAAAACTTTTGTCAAACTTTAAGAATAAAAAATATATTTTATCCAATTTATAAATGATTATTTTAATATTTTAATTTATAAAATTAGATATTATAAAAATTAATCATGTTATCTTTATATCAAAAATAACTACATATGTATATATATTGAAATAAAAAATATACATTAAAAATAAATTAAATAATCCATATATTTATATATGAATACATAATGATTAATAAATAATTTCATGATAATTAATTTTTATGTACACACTATTCAAAAATAAAAAATTTACTTTATCTAAAAAATAATCCTTTAAAATCGGAAAAAAAGAAACTATCAATATTATTAAATAAATCCTCTTATTTTTCGACTCTGGAATAGTGGAAGCGGCGGTGATTCAAAAGAGAAAGAGAAGAAGAGAAATAAAGAAGAATGGGAGGATACATAATTTTTTAATATAAAATTAGTTTTTGAAGTTTTAAAACTAGGATTTTTTAAAAAATGAATTGTTTTACTGCTTTTAGAGTTGGTTCCTAATTTTTTTTATGGTGAATTATAGCGTACAGATGATTATTTACAGATATTTTTGACGCGTTTGTAGATGACTGACACGTGGTATATAAGAAATAGGCAATGTTCTGAAAACCGGTTCGAACCGGCCGGTTGAACCGGTCGAACCGTGAACCAGTCATTGTTACGGTTCGGATAATAACAAAAACCGCAGTATTTGAAAACCGGACTTGAACCGACGAACCGGCCGGTTACCGGTCGGTCTAACCGAACCGGGACCCGGCCAGTTTTTTAACATTGCAGCAAAACGCCGCCGTTTTGTGCTGCTGAGGGAACCCTAATTCCCTTTTCTGAGTTTTCTTTCTCCTTCGCGAGTTCGCACTTCGCAGCCTCCACTTCCTCCTCGTTCCTCCAGCCTCCCAAAGAACAGAACACCACCCAGTCACCGCACTCACCGCACTCACCACCCAGTTGTCAACTCCAGACTCCATGAGGCCCTCAACGCAGTCACCGCCGTCGCACTCACGCCCTCAGCCACTTCGCATGTCACTTCCGTCGAGCTCTGCCTCTGAGAAAGCAGTAGAGAAGTGTTGAAGCGTTGAAGCGTTGTCCTTCAAGCTCTGAGAGAAAGCAACAGATTTCCTCATTTTCAGGTAATTTTTAATTAGGTTATGAACATGATTTTGTGATGCAATCCGATTCTGATGAAACTGTGCTCTGATGAACTGAAGTCTGAGTCTCTACTCTCTGAAAACTAAAACTGTTATGAGTTCATTTTGTGATTTCATTGATTCTGATGAACTGAACTGATGAACTGAACTCTGGGTCTCTACTCTCTAAAACTGTTTTGAATTTATTTTTTGATTTCATTGATTCTGATGAACTGTGCTCTGATGAACTGAACTCTGAGTAAACTGTTATGAATTTATTTTTTGATTTCATTGATTCTGATGAACTGTGCTATGATGAACTGAACTCTGAGTAAACTGTTATGAATTTATTTTTGATTTCATTGATTCTAATGAATTGTGCTATGATGAACTGAACTCTGAGTAAACTGTTATGAATTTATTTTTTGATTTCATTGATTCTGATCAACTGTGCTCTGATGAACCGTGCTATGATGAACTGAACTCTGAGTAAATTGTTATGAATTTAATTTTGGGATTTCATTGATTCTAATGAACTGAACTCTGATGAACTGAATTCTGATTTTGTGAACAAAGAATTTTATTGAACCTGAGATGTTGTACTTGTTTGTATTTGTATACTCTGATTTTGGAATTTGGATGTTGTTTGTTCATTTATGGTGAACTTGAGAGTTGAGATTATTGGGTTGGATTGCTGGTAATATTTAGGTATGGAAGAAAGTATCAACCAAGACCTACCTAGGAATAATAATGCTGAAAATAATTCTGCTTCGAATGAACGTTCTCCTCCTCCCGCGAGTAACGAAAATCAATCACAAACTTGTAGTGTTAGGGGGAAAACTGATCCTGCTTGGAGATACATTGCTTTACAGAATACATTGGAGTCTTTTTGATCAAATTCATACAACAAGAAGGAATAGATTGGAGCATGATAGGCTAAGTGATATTGTGTATGTTACATATAATTTGCGTCTTAAATCCAGGTAATCTATATTTTATCCTTTCATTTCATATCATTAAATTTTGTATAGCTAATATACTAGGTTTATCATCTATTGTATTTAATTTGTTAGGAATGAAAGAAAAAAAAGAAAGCAAAAGTCGCAATATGATCCAATCGATATTGAAACTATTGATAAGGTTGATTTTTAGGTGACGGAAGAGGTTGTTGAAAAAGAGCCTGATCTTCCAAGTAATATTGAAGACTTGCTTCGTGAGTATTATAGTTTATTGATCAGACAATAAATTACAATAGCTTTTATCTTTAATTTATTGATAATATGTTATATTTTCTTAGATGAGATTGATGCTGATTTAGATCAAGGTGGTGGTGGTGGTAGTACTAGTACATTTTATGCTGCACCACTTGCTTTTTCTGGTCCAAGTAGTGGAAATGAAGGTGATGAAATCAATGAGGCAAATCTGCAGCAAATTATGGAGGATTTTGATGATTGATGACAAACTTGGATCATTTTGATGATGCTATGTTGGGTTTGATTGGTTGTTTGAGGACTTTTGAACTTTGAATTTGTATTTGAATGAGATTATAACATTTAGTTTATGTAGTACTTTTAATTTGAATGATATTTTAAAGTTTAGATTAGACTATAATCAGGGACGGATCCAGGAATGTTATCATGGGGGGGCCAATAATATATATAATATAAAAAAATACATGCAAATAAATTATAATGTAAGATGCATTACAAAAATATACTGATAGAGAATATATATTTAAAATGCAAAAAAAGGTGTACTTTTTACTAACAAAGTGGTACACGTCGATTCATCATATCATAAAATTCATCGATAATAAAATCTGTGTCAAATCTTTCAGCAATCTTCTTCTCAATGTAAATCAAAAGACAATTAGCAAGCAATTCATCTTCCATTTTGTTTCTGAGTCTATTCTTCACAATATTCATAGCTGAAAAAGATCTCTCAGTTGTAGCAGTTGAAACAGGGAGAGTTAATACCAAGCGAATCAAATGATCAATCAAAGGATATGTTAAAGACTTTCCTGTCTTCGTTAATCCTTGACATAACTCCGAAATTGTGCACAAGTTAGTTAATTCAACATGATTAGGAACATCAAGTTCATAATGTTGAGCTTGCATCCTAATGTGAAATTTCTCTTGGTCACTGAAGTCACCTGGATAAAACTGTTCTACTAATTCACATACTTTGTTGATACTGAAGAACTTATAATTATCTCTGGGATCTAAAGTTGAACTTAAAGTAAGCAATTCCACCATATTATCATTGAATCTTCCATTAAGCTCTTGCAATTGTGTATCAATTACAGCCAGAAATAAATTAACACGGTAATGATGCTCTACTGAAATTTGATCAACAATTTTGCGAGTCCGGCCTCTTCTAGGAATATGCAATGCATTCATATCAGGAACTTCAACTTCATGTTTCTCACAAAATAATATAACTTCTTTAATGAAAGCCTCCCAACTTGATTCTCTCATTCTTTGGATTAAAGTCTTCGTAGTAGAAACCAGAGTTAAAGCATTCAATATGTCTTGATTTTTTCGTTGCAAAGCTTGACAAAGATCATGACTAACTTCCAAAATATTTCTCATCAAATGCAAAACAAAGACAAATTCAAAGGATGTGATAGCATCATAAGCAGCACTAGCATCACCACGAGATTATGACGAGAAAGAACTGATGAAATTTCTGTTTTCAATGTCAAAGAACATGTATCAGAAACATGTATAAGATTAAAAAATCTTTCTTGAACACAACCGTGCTTGTCTACAAATCTCAAAACCACAGACATTTGTTCTCACTTTGACTCATCTTTTGCTTCATCAATAATTATACAAAATTTAGAATCACCAATTTCTTCTCGAATTGTTGCACGCACTTTTCTAGCAAAGATATGCAATATATCTTTTTGAACACTAGGAGATATATATTGAGCATTTCCAGGAGCATTTTCAAGGACAACATTATGAACATTCTGATTGCAGGAAGCTAAAAACTTAATTAACTCAATAAAATTCCCCCTATTCAAAGATCTAGGACTTTCATCATCGCCTCTAAATGCACATGCTTGAAATGCAAGCCATCGAATAGCATTAATAGATGTCTTCAACCTTAAACGGTTATTTGCAATAGTTTCATCACTATGCCTATCAAGAACTTTGTCTATATGCTTAGATTGAGCCATCAAATCATCACAAGATTTCACACATAAATTATGGGGAGAATTAGGAATAGAACCCTCATGACATACAAATGCACAATTTACCCCATTGTTTACTTTCTTCCAGTTACTAAATCCTAACTCTGAAAATGCATTTTTTCCATCATTGCGAGCACCATAATGTTTACCAAACGAGTAGCAAGGCAAACAATAAGCAGCATCTTTTTCTGGTGAATATTCTAACCAACTTGAAAATTTCTTAAACCAAGAAGATTGAAAATATCGACGGTGATTGTTATTACTAGAAGCTGGATAGCTAATATTTGTTGGTTGGTATGGCCCAGCTATTATGTATGCTCTACGAATCTTATCACGTTCATTGACATTATACTGCCAAATTGGACGTCGCTTTCCTGGATCCCTTTCTAGTAAAGAGATATCAACATCTCTTTCTAATCTTGGTACTTTAGTTTCATGTTGATATGTATTTTGAGTAAGATTAGAGAGCTCACTTACTTGACCTTCTTGTGAAATAGGATTAGAGGGTTGGCTTGTTTGAACTCCAACGTTATCAGTAACTTTTCTCTTAAAAATTGCATCAATTTTACTTTGCTTTTTCATTATAAAATGTTCTAATTTCTTTTTACCTGAAAAAAAAAAGAACTCAAATAATTATATACTTACATGAATAAACAAAGTCTAAATATATTTTATTAATTAAATATCAATAATAATAATTTTTTCACTAAATCACTATCAATTTTATTAAAAAATAAAATAAAAAAATAAGAAAGAATAAATCTTAAAAATAGGTCAATAATTTGTCTATGTAAATACAAAAGAATAAAATTAAATTATTCCATAATAAAACAATGTACTTTATTAATTAATAATTTTATGTAATTATATAAAAGAATTGAAAAATAAAATAAATACCTTCTTCACTGGCAATGGCAGTATGACCAAGTGAGGACTGAGGACGCCGTCGCCGCGTGTTAGGAAACAAAAGGATTAGAAAAGAATAGGAAAGGTGAAGATACAGCATTAGTTTTAGGGATTTTTTTAAATTTTAATGTTTTATTTGTATTAGGTTGGGCTTTTAATCAGTGACTATTATTTTTTTTTTAAAAGCTGGGGCCAGGCCTCTACTTGTCCTCCTATGTATCCGTCCCTGGTGGTGTCTTTGAACTCAAAGTTTGGCTCAGGTGAGGATGAGACAGAAAAGGAGAGAAAGCCATGTTTTTAAAACGGAATTATAATAGGTGGGGTCCGTTTTATCCAAGGTTGCGAAAACCGAACCGGTCATTAAACCGGTCAAGTAACTGGTTTAATGGTTCAATGGTTCAACCGGGGTCGAACCGTGGTCAGACCGGTTTAATTAAATATACAATAAAATTATTAAAAATTTAATATATAATTAAAATAATTAACATAAATAATAATTAGCATAAATAATTAAATATTAAAAAAATTTAATTTCTAATTAATTCTCAGATTCTAATAAAATGATCAATATAAATACCCAGAATAATCACTCCCAATCCAAATACATACAACTATACAAGCCAGAAAATCCAAAAGCATAAGAAAATTCAGCAACTCAACCATAAGAAATTGAAATTCAGATACACTCACAATCCAAGGACACTCACAATTCAAGTTCAGCAAATCACACCCCCAATAACCCTAACTTAGAAAAAAAAAACACAAAAGAACAGCAACTCAATCATCAGAGAACAGCAACTCAATAATCACAGTAACTCAGAATCAATAAAACAAAATGAACAAACATAAATGGAAGCAAACATCGATTTCAGTCGTGCATACTCATAATCATAAACATTATTCGGTTCTAGAATCATACAAAAACAAAAACTCAGAATAATAAAACCCAGAAATAGAGACAGAGAGGTTGGAACAAAACTCAACTGCTAGCAAAGGAGAAACGGTGAGACAGAAACAGAGACGAGGGAGGAATGGCGAGACAGAGACAGAGACCAAGACGATGGAGGAACGAAACTCATTTGCCGGGGAGGGTAGAACGGCGAGATAGAGACGAGGACATGATTCAAACTGACAGCTCCTTGATCTGCACGTCTACAACCACGACGACGATGTAGAGAAGTGTAGAAGACGGCAACGAGCTTCGACATGCAAGTACAGAGGCGACGGCGTGGAGAAGAAGATCGACGGCCAAGGACTTCGATCTGACCTTCTGTCCGTCACTGCTGGCGCGACGGCACCCTTTGGCTGACGAGAAGAGTTCGGCGGCGACGGAGGCGGTGGCTGCTGCTGCTGGTTGCTGAGAGATAGAGGGATAGTGGGTTAGGGTTCCGTTTAAGTGCGAGGGAAGGTAAGAATGGTGGTCAGCTTTCCGGACGATGGGTCGCCGAAGACTGCTGTTGTTGGCTGAGAGCGAGACGAGGAGGAGACGAGGAGGCAAGGGCTGCTGGCGCCTGGCTGAGAGAGAGAGGGGGAAGTAGCACCGTAGTGGGTTAGGGATTTGGGTGAGTGAGACTGATGAGAGGGAGGGAGAAGGGATGCCGTGGTGGTTGCTGGGAGCTGATGTTGGCGGCGGTGTTTCTCTCAAAGGTTAGGCTGAGGCAAATTAGGGATTTGGTTGGAATGTGAGAGTGAGACAGAAGGGAGAGGGTCGGGTGTGTTGGGGGGTGGGGGTTTTTACGTTTTTTTTTTTGTGAGAGAACCGGTTTTTGACCCGGCCGGTTCATCCGGTTCACCGGTTAATCACCGGTTCGGCCAGTTTTTAAACCGGTTTTTTGCAAGACGGTTTTGCGTGTCACCGGACCGGCTATAAGACCGGTTCCCGGTTAATCCGGTCAAACCGGCCAGTCCGGTCCGGTTTTCAGAACCATGATTTTATCTAAAATAATAGTTTCGGGCAATAGACTTTTGTAAAAAAAGTTCAACTTCAGACTTATCAAATTTGTATTGAAAAATTTAAATTTAATTTATAGAAATAGATATTTGTGTAGATTTAAATTAATAAATTATTTCAAAATTTAAAAATATACCTATTATAAAAAGAATTGTGTGGGTTGTAAATATATCTAGCCATTCTAACATATTTGGTGTTTTTTTAATTGGTTTTCTTGTTTTTTAAAAAAAATTAAAAAATTAAAGTATTTTTATTGAATTTTAAGGAGTAATAGTCAAATTCGTTCTTAAAAGATCACTTATTTTTTAAATTCGTTTTCAAATAATTTTTTTAGTCATATTACTCTTTGAAAGGTAAAATGTAAGTCAACTTAGTATTTCCGTCAGTTAGATGATAATGTGTCACATTAAGTTCTGTATGTCACAAGATGATTGGTTGATGTGTCAGATCAGTAACACGTGGCATGCCACTTGTTATTTGTTTATGATGGTTATTAGTGGCTAAGAGAAGGGAGGTTGAATCCTAATTATCTTTTTCCAAAAATATCTTTTTTGCTTTTCCAAAGAACTCAGGAGATATTTTTGTTTTTGTCTCGTGACAAGTTGAGAGACACTTTATTTTTGTCTCCTGAGTAACAAAACCAAATCGAAGTAGAGAAGAAGAAGTAACACACAGATGTATCCTGGTTCAGCTATCTAGTGCAATGTAGCCTACATCCAGTCTCCATCACAATTATGATAAAATTTTACTATATATTTTACAAGATTACAAACATTAATGCTTCCCTAAGATCTACCCAATTCTATTTGGGACAAATCCAGATTCTAACCCAATTTGAATTTGACTAGGATTCAATCTAGCTTTCAACAGCCAAGTGCTAACCCAACTTGTAAGGGAAATTCCACAGGATCATGAAACAAAACAGAAAGATGTACAAAGGACCTCTGAGACATCTTATGCCTTTTTCTCACCGTTTAACTTACTGTCTTCTACCTTTCATTAGTTTTTCTTACAAATCTCACTATGTTTACCTTTTTCAATGAGACTCGGACACACTAAAGTGAGAAAAAAAATACTAAATGAATAACATGAAGAAAAAGAACTCAATCAGCTTAGGTAGCTATGAGAATAAAGGTTCTAAAAACCAAATCGGTTAATAAACCAGTAAAATGATTGATTTAACGATTTAATAGTTTAACCAGTTTAATTAAATATAAAATAAAATTATTAAAAATTCTATTTTTAAAAATAAACATTTATAATTACTTAATTAGTAATTATCACCAACACAAACTTGCACAAATCAAATACAGTTAACAACACTACCAACACATCAACGAAAATAGTTTCTGAATTTATACCATTTCTAGTTACTTCAACAAACCAACAACACATGTAATATCATAACACAATCAACAATTACATCCAATTCAGAAGTCAAATTCAAAAATTAAAATCCATTACAATTTGACAATAAAACAAGAAATCAACACACAATTAACAAAATATATCAAAAAATTCATAACACAATCAATAATTACATCCAAAAATTTAGAAGACAAACTTAGAAATTAAAATCTATTACAATTGACAATAAAATCAGAAATCAACACAAAATTTACAAAATACCATCAAACAAACAATTGAAAATTACATAATAATGTTTGGTCATTACTTGGGTTAATTTTCTAAACTGAACTGTTTATAATCAAAATAATCTCTAAAATATACACCTAAGTTATTTTTATTCCTAAAATTTTAAAAATTGATCAAATTAGTTCTTATATAATTTTTTTCATAATATTAAATTTTAAATATATTTTTTTATACTACTAATTTTAATATATTTTTTAGACCGTAATAAACAAAATTTTCTTTACATAAAATAATAAAAGTAATTAAATTATTTACTACCAACTCAATAAGTATTTTATTATTTTTAAGAGATTAATTTTTATTTATTTTTAAAAAATTTAAATTTAATAAAATAATTTAAAAATTAAGAATAAAAAATTTTAAAAATAAATATACAAATTTTATAAGTTATTTTTTATAACTATAAATTGATATTTTATCTTAGTAATATTACATGATAAAATCGTTCGACAATTAAATTTAATTAAATTAGTTTAATAATTGATAAGCACATACAAAAAAGAGGAGACACATAAAAAAAATAGAAAAATAATAATGTTTAGGTATATATTAAAATTAGCTATTAAAATTAGTTATAAAGGTAGAATATATATTAAAATATAAAATATATTTTTTAAATAAATTAATTATACATATATTTATATACAAATTTTATGATGAATAATTTTAATGAACAATTTAGAAAAAAATTAATCCCTTACTTATTGTATTTTTGATAAAATATAGGATCTGTTTTATGACTTTCTAGTGATGAATGGTCGAATATAATTATATGCACAAACTAAAATATCTCAATTGTAGTTTTTTTTCAATTGCAACACATCTAAGTTATACCAAAAATATTTTTGAAACACATCCAAAATCATAAATCTAAAACTTAAATTTAAACATTAAAAAATAATTGTAACACATCTAAAATTATGAAGTTATGCAAAAAATATTTTTGAAACACTTCTAAAATACAGAAATTATACATGTAAAATAATTTAATATTGTAATATATATGAAAATCTGTTGAAGTCATTTTATTCGATTTTTTATTTTAAAAAAATCAAAAATTTATACAGGATAATAAAAAAAAGTAATGACGTCAGAGACCCATCTAAATCTTAGATAAATTTTCGGTATGGACGAACGGTGATGTTGATGTGGATGAACGGTGACGAAGAGGAGGAAAGTGACGACAAAGATGAGTGTTGACAAAGGGGGAGTGCGGCGTTGTGAATGAGCGCCGAGAAAGAGGAAGGCAGCGTCGAAGATGAGCGCGGAAGAGGAAGGTGGCGCGGAAGAACGTCGGTAGAGAATGACTTCTCTATGTTTTCGATGTGTGCCTATGAGTTTTCGATGTACGCCTCTCGGTTTTTGATGTGGGGCAAATGTAACTTCTTTGCTTCTTTGAATGTTTTGTACTGATTTAGTTAATAATTAGATGGTTTAAGATTTATTTTAAAATTTTAAAATCAAAATTTTGAATTTTGAATAATTTAATTTTTAGATATGTATTTAAATTATAATATATTAATAATTAAATATATTAAATTTGAAATAGAAATTTAAAATTTAAATTTAAATTTTAAGACACTAAATCTATTCATAATTTTTAGATGTGTTTGTTTTAATTTTTTTTAATTATTATAATAAAAGACTGAATATTATACCATTTTCAAAGGATACCTAATTGAATTGTTTAAAATATTAATTAGTATATTTTTTTCCAAAAATAAATATTTTAAGGTCTCAAGGTCTCCTGTTACAATGATTCCAGCATCTATATATTCAAGAGAAGGTCTCCTGTTACAATGATTCCAGCATCTATATATTCAAGAGATGATTTGATACCCTTAAAAAACATAATACCTTTTAACATTAATTTTCAACTTTTAAAATAAATAGCAAAGTTTTTTTTAACCAATATGTCATTTTTTTAAATTTAATGCCAAATTGCTATTTTTTTTGAAATTATTTAGCTAAATATTACTTTTTTATATTACTATAGTTGATTATAATTAAAAATAAAAACTTTTTAGTTATTTATTAAAATTATGTATGAAAATAAAAAGAATTGTCAATATAAATCTTTAAATAAACTACAAGCTAAATAGTGTTGAAAAATATAGATAAATCAAGTTAAATCTCTTGTTTTTTTATAGGGCTGCAATATATATTTTTTTCGTTTTGTGGTCATGGGGCTACAGTAATACAAACCATTTTACGGCAGTAAAGATACTGAGTACCCATACCCAACAATGGACTTGTATGTTCAAGTTTTTGCTAACAATAAATAAAAATTATATGTGTTCAAAATGCAAACAAATCCATACACATTTAAGGTAATCTAACCCAACGTAGAAAGAGTACTGTTTCATAATTTCAGCCAAGCCAAGCAATTCGTTTGCTTGAAAACAACTATCTACAAAGCTGCTTGTTTCAAGGGAGATCCAATGCACACGTGTCAAAATAATATGAATCTCTGTAAATTTAAATCTGTATGCTAGTGCGATCCTTTTTTATTTATATATAATTTTTTTATTTAGAGGGTCATCAAATTTTGAAACTACTTACTTTCGTCCAACGAATAAATATTCAAAACAAGAGAAGTGAAATTTTCAAAGCACGTGCGCAGTCTCTGTTACAAAAGTGAAAATTGAAATGGAAGTAAGTCAAACCATGTGCTCATCAGGTTTGAATTTTCAAAGCATATTAATGACAAACAAGTTTAGAACTACATACTACTCCTATCCCATGCAGCTGGTGGAACGTAAATTTATACGTAGAAAAGTCACTCTCTGTCACTTTACTTTATTTTGGGTAGGATAAACGCGGATCAAATTTGGATTAGATATGACTAAATTTTTGATTTAATTTATATAAAAGACAAAGACTAAAAAATAAAAATTTAATTAAATTTTAGTATTATATTTAATGTAAGATGTATAAAATTAAATTATATCTTAATATTTTATATAATTCAAAATAAATATAGAGACTAAAATGAATAAAATAACCAAATTACCTTTGGTTACAAATTAAAAAGAATTCTGAAACAAAAAGGCCTAACTCTCTCTTCCTCCTCTCTCTCTTGCACTCTTCCTTCCTCTCCTCTCATCTCTGTGACTCTGTCTTCCTTTTTTACCAGCAGCACTGACGACAACACTCACCACCGTCGCATCTACCTCGTGTTTGAGTTCTAGCTCTACGGCGTGTGGTGCTGTGCCGCCATGTTTGAGTTCCAGTTCCACGCATTACCGCTCTATGCCACCGTGTTTGAGCTCCAGTTCCGCACCATGCAGTGTCGTGTCTCCGTCTCCGAGCTCGAATTCCGCATCTTATAGTGTGTTGTCATTGTGTTCGAGTTCTGCGCATCTTATAGTGTGTTGTCATTGTGTTCGAGTTCTGCGCCGTGCTGTGCCGCCTTTGTTCCCGGTTACGCCGTTCAGTTCCAGTTTTGTGTCGCCTCTATTCTTCTTTTTTTATTTTAATTTTAAAATTATGAAATTGTTGAATCTGTGTTTATGAGATTAAATTTGTTTTGGTGTCATTGTTGTCGGTGGTGGTTAAATTTAATGATGGTAGAGGTGTGGTGATTATGTTTCGATAATGGCGAAGGTGTGGTAATTATAGTTCGGTGATGGGTGTAATGGGGTGGGGTGGGGTTAGGGGTGAAGTGTAAATTTAGAATATAAAATTTTGAACGAGAATATTTTAGGAATAAAATGTTATTAAAGTTTCGATTTTTGTCTTTAAAAAATTAAAATTTTGGAGACAGAAATTAAAATTTTAATTTTAGTCTCTCACCACTAAACACAATACTAAATCTCACTCCTCTAGTTTCAATCTCAATTTCCATTGTCAAACACAGCCTTAAAGTACAAAATCTCCAATAATATCAAAAATAAAATGGGAGAGCCTGGAGATAAAATGACCAAACAATTATTTAGGAGCAACTATATATGACAAAGAAAATATGAAATTCAAAAAAGAACATACCACACCACTTTTATTTCATCATCTCTTTTTTCCAAGCCTCTGTTCCACGTTACATAGAAGTAGACTAATAAGATCTTTTACCTCAGGTGAGAGTTTAGCTTCTTTTGAAAATTTTGAATTAATTCTCCAATTTACTATCTGCAAATTTAAGGATTGGAGATGTAACATGACATTCAAATCCATCTTCAAACCGATTTCTATTATCTTCACATTTCTGCAATTTGGATTTCAAAATTGGACATTAAAGTTTTCAAATGGAGAAGATGGTTAGTAGTGGAGGAAGAAGAAAGACTCGTAACGTTAACCTTAAGAGTTTTTGCCACATTTGAACATTTAACTGCCAGCTAAGATAAAAAACTAACGATGTCTCTAATAAAGTAACAATTGGTTTGATTTGTCAAATAGATATAAATATTAGTGGACAAAAAATTTATTTAAATAAGAAAGTTTAGGCCATCAATTTTTGTGTTTTGTGATTAGTACTTAACAATTAAAAGAAAAGTGAGTAATCTTCTATCATTAAATATAATTTTACATCATTAAAAACATTATTGATGACCAATTGATGATTACAAAATACAAAAATTGCTGGCCCTAACATTTCTTTATTTAAATTATTTGTAGTCAGCTTTATTAGTGTCTCAAAATTAGAAATAATTATTTACTATATTTTTAAATATTTTAATTCATGTTAATTTTAATCGAATCTCTTGTAATTATAGTTTCAATCTACATTTTCGGATGTCATTACAATGAGAGTGCAATAAAAATATTAAAAACAATTTACTAAGATAATTGTTCATACCCTGACCCAATAGTAAAGGCCTAGGTCCAAACAAAAGGCCTAATCTCACGGATTGAGCCTCACCCGGCACCGACCTTCGTCTTACGAAGTCGGCACTCACCACGACCTGTTCTAAAGAAGTTGGGAACGAGGGTTAGCTGGCAGATAAGTACTCATTCAGATGGGTAACTGCCCCTAAAATCTCTCTAACCACTTCCAATATCCATATCTTAACCTCCCCAAGATAAAGGGAAGGTTAACACCCTAAAAAAGTGGCACTACTCCAACGGTGGTTATTGGTTCACCACTATAAATACACTGACATTCCTCAGGTATCTCTAAGCCCCAATACTCTCAAAACCTGCTTAACCCTATGCTGACTTAGGCATCGGAGTGTCTTTGCAGGTACCACCCCCCATTCTTTCACATACACAACTCGGAGGCGGCTCCCAAACGTAACCAAGTCGGAGACCACACTCCTCTAGCGTTTGGGCCTCACAAACAAGCCCAACCACCATCCGGTTCTAGGTAAGCCCCGGAACATTGGCGCCGTTGCCGGAAAACCGAGAGATCAACCAGTGATGGCGGACAGATCCCCCGAAGAGGGTCATGTGGAATCAGATTCTGAACAAGAGAATCTGGACACCGGAAACAATGACGCAGACTTGACTCTTCACCAGGAAACCAACGATCAACACAGAGAAGGTACCTCCGGAGTCAAAAATCCGAAGGCGAATTCTTCAGAAGGGCGCGACTCGGAGAAAGATGGACCATCCCACGCAACTGAACTCATGAGATTAGTTCACGTCCACCAAAGTCGCTTGGAACAGTTAGAACAGGAACGGGAGCGACAAAGGGAAACTGAGAAGAACCTAAAAGAGGAGATGGAACGACGACAAGAGTTAGAAAGAAAACTCTTGAAGTTGGAATCCTCCCTCAAAGGCCGGAACTCCCGCGACGAACGAGAAGAGCCGCCCATAGGAGGGGAGGACCCCTTCAGCGAGGATATCATGAGGGCAAAAGTTCCGAGGAACTTCAAAAGCCCCGATATGGACCTCTATGACGGAACTACAGATCCAAAGCATCACTTAAGCAATTTCAAAAGTCGGATGTACCTGGCTGATGCTTCCGACGCTACGCGATGCAAAGCTTTCCCGACTACCCTATCGAAAGCAGCAATGAAGTGGTTCGATAGCCTCCCTCCGAGGTTGGTCACCAGTTTTGAAGACCTCTCAAGGAAGTTTTTGATGAGGTTCTCTATCCAGAAAGACAAAGTGAAACATGCGCCAAGCCTCCTGGGAATAAAACAGGAGGTCCAAGAATCCTTACGAGCCTATATGGAAAGGTTCAACAAAGCATGTTTAGAGATCCAAGAGCTGCCCACCGAGGCAGTCATAATGGGGTTAGTCAATGGGTTTAGAGAAGGTCCCTTCTCACAGTCCATATCCAAAAGACACCCCATCTCTTTAAGTGATGTACAGGAAAGAGTTGAAAGGTACATCAACATGGAGGAGAATGCTAAGCTGAGAGATCCGAGTTGGCGACCCGGACACCTTCCCTCAACAAAAGATAGGGAGAGGGGGCCCAGAAAAAAGGAAGAACTCGCCCTCGATAGAACAAGGAAATATCACTCTTATACTCCTCTAAAGGTTTCTATAGTGGATGTATACAGAGAAATTTTCAATACCGAAAGGCTGCCACCTCCCAGACCCATTAAAAATAAAAAAGGGGGGAGCCGCAGCGACTACTGCGAGTACCATAAAATATATGGTCACTCCACAAATGACTGTTACGACCTTAAAAATGTGATAGAAAAGCTGGCTAGAAAAGGTCGGCTTGACAGATATCTCATAGAGAGGTCGGACAGTCATGGGAAGAGAAAGCGAGACGATATGGATAGAAGAGACCCACCACCGCAGACTCCGGAGAGACATATCCATATGATCTCAGGAGGGTTCGCGGGAGGGGGACTCACCAAATCCTATCGTAAAAGGCATCTCAAGAGAGTCTACCAGGTCAGAGGAGAATCATCCGACCTCCCTACCATTTCATTCACAAAAGAAGATGGGCAAGGAATAATTCCTGGACACGATGATCCAGTGGTAATAACTATGATCCTAGCAAATGCCCATCTCCACAGAACCCTAGTAGACCAAGGAAGCTCAGCGGACATCCTTTTTAAGCCTGCTTTTGACAAACTAGGGTTGGAGGAGAAAGAATTAAGAGCTTACCCCGACACCTTATACGGATTAGGCGACACGCCAATAAAGCCACTGGGATTTTTGCCTCTCCACACTACTTTTGGAAAAGGGGAAAAATCAAAAACTCTGAGTGTAGACTTCATAGTCATCGATGTAGGGTCAGCATATAATGCTTTAATCGGCAGAGCTACCCTTAATCGACTCGGAGCGGTGGTATCCACTCCCCACCTTTGTATGAAATTCCCGACCCCAGCGGGGATAGCAACGGTAAGGGAAAATCAGAAATTGGCAAGGAAATGCTACAATGAAAGCCTAAACCTGAGAGGAAAAGGCAGAGAGATTCACACAATAGAACTCAGTGGTGCAAGGGCTAGAGAAGAGCTGCGACCACAACCGGGAGGAAAAACCGAGGAGATACAGGTAGGCGAAGAGGAAGGAAAAAATACTCACATAGGAGCCAATCTAGGGGAAACCCTAAAACAAGGGTTGACTAAGCTTTTAAGAGACAACTCCGATCTCTTTGCCTGGAAGGCCTCCGACATGCCCGGGATAGATCCCGAGCTCATGTCCCACAAACTCTCGGTCTACCCGGGGTCCCGACCCATGCAACAAAGAAGGCGCAAGCTCGGCCCAGAACGAGCCCTAGTAGTAGAAGAACAAGTACAGGCACTCCTAGAAGTCGGCTTCATCAGAGAAGTCAAGTACCCAACATGGCTAGCCAATGTAGTACTAGTCAAAAAACAAAATGGCAAATGGAGAATATGTGTCGACTATACCGACTTAAATAAGGCCTGTCCTAAAGACCCTTATCCACTACCAAGTATTGATACCCTAGTAGACTCCAGCTCGGGGTATCAATACTTGTCGTTCATGGACGCCTACTCGGGGTATAACCAAATCCCGATGTATGAGCCAGACCAGGAAAAGACATCCTTCATCACGCCCAAAGCAAATTTTTGCTATATGGTCATGCCATTTGGATTAAAAAATTCAGGGGCCACATACCAAAGGCTGATGAACAAAGTGTTTGCTCCCCACCTTGGGAGCCTAATGGAAGTATACGTCGACGACATGCTGGTGAAAACCAAGAAAGAGGTCGACCTCTTGTTAGACCTCTCGCGAGTCTTTGACACCATAAGGTTACACGGGATGAGACTAAATCCCGCAAAGTGTGCCTTCGCAGTAGAGGCGGAAAAATTTCTAGGGTTCATGCTGACACAAAGAGGGATTGAAGCCAATCCCGATAAATGTAGAGCTATCCTGGAAATGAAAAGCCCGACCTGTTTAAGAGAGGTCCAGCAGCTAAATGGCCGACTCGCAGCCCTCTCCAGATTCTTGGTAGGATAAGCACTAAAATCCCTTCCACTGTTCTCCTTATTGAGAAAGGGATGTCAATTCGAATGGACTCCTAAATTCGAGGAGGCATTTCAGGAGTTCAAAAGATTCTTGAGCCAACCTCCGATTCTGACCCGACCTGTAGCTGGAGAAGACCTCATCCTATATTTATCTGTAGTAGATAAGGCTGTCGCGTCAGCCCTGATAAGAGAAGACGAGGTCGGCCAGCATCCAGTGTATTTCATCAGCAAAGTTCTACAAGAACCCGAGCTAAGATACCACAAACTAGAGAAGTTTGCCTACTCCTTAGTAGTAGCCTCACGAAGGCTACGGCCTTACTTTCAAGCTCATACAGTAAGAGTCCGCACGAACCAACCCATGAAGCAAATCCTCCAAAAAACGGATGTCGCAGGAAGAATGGTTCAATGGGCAATAGAGCTCTCCGAGTTCAACTTAAGGTATAAAACTCGGACGGCGATTAAAGCCCAGTGCCTCACCGACTTCATCGCAGAATACGCAGGAGATCAAGAGGAAAAGCCAACTACATGGGAACTCTATGTAGATGGATCCTCAAATAAAACAGGAAGCGGTGCAGGCATAATATTGGTGGATGAAAGAGGAACCCAAATAGAGGTTTCCCTCAAATTTGAATTCCCAACTTCAAATAATCAGGCCGAGTATGAAGCCCTGATTGCTGGATTGAAGCTGGCAGAGGAAGTCGGTGCTACAAAGGTGATGATATACAGCGACTCACAAGTGGTGACCTCCTAGATAAGTGGAGAGTATCAGGCAAAGGACCCAAATATGAAGAGGTACTTGGGAAAAAACTCTGGAACACCTTGGACACTTTGTGGAAACCGAGGTCAAACACATAACTCGGGATCTGAATAGCAGAGCAGACGCCCTATCCAAGCTAGCAAGTACCAAGACAGGAGGGAATAATAGAAGCCTGATCCAGGAAACTCTCCAGGAACCCTCCGTGGTAAAAGAAGACAAACAAGAGGTCCTTGAGGTAGCCGGTTCAAACCTCGGATGGATGAACCCCTTGGTCGAATACATGAAATTCGAAATCCTTCCCAAAGAGGAAAAAGAGGCCAAGAAAATTCGGAGGGAAGCACAACACTACACTTTGGTGAGAAATATTTTCTACAGAAGGGGGATATCAACACCATTGTTAAAGTGCGTACCGACCTCAAGAACCACCGAGGTCTTAGAGGAAGTTCACAGTGGGATCTGCGGAAATCATCTCGGAGCAAGGTCACTAGCCAGGAAAGTGATCCGAGCTGGATTCTACTGGCCGACCTTACAGAAAGATGCCACAGAATTTGTGAAAAAGTGTCAACCATGACAGATGCATGCAAATTTCCATGTGGCTCCCCCAGAAGAGCTCATCAGTATCACTTCTCCATGGCCCTTTGCAAAATGGGGAATGGATTTGTTAGGTCCTTTTCCCCAAGCGCCAGGACAAGTCAAATACCTGATCGTGGGAATAGATTACTTCACAAAGTGGATAGAAGCAGAACCATTAGCCACCATCATCGCTCAAAGAAGTCGGAGGTTCCTCTACAAAAATATCATCACAAGATATGGGATACCTTATTCCATTACTACAGATAATGGAACCCAGTTCACCGACTCTACCTTTAAAAGCCTAGTAGCCAGTATGAAAATCAAACACCAGTTCACCTCGGTAGAACATCCGCAAGCCAATGGACAAGCCGAGGCAGCCAACAAAATCATACTGGCAGGACTGAAGAAAAGTTACAAGATGCAAAAGGAGCCTGGACTGAGGAGCTCCCGCAAGTGCTATGGGCTTACAGGACAACCCCCTAATCCGCCATTGGAGAAACGCCCTTCCGACTAGTCTATGGCGTAGAAGCCATGATACCAATAGAAATCAATGAACAAAGCCCAAGGGTGACTCTCCATGACGAGATCGGGAACATACAGGGGTACAAAGAGGAGCTCGACCTGCTCCCCGAAGTTCGAGAGCAAGCCCAGATAAGAGAAGCAGCGTTGAAGCAAAGGATGACTAGAAGATACAACAAAAAAGTCATTCGAAGAACATTCACCCCAAATGACTTAATCTTGATCAGAAACGACATTGGAGTCAACAAATCGGGGGAAGGAAAGCTCGCCGCTAATTGGAAGGGACCACACAAAGTCAATGAGGTCTTAGGAAAAGGTTATTACAAAGTGACTGACTTGAACGGCACCGAGTTACCGATGTCATGGCATGCTTGTAATATGAAAAGGTACTACAGTTAAAAGTGAACTCTACTTCCTGATGTACTTTTTTTCCAACTTCATGATTTTTTCCCAAAATCAAAGGGTTTTTTCTGGAGAAGGATTTTTAACGAGGCATCATAGTAGGGGCTAAGGGAAATAGATTGGCAAAAACCCTTAGTAGCAATAAAGCACCTCCCCAATAAATAAAGATCTTTTCATTTTACAAATATCTCTTATAAATTCCTTTCCGTTTTCTCTTTCTTTCTACGAAACGCGCCGACTTAAGCTCGACAAAACGTGAAAATCCCATGAACCGACCTAGATGGTCGTCAGGATAAAACGACGAGGTACAAGTCGGTGTAAAGAGGTTATAGAAGTTGATCGTGATAAACTCGGAAACATACCGACTCATAAATCGAAATGAGAAACCGAGTAAAACAAAAACGAATCACAAAAGTAGCCTAAGTCATAAGAGCTCAATAAAACAAAGTTGAGTGTAAGGAATAACCAAAAAGAGATCAAAAAACCTAGGAGAAAAGCTTAAAAGTTGTCCTAAAGAAAACCTTGAAAACAAAAAAGCTTAAAAAGACAAACAAGCCAAGAGCTTTTAGAAAAGATCAAGGGAACTTCCGAAATTCAAAACCAGAAAAGTACGCACGCATAAGGTAACTTAAACCCCTTATCCAAAAAAGGGTATTTTTTGTTAACTTAAAACCCTTATTAAAAAAGGGTATTATAAAATGTTTTGTTTACAGCCTTAAAAGGCCAAAAAGAAAATTGTTCAGTAAACCACCAACAAATAACAAATAAAAGATTTTAAAAAAGGGGGGACCCACAGGCCAGGCCCCCATATAGCCAACAAAATCATTTTTTCAGAGGAGTAGACGGATCACCACCAGAAGGAGTAGCAGGAGCAGCATCAGGACCAGGGAGAGAGGCATCCATAGGAGATGAAGAGGAAGTCGGAGGAACTACGGAAGAGCTCGGGACTTCTTTTGGGCGAGGAGGGGACTCAATGATCCTCTGCCCCCGAGTCTTCAATTCTGACTCGGAAACAATCATGGGAGCAGGGGGATCCTGATAAACCCCATTTGTAGGGTTTATCTTGTGCTTGATTTAAGGGATTTTATGACCTTTTACCCACATTTATTCATTGAAATAGCATGGTTTTATAACTTCTCCTTTAATTGTGCTTAAGAGTGAAAACATGCTTTTTAGGACTTAAAATAGCTAAATATAATTCTCCTTGATTCCATTAGATACCTTGATATGTTTGTTAAGTGATTTAAGGTTTAGGAGGCAAAGATTGGATTAAGGGAATGAAGAAAGAAGCATGAAAAGTTGGAGAACTCATGAAGAAATGAAATAACCGGAAAGCTATCAAGCTGACCTCTTCGCACTTAAACGACTATTACTTGAGCTACAGAGGTCTAAATGATGCGGTTCTAGTTGGGTTAGAAAGCTAACATCCGGGGGCTTCGAAACGATATAAAATTTGCCATAGTTGCTACACGTATGGTGGCGCGCACGTGCACGGTACGCGGACGCGCCGTTGCTGCCACCTGGTTCACTTAAAGCAAAACGTGGCCAGCGAATTCAAAAGCCTTGTGGGCCCAATCCAACTCATTTCTGATGCTATTTAAGCCAAGGATTGAAGAGAAATCAACATACTTTTGACCATTAGTCATAGTTTAGTTTTAGAAGTAGTTTCTAGAGAGAGAAGCTCTCACTTCTCTCTAGAATTAGGATTAGGATTAGGATTAGTTCTTAGATCTAGGTTTTAATCTTTGCTTTCTTCTACTTCTACATCTCAATTCCTTGTTGTTAGATTCATTCTTCTTCTACTCTTTTGTTGTAATTTCCTTTATGTTGTTCTTGTGTTTTTGTTGTAGATCTACTTTTGTTTCTTCTACTCTCTTTCAATTCAATCAAGGTAATTCATAATAAATGTGTTTCTTTTGATTGTTATTGTTAATTCATTTCAATAATTGTTGTTAGATTCTATTCTTGTTACCAATTTACTATCCTTTCCTTTTATGCCTTCCAAGTGTTTGATGAAATGCTTGGTTGGATTTTAGAGTAGGATTTTATACTCTTAGCTTGGAAAGGTAACTTAGGACCTCTTGAGTTACTAATGTCCAAGTGATTGATGATTGGGAGCCATTGACTCTAGTTCTCACTAATTGAATTAGTGGAGAGTTAGGACTTATGGACTAGGATTGATATAGCTCATTTGACTTTCCTTTACTAACTAGTTAGAGGATGATTTAATGAGATTAATCCTTGCCAATTCTCATATTGTGGTTAGTGATTAGGATAGAGATCCTTGACCACCAACCCTTGCCAAGACCTTTTTAGGCCTTAGTTTACTTTCTTGCCATTTATCTTTCATGCTTCATATCAAAACCCCAAAATAACTCACAACCAATAACAAGACACTCTATTGTAATTCCTAGGGAGAACGACCCGAGGTTTGAATACTTCGGTTTATAAATTTAAGGGGTTTGTTTTAGTGACAAACAACTTTTTGTATGAAAGGATTAGTGATTGGTTTAGAAACTATACTTGCAACGAGAATTCATTTGTGAAATTCTAAGCCGTCAAAAATCCAATCATCAGATCCACTATGGCACCGTCGATAACGACTTTGTCAGGATCCAAAGGAGAAAGATCCAAGTCAGGAGCGATGACTCCGACTTGCTCCTTAAAAATCCTCCAAGCCTCCTCGGCCCCGTCAGCAATCGAGTCCTCCAACTCGGCATATGCATTCCGAGAATTCAGCAGATCCTTCCTCACAGACACAAGATCTTCAAATAAACTTTGATAACTCTCCTGTGCTGTTTTTCTCAAGCCCACCTCCATGTTGCATTGGGCTTGCAACTTACTCTCCTTCTCCCGGAGGCTATCTCTTTCCTCCCTCAGCTTGGCGACTTCCTCCTTCAACTCCCTCTCATGCTCTTGATATATAAGAAGCCTTCCTTCCAGCTCTTCAACCTTCGAGGTTAAACCCAAAGAGCTAACAGGAGTCTTCTCAAAAATATCTAAGAGTTTACCACAAACACCCGCCGCCCTGAGACTCTCCTCAGCCAGAGTAGTAAGGTGGTTCTGAACAGAAACATCATCCATACTTATACGAGTATGGGGGTAGATATACTTTCGGACGAATGCAAGAGCATCCGCTTTAACCTCACCTTCAAAAGAAGAGCCAAACTCTAAAGTCTTGCGCTTCTTCTTCTCTGGCTCAGGAGGAGGTCGGGCGGAGAGGAGCGGCCAAGATGAAGCTGAAGAAGAAATCACAATGGGCTGAGAAGGAGCCCCCGTATTTCGGAGAGGAGGAGGAGGAGGAGAGATAATCACCTTGGTGCCACCAGTCCTGGCTCGAGACCTTGCCTTGGCCTCCTGGACTCTCTGGTAAGATTCCTGAGCGTTCTTCTTCGCCATCTCTGCAAAAACAAGTAAGTAACTAAAAGTCAAACAAGTCGGTACAAGAAATCACGAGTCGGAAGCAAATTAGAAAAACAAAAACTACCTAGTTGCGCCTGGATAAAAGTCGGAGACCCCTGGAGGAATTTCTTAGTGTCCAGATACGGGGCCCTCCCCCACACTTCTCGGAAGAACCCCACAACGGCCGCCTCCACTTTGTCTAGGTCGTCCAGACCATATTTCTCATAGGGGGAGGCCTCCAACCAATACAGTAAAAAGCGAGGAGAAGAACTCTCGTCCAAGAAAAAGGGGTGGTGACCCTCTACAACTTGAACTTTGAAAAAATAATTTTTAAAGTCATGGAAGGATTCGTCAAAAAGGGTGAAAACTCTCTGACCTTGTATGGCCCGGAAAGACGCCCATTGTTGCTTATTATTTAGCCCACTAAAGGGCTTGGTCATATGAAAAAGATAGAAAAAAATCTTCAGAGAGGTCGGGAACTCCAAAGCCTGGCTGATAAATTGATAAATTTTCAAAAAACCCCAAGAGTTAGGGTGAAGCTGAGTAGGGGCAACTCGGCAGTGACGCAACACAGACATCTCAAAATTTGAAAAAGGAAGAAAAACAACCAAACGGGTGATCATACACTCATACATAAAGAAAAAATGAGGGGCCGCTTCGTTGGCCCTCCCAAAGCAAACCCGGTCTTCTGGGCCCGGGACTACCAACTCATACTTCGGCTCATCCACTTCAGAAGTACAAATTCTGTGGCAAGTACGAAGGTGGGTGATAAATTCAGTATCGACCGAAGGTTCCTCCCCTAAGACTGTAACATCAACCCACTGGGAAAGGATATCTACGGAAGACATTTCTTTTCTTAAAAGGTGATAAAAACCTACAAGGGAAAAAGAAAAGAAAAATAAAAAAAAGCACGGTCTCTAAAGGGAGGGAATACGGAACCAAACAGAAATCTACAAACCAACCTATCTATCTACTAAATAAAGGCATGCAAATAGAAAGCATGTTACAGAAGAAGAAAAAACTAACCTTTATCTGAAAATCAGGATTGGGGGAAGTAAAGGCCTTCGAACACAAGAATGCAGCACGAACAAATGAAGAAGAAATTTGAAAATCGCAGAAACGAAGCAACGAAAGAGAGGGAAAGTATTTATAAACATGCTAGGGGCACAATGGTAAAAGTGGGGCAGTCATTAATGAGAATGCACCGTTATCAAGACCATCAATCCCTACGCACATCCCTAACGGACGCGACGTTTGATTAGACGTAACTGTCAAAACCAAAAGGTCACGAAGAGTCACGTCGGTTTCAGACCATCACGTTGGTCCTCCAACAAGTCGGCTACGACCCCGAGTAGAATACTCGAACCCAAATCTTGAAAAGAAAATTGGGCTCGAGTAAGGGCACTGTTCATACCCTGACCCAATAGTAAAGGCCTAGGTCCAAACAAAAGGCCTAATCCCACTGATTGAGCCTCACCCGGCACCGACCTTCGTCTTACGAAGTCGGCACTCACCACGACCTGTTCTAAAGAAGTCGGAAACGAGGGTTAGCTGGCAGATAAGCACTCATTCAGATGGGTAACTGTCCCTAAAATCTCTCTAACCACTTCCAGTATCCATATCTTAACCTCCCCAAGATAAAGGGACGGTTAACACCTTAAAAAAGTGGCACTACTCCAACGGTGGTTATTGGTTCACCACTATAAATACACTGACATTCCTCAGGTATCTCTAAGTCCCAATACTCTCAAAACCTGCTTAACCCTATGCTGACTTAGGCATCGGAGTGTCTTTGCAGGTACTACCCCCCATTCTTTCACATACACAACTCGGAGGCGGCTCCCAAACGTAAACCAAGTCGGAGACCACACTCCTCTAGCGCATGGGCCTCACAAACAAGCCCAACCACCATCCGGTTCTAGGTAAGCCCCGGAACAATAATTTATTAAACATTTTGAATTAGTAATTATAATTATACCACATGAAAGCAGAAAATTAGTCGTTAATTATTCCACATAAACAGAAATTAGTATAATATAATCCTAATTGATCACTATAGACGTTTTGTTAACAAAAAACAGACGTAAAAAAAATATGCAATAATTATTCTAGAACAACAATATTCAGAGCAATTTTAATAAAGTATTTTTAGAATATTATTTTTGAAATTTTTAGAAATAAAATAAATTGATTTGAAATTTAAATTTGTATTAAAATTGATAAATGAAATAAGACAAGTCTCACCTTAAATTGACAGTACCATTTTAATATAAAACTAATAAAATTTTACTATTTAAATATTTATCTTAGTAAAATAACTAAAAATTAATATAAAACTTTAATTAAATTGAAATTAAATATTAGAATAACAAATCTCACTTTAGTTTCAAATTATTATTTATGATATATAGTCTCTGGAATACTAATGTATCATTATGTGGAATTCAAAATAAAAATCAAATTTAAAACTAGCATTGGAGATCGATGTTTTTATAATCTAACTCTAATTAATGCTATTTTTACTTTTTATTTTCGAACAAAATACGATACTCAAAAGGAAATGTTTTTTGATGAATAATATAATTAAATAAAAAATAAAAAGGTTACTTATATTTATAAAAAATATATATATACATTATATATAACAAAATTTTTTAGTGATTTTTCTTTTTATTAAAACAAATAAGAGATAAAAAATAAGTGAGATTTAAATTTCAATTCTAAATCCTCAACTTTTTTATTTACATATATTTAAAATTTTGACCTTTTTAAAATTTGTATATATCGATCTTTTCCACGTTCATCTGATTTAATTTGTTTTATTTAAATTTTTAAAAACTCTTCTTCTATATATGTATATATTTGCAATGGCCAAATTAATACAATAGAAGTCACATTTAACTTTTTTATGAAATATGACAAATTCAAGCAAATAGAAAATTAATGTATCTAAATTTTAAAAATGTTAAAGACTTAAATATATTTTTAAATTTTTAAAATTTAAATATCTACGAATAAAAAAATTTCAAAGTCCTATTCTCTTTTTCTCAACAAATAATATTCGTTTTTTATCTAATATTTTTTATTGAGAAAGAAAATCTACTAAATATGTGTGAATCAAATGTACGTTGTTTACCCAAGACAACTTATCCAGATCAAAGACATACAAATTATGATAAAGTTTGTCCTTAGAAGAGCTTATTTATTTATTTTTTCTTTTAAAAATATTATTTATATATTAAAATTAACTATTAAAATTAGTAATCATATATTTTTAAATAAATATATGTAATTAAATTCATATTTAATATACATTTTTTATTTCAATAAATATTTTATATTAATAGGCTAATTTTAATATACATTTAATATAATTATTTTTCTTTAGCAAAACTAAAATTCAAATACTTTTTTATTTTTTAATTATTTGGGACTCCCAAACACACAAATTCTCTCTAATTAGATAATTGAAGATTTGTTATTCAATAGTATATATATATTGAAAATACTTTTATTCATCTAGATTGTATACTAAAATCAATCACTAATATACTTGTGTATAAATGTAAATATTGTTTAATTTATTTTTAATGTATATTTATATTTTAACATATATTTCATATTAGTAATTGATTTTAGTATACACTTAATATGGTTAAAATCAATGTTCTGAAACTCAAACTAAATCGGCTGTTTGAACCGAGAACCACTGTGAAAGATGGTTCAGGCAGCCAACTAAATCGATAATTTTGCAAACCGCCATTGAACTGAAAAATCGATCGAAAACTGATCGATCAGAGCAAACCGAAACCCATCTTAGAATTTTCTAAACAATGTCTTTTTGATGTTTAAAAAAAAACAAAATAAAAAATTAAGAAAAAAATTAAATAAAAAACAAACCCTAAATTCCTAAATTCCAGTATCCAACAAAAAAAGGATGAATTACAAAACTAAGAATGTCTCATCTTCTTCGTTCAATTCGTTCACTTTTCAAGATACCAAGATGGCGATTGGCAGACAATAGAGATGACGACTAGTGGACTGCAGCAATAGCGAACTCGAGTACAAGAAAAACATAGGGGCGAGAGGAACAGGAGTTATGTTTGTTTGTTGTTGCTCCATCTCCTAGTTTCTTTTTGGGTGAATACCCATTTCGGTTCTGATAATTTTTTTCAAGAATCACAAGCCCCAATAAAAAAAATCTTCTTGTTTCTTGATATTTAATTTTGTGTGACTGATTAGATTCCATCAATAATCTCTTTTTGAAACATGTTTATGTCACAAACTAATCACTAATATATATTTTATTTAATTTTTATAAGTAAAAATTAATTTTAAAATTATTAATATTTTTTAATTTTATACAATAAATTTAACCAATATATTTTTTAAAAAATGATAAAAAAACTAATCGGTCCTAAAAATAATATAAAGAGATAGAACAGGAAGAAAAAAAAGAGAGAATATCATGCATAAAAAGAGAGAACAAAGTGAAAAAGAAGAAAGAAGAGTCTAATAACAAAAAATAAATATAAAAATAATTTGTATCTCACATACTATGTCTTCTTGTCTCACCTTCAAGTTGATATAGAAAATTTGTATACTTATGTATACCTGTACCTTTCCGTATCCTAAAATATTATGTATCTTAACTAATCAAACAATATACATATACTAATATATCTGTATTTTAGCTAGACACAGACACTAACCATAGCAAGACACAGACACTAACCAAACATGACCTTAGTTACACTAGGATTACAATCTTTTTATTTTTGTGAAATGTTTTTAAGGCCCAAAACTTTTGAGGTCAGCAAGGTGTTTTTTATTTTATGAGTTGTTTCTTTTTCTTTTGTTAATAATATAATATTCATTTATTATGTTTTGTTCTTGCTATAAATTATATTTATCTTTTAAAATATTAATATATAATATATATGTAATTTAAATCAAATAAATTAAAACATATAGAATATATTTTTTAAACTAAAAAATAAAAAATTAAGGTGCATTTTTCCATTTTTGCGTCTAACTTGATCAAAATGTACAATGAACTCATCTCTACAAAGGAAGCAAGCTGCAATAAACATGGAATGAAAGAATACAAAGCAGCCGTAAACGTTGACATTTCACACAACCATAACAGCAAGGGGAGAAGATAACGGTGACAACGGCGGCACGCTAAATATTCCCATTCCTGTTCCCTTCACATCACTGTCCCAGAACCCCGTCCAAATGGACGGCGTTAACGGAAGCTCCCTTATACAGTTAACCTCCGATTCAAAAGTCGTCTTCTCCTTCTTCACCACCGGCATAACCACCTCAACAACTTCTTCCTCCACCGCCTTCGTCATCGGCGCCACTTCCTCTTCTTCGCGGCGGCGCTTCCTATCACCGCCATCGCCGCAGGTGGAAGCAGAAGCAGAGGTGGTCATGGATTCAACCTCGAGAGGGAAGTTCAAGATCGCCTTGGATCCTCGGAGCTTGAAGGCAGCGCGGTCGTAGGCCTTGGCGGCTTCGATGGCGGTGTCGAAGGTTCCAAGCCACACTCTGGACCCTCGTTTGTTCGGGTCACGAATTTCCGCGGCGAATTTTCCCCACGGCCTTTGGCGAACGCCTCTGTAGTGCTTCTTCTCTGGCTCCGGTTGTTGTTGTTGTTGCTGCTGCTGCTGCTGAACGAACGGTTCCACAGCCTCGGGTTTCGGATCCGGGTTTCCGAACTGAATCCATTCGGTTTTCTTCTTCGGGAGCGAGATTTGCAGCGACGGTTTCCGGTTGAGGCGATGAGCCTTGTTCATCTCGATTTGGGGATTACTTTGAGGCAGGGTTTTGGGTGCTTCGAGGTCGGATTCAAGGTCGATCACTTGAGGTTTTGAATCGAATTCAAAGAGGGGAAGATCGGTGAAGTAGTGGTTGAGAGAAATTGAGGAGTCGGTAGGGGAAAATTCAGACTGAGATTGAGATTGGCATTCTGATTGATGAAAAGAGAAATTAGGGTCTGTGGAGGGTTCGTCTATTTGAAGCCAGAGTTTGCTTTTAGTGAACTCTGGTGTTCCGAGCGGTGAGAGTTCACCCAAGAGATGCAGCTTGATGCGGTTAAGGGCTGAGATTTCATCTTGGTTCGCCATATTAAATGGAATTAACTAAATAAATAAGTATAATCAAAGCTCTCGTTTCTCTTGTTTTTATGCACCGATTCTAAAATTCTTTGTATTGTTGAGACTTGACAGGGCTGGAGCTTTTGTGTGTCTAAGGAGAGTGGAAAAGGGGTTATATATAATATAGGGAGGATAAAGATAAGGGAGAAGGGGAATGAATTGTTTTTGCGGAGACTTCAAGTGAGGCGCGAGGGTGGTGGGAGGAAGCATCGTCTATCCTTTTCAATTCTTTTGTCGTCTTCTTCGATGGATGGCTTTTTTGAATTTTATTTTGTTAAGGTAGGGTTGGGGGCACATTGGTAAATGTCATTTTTTACTTCGCACCAATCAATGTCACGTCATCCGCATATTGTTTTGCGTTAATTTCATAATTTGCCATTGCTAATTGTTTTCCCGACGTTAAATTACCCATTGCTATTTGCTCATTGTTTTTGTCCTTTCTCATGTCGTCATCCGCATATTGTTTTTTTTTTCATCTTTTTTTTTTCAACGAGGAGAATGAATAAAATGAAAGATAAATAAAAAATAAAAAATAAAAAATAAAAAAAATCTACAAAATTTATTTAAGATAGTCAAACAAAATCTATATATAAATAATATATCTGTAAATATCATATATAATAAAGTTTAATGATATTGTTTGACTGTTAAATTTTAAAAGATGAAATTTGTAGTACGTATTATGGTGATTATACAATTTTAGTCTTACAGTTAAAAATTTTAAGTAATCAACACTTTTTTATTGGAAAAAAATAAAATTATTGAAAAAATATTAAAAATTTAACATCTTCTCTAATAGTTTATTTTTATTTAATTTTTTATTATAAATTCTGAAAAAAAATTTAAAATTTAAATGTTAAAGATTTCAGATATAAAAAACATTCGAAAATAATGCATTCTTTTTACTTATTTGCAACCCAACTAATAGTTGGATGTTGTTAACTAATATCTTAATTGATTCCCTAGCATAATTATATTTAAAAATGAAGAAAATTATAGAATCAGGATAATTTATTATTTTCTCTCAACAATATTTATATATTGTTCCGGGGCTTACCTAGAACCGGACGGTGGTTGGGCTTGTCTGAGGCCCAAGCGCTGGAGGAGTGTGGTCTCCGACTTGGTTTACGTCTGGGAGCCGCCTCCGAGTTGTGTGTTCCAAGAGATGGGGGGTGGTACCTGCAAAGACACTCCGATGCCTAAGTCAGCATGGGGTTAAACAGGTTTAGAATGTATTGAAACTTAGAGATACCTGAGGAGTGTCAGGGTATTTATAGTGGTGATCCAATAACCACCGTTGGAGTAGTGCCACCTTTTTAGGTGGATAACCGTCCCTTTATCTAGGGATTGTTGGGATGTAGCTTCTAGAAGTGGGTTGAGAGATTTTAGGGACAGTTACTTATTTGAATAAGTGTTATCTGCCAGCTATCTCTTGAGCCCGACTTCTTTGGAAAGAAGTCTGTGTTGAGTCCAACCTCTTCTAAAGAGGTCGGTGAATAACGAAGGCCAATCTTTAGATTGGGCCTTTTGGTGTATTTGGACCTGAGCCTTAGTGTTGGGCCAGTGTATGAACAGT
>NC_029772.3:35303991-35305168 GCF_000817695.3 Arachis duranensis | reverse complement strand
ATACAAATCACTTTTAAAGCTTTGCTTTTAGATAGACACGACTTGTGCTTAACACAATTTCGTTGAAAATATGGTTGACTGGCATAACTCGTTTAATCCAAGTTATCCTTATGTTGTTGTGAATGCTAGAACGAGTTTTCTTGGAACAACTTGTTTTTGTGAAGGTGTTCCATTTTATACGACTAGGTCGTTTATTTTTAGAACTTGTAGAGATGAGATTGTGGGCTTGAGATTTTGTACGATCCATTTGTTATTCGTGTGGATCGAGTTGTTAGATCGTATTTATGCCTCGAGGGGCATATTTAGTCAAGTTACTTTTGCGACTTGTTCTAAACACAACTTTTTCAACCCGTTTGGCCCGAGCTGTTTCGAGGTGTTTTCTTTCCAATTCGCATATGTAACTTCTTTCCACCAATTGGTTCCTCGTCGCTTCATCCAGGCGATTTCTATATGATCGGCCCGTGATTTTCGCAGTTTATCGAGCTTCAATTGGTGTGTGTTAATTGTAGAAAATCAATTTTCATAAGGAATTGTTTTATCTCCTTATGTTGGAGGTGTGTTGCGACCTGGGTAGTTTTTCACCCTCGAAGTTAGACACTTTGTAGTAGCCCTTTTCTAAGATTTCAGTAATCTTAGAAAAAACCTTTTTGATCTTTGTTTTGAAAAACCTTTCTCTTGGCTGACTGTCCCTTTCTTTAAGTTAAGTTTTCCTTAACAACTCGGGACAGCCTTTTGCCTTAGTGCTTTCAATAGGTTTCCTGATCTCTTTTTGGTATTCCTTATACTCAATTTTTGATTTATTGAGCTCTTATGATTTAGGTTATTTTTGCGATGCGTTTCCTTTTTTCTCGGTTTTTCCGACTTGTAAGTCAGATAATTTCCGAGTTTATTACGATCGACTTTTATAACCTCTTTACACCGACTTGTACCTCGTCGTTTTATCCTGACGACCATCTAGGTCGGTTCATGGGATTTTCACGCTTTGTCGAGCTTAAATCGGTGCGTTTCGTAGAAAGAAAGAAAAACGAGAAGGAATTTATAAGAGATAAAAGATCTTTATTTATTTGCGAAGGTACTTTTATTGCTACTAAGGGTTTTTCACTATCTATGATCCCTTAGTCTCTACTACGATGCCTCGTTAAAAACCCTTCTTCAGAAAAAATCCTTTAATTTTTGG
>NC_029772.3:35297915-35299103 GCF_000817695.3 Arachis duranensis | reverse complement strand
CAATTGGTTCCTCGTCGCTTCATCCAGGCGATTTCTATATGATCGGCCCGTGATTTTGGCGGTTTATCGAGCTTCAATTGGTGTGTGTTAATTGTAGAAAATCAATTTTCATAAGGAATTGTTTTATCTCCTTATGTTGGAGGTGTGTTGCGACCTGGGTAGTTTTTCACCCTCGAAGCTAGACACTTTGTAGTAGCTCTTTTCTAAGATTTCAGTAATCTTAGAAAAAACCTTTTTGATCTTTGTTTTGAAAAACCTTTTTCTTGGCTGACTGTCCCTTTCTTTAAGTTAGGTTTTCCTTAACAACTCGGGACAGCCTTTTGCCTTAGTGCTTTCAATAGGTTTCCTGATCTCTTTTTGGTATTCCTTATACTCAATTTTTGATTTATTGAGCTCTCATGATTTAGGTTATTTTTGCGATGCGTTTTCTTTTTTCTCGGTTTTTCCGACTTGTAAGTCAGATAATTTCCGAGTTTATTACGATCGACTTTTATAACCTCTTTACACCGACTTGTACCTCGTCGTTTTATCCTGACGACCATCTAGGTCGGTTCATGGGATTTTCACGCTTTGTCGAGCTTAAGTCGGCACGTTTTGTAGAAAGAAAGAAAAATGAGAAGGGATTTATAAGAGATAAAAGATCTTTATTTATTTGCGAAGGTACTTTTATTGCTACTAAGGGTTTTTCACTATCTATGATCCCTTAGTCTCTACTATGATGCCTCGTTAAAAAACCCCCTTCGGAAAAACCCTTTCTCTTGGAAAAAAATACGAAGTTGGGAAAAGAGTACATCATGGAGTAGAGTTCGCTTTTAACTGTAGTACCTTTTCATATTACAAGCATGCCACGACCTAGGTAGCTCAGTACCGTTTAAGTCGGTCACCTTGTAATAACCTTTTCCTAAGATCTCATTAATCTTGTAGGGTCCTATCCTTTTTGTTGTCAGCTTTCATTTGCCCGAACTCAGTAGCCTGATATTTTTTCTTATCAATATGAGGTCTTTTGCGGCGAATCTCGTAGCCATCCTTTGTCTCAAGAGCTCTTTCCTTATCTGAGTTTGCTCTCAGGTTTCTGGAAGGGGGTCACGTTCTTCTTTCGTGCTCTAGCATCATTGTAGAATGTTGTCTTTAGTTTTTAATAATTTTGGACTTAGCTTTCATGATAAGCCAGTGCCCCTACTCGAGGTC
>NC_029772.3:35268858-35297234 GCF_000817695.3 Arachis duranensis | reverse complement strand
GGATTTTCTTTGGTGAGCTCCCAACTCATCCGACTTTATTGTAAAGTCTGACCTTTAAAAGAGGTCGGACTTTTCTTCTTGAGCTCTCTAAAAGGGGTCGGATTTTCTTTGTGAGCTCCCGGCTCATCTGACCTTTGAAGAAAAGTCTGACCATCATTCCCTCCAATGAAGACTGGGCCTTTGTCACTCCGACTTTCTTTTTTCTTTGGATCGGATTCCAGTTTTCTTCCTGGAAGACATCCATCTTTATTGGTGTGCAAACAACATCAAATTCTACCGCAGGAATATTTCTTTCCATATTCATTGGCAGTGATGTAATTTGTGAGCAACCAACGAAAGATGTACCATGTGAATTTTTCGTGTTATTCACTGCTCTGTTGTAATTGACATGTGAATCCAATGAAGAGAAAACTAGATTCATCACTTCATTGTCGGATTGGGTTGCATTCAAATGGATTGATGCTGCACTTTTTGGCATAAGTTGAAAAGAGAGGTTTCATTGTTTTTATCAACAACGTTTTCCCTTCTTTCTTCAATTACTGACTAATATGGGATATTTTATTTATTTATAAAACCTGTGAATTTGGAACATGCAACTGCTCCATTCCATGAGTGGGTATCATGGACTTTTCCGAGACTGTAAGTCGGCACAGATGTCATTGTCCATCCTATTTCACGAAGAGGTTGGGATTAGTCACGTTCCCTTTTCTCCCCTTCTTTTTTTATACGTAACTTCTTTTGCCAATTAAATTTTCTGAATTGAAAATTCTTTTATTCAATTGGCTTGAGTTCGTCCCTTTTTTTTTCACGTAACTTCTTTTGCCAATTGAATTTTCTGAATTGAAAATTCTTTTATTCAATTGGCTTGAGTTCGTCCCTTTTTTTTTCACGTAACTTCTTTTGCCAATTGAATTTTCTGAATTGAAAATTCTTTTATTCAATTGGCTTGAGTTCGTCCCTTTTTTTTTCACGTAACTTCTTTTGCCAATTGAATTTTTTGAATTGAAAATTCTTTTATTCAATTGGCTTGAGTTCGTCCCTTTTTTTTTCACGTAACTTCTTTTGCCAATTGAATTTTTTGAATTGAAAATTCTTTTATTCAATTGGCTTTTGAGTTCATCTTTTTTTCAAGTAACTTCTTTTGCCAATTGAATTTTCTGAATTGAAAATTCTTTTATTCAATTGGCTTTCGAGTTCATCTTGGTTTGCTTTCTACAATGGCCTTGGGACGGTGCTTTCTTCTCTTTTAATCCAATTTAACTGTAGAAGTAGAATCATCATCCCTATTTGATATCCTCTGCCCATTGGGAGAAGTTTTTACGGGATTTCTGGTATCCATAGAAACTGTATTCCAACTTCTTTTTAACATGCTTGCATCTTATTCATGTCGAGTGGTTGTCTGACTATGTTATTGATCATCCGCCATTATCAAGAGTTGAGCTCCAGGTCCCCGGCAACGGCGCCAATGTTCCGGGGCTTACCTAGAACCGGACGGTGGTTGGACTTGTTTGAGGCCCAAGCGCTGGAGGAGTGTGGTCTCCGACTTGGTTTACGCGTGGGAGCCGCCTCCGAGTTGTGTGTTCCAAGAGATATTTTTAAAAAAAAAAAGAGAAATTCTTTTTATTTTAAATTTATTTATTAATATTATAATAAAAAATTGAAAATTAAATAACAATAATTACTCGCATAATTAAATAGTAGATGCTAATATATATAAAACATTAGATATACCAAATATTATTATATACGATAAATAATTTTGTAACACGTCAAGTAATACATAACATACATCTAGTAATCCTAATTAACGGCTAATATGATAAATTTATAAAATTAAATCAAATCAATCTCAAATTGAGAGATTCTAATACTTCAAATTCTTTTTTCAATTAAGTTCTAATTCGATCTAATTTCATAAATTTATTATATTAATAATTAATTAAGACTCTTATATACATTAATAAATTTTAGTGCCATCAACAAAAAAAATAATAAAATGACTAATATGATTAAATTTAAAATTTTTAAAAAATAAAATTAATTAATTAATTTAAAAAAAATTAATTTAAAAAACGAATAATCTTTGAACACCAAATTTAACCATTTACTAATCATCAAATCGTGTCCAAAATTGCCCTTAACGGAACCCGATTGTTTGAAATTGTATTACCCTATAATAAGAGCTGGCTATGCCATGACCAAGCCATCAATGGAGGGTTCTCATTTTTAAAATCTACATTCTTCTACAACACGTGTTAAACAAAGAGAAATCCCTATAAACTAACATCTGTATCTTAGAGCGACTCAATTAATTAACAATCACAACCACAATAAGCTAAAAAGAAAAAGGAAAAAGAAATTAAAAATCCATTTATACTTAATGTATTGGCTTTATTTTTTTTATTTAATTCCCTTCTCATTTTTATTTTATAAAATCTTTAAAAATAGGATATCTGGGAAATTAATATAGGAACAAAAGACAAGCAATAGATTCCATTTCTCTTCGTCTTTTCATTATTTTTTCTTCACAAATAAAAAATAAAAGAAACATTATAAGAAATTAAAATATGAGTCAATTTGTAAGAACTCCAGAATATTTCTGCTGGATTTTTAGTCACTCGAGAACTAAAAAAACTTTCAGGTTGGTCATTAAGCTAGCAGAAGTAGAAACATTTGATTAATGGAAAAAGAAAGTATATACTACTTAATTAATTAAATTAATTCCCTTAGACCAAGCAAATATCATTAACTTCAAGAGTGCTACATATTGAAGGGTTCCAAAACTGAAGAAAGTTTCTAACCTATGCAAGTTGACTTACACTTACCAAAGGACTGGGACAAATAAATTAAAGGAAGATATATTTCTAAATTATTAAAGGTGATAATGTGCTACCATATTAAACAAAATTATTTTGAAAATTATATAGGTTTTACTAGATAAATAATGACTTTTGTGAACAATGTGAATAATAGATTTTAGAATTGATATAATAAAATAAAAGAAAAACACTCCACTCTCAAATTACCTCCTAATGTCTAATATTAGAATAACTATCCGCACACTTAGTAAATTAAACATCCAGTCATCGTTAACTGTGTATGAATAAATCGAATAAAAAAGAATAACCATCAAATTAAAAATCAACATATAATCATCTGTATACGTATTAAATTAAATATCCGATATATTCATTATTCACATTATTTAATATTTTTATTATCTTTTTATATTTTTTTTATGCATAATAATGGTGATGATGATCCATAAGAGCTAGGCCCCTCAACCTGCCTTTCTACGACCCGTGAACGTTGTTAAAATTGACTTCGTCTTATTGCATTTAATTTCGTCCTACGTCTACATACACTATATCTTAATAAAGAATAAGAATAACAATAACATTATTGGTAGTGAATAGGAATTTATATTATTAGGCTTTGTTATTAATAAATACAAGATCAATTGCACGTATTCCCTTGATAGTTTCGTTTATTATTATTTTATTTTGTTATCTTCTTTCCACAGCTACAATGTACGTATTATATGTTGGTAATTTTAAAATTGATCATCACATGGCCATTAAGCTAACATGACTCATCTTTCTTAGATGCATGTACGCATTGCAATTTAAAGTTCGGGGCAGATCATACATGATATGTTCTATACTTCTATATCGTGAGAAATTATTATTAGAACGAAATAATAATTTTAGTTTTTTATTAACTATTGTCTTAATAATTATATAAGTAAAACTTTAAATATATGTTGGTTTTTTAATATTAAAAAAATAAAAATTTAAAGCTTTTCTATTTAGAAATTAGAAAGATATTTAGAGGAGGAGTTAAGATCAGACTTTCAATTATTTAATGTTCATATATCATATATCAATTCAATTGAAATAGATACTCTAATTTGGCCCAGCTTCGAATATATATAATGAAAAATATTAAAAAATTATTAAAATTTATTATTTTTAGTCATCAGTTAACTATTAATGTTTAAAAGTGTTGAATTAAAGTATATTGTTAGATTACTAAATTATAAAAATTAGGTTGATGGTTAAAAATAAAAATTTTGATAATTTTCTAACATTTCTCATATATAATTTATCATAATTTTTAATCTATTCAACTTGTTTACAAAAAGTTTGCTTGGTTGAGCTGTCTTAAAGCTTAAAAAATTTAACTTGATAAATAAATTGAAAGGTGATGATGAAGTAATCAATTATTTAATAAGTTTATTAGTCACCATTAATTTTTCTATCTTAAGTCCTGGCCTATTTCAAGTTTCAACCACTCTATTATTATTGATTAATTATAATTGATTTTTGGGACCACAATAAAAGATGCAAGCACCCTGGTCTGGCTCATTCTTCGCATTTGAAGTTTTATTCCTAACGGAAAGTTATTTGATGAGTGAAGTAGAATAATACGCATATAACTAAGTCTAATAATTCGTTGATGAGTCTTAGAAGTTAGAACACGATAAAGGAGCAGGTGTATGTATAATTGTTAAATCGCATTCATTAACACAAATTTGATGCGGTATATACCTTCACATATACATATGCAAGATTCTTAAATGTTTGGATGTAGTTGACCTAATTCGTCATGCATAATTAATCTCTGAGATTAGTTGCGTTTGATCTTTCAACAAGAAAATTATATTGACCATTTAAGCAGCTAATGGAGATTATTGAAGTTCACTGAGTTTTTTCTTTCTAGTAAAATGAAGAGTAAATCCCTCCCCCGCCCACCCCCTTCTTTGTGTTGATAATTATGCATGTAATAATAATGATCTTGTGTCTTTAAAATTTTAAAAGTGACAGACAATATTAGTGAGAGATAATAATAGAAACTTATCCTATTTTTAAAATTACTAAATGGTCAATAATTTTTTAACTAAATCCAAACTAAATTATTAGATACTCCCTTTTTTTTATACGTACATGTTTGTTATGTGGCTGGATTAAGTTACCAAAAATACTTATACGTATAATATTTATTTTTTGGTTTTTCACGATATCCCTTAACCCGACAAGGCAAGGACTAATCCGTTACGGTACTGAGCTCCACTTAAAAGTTTGTCACTGGCTAATGGGTTGCTGCATGCACAAGGTGGGATTCGAACCAGTGACATTTGCTTAAACGGACTAGTGAGCTAACCACTAGACCAACCCAACTTAGTTTATATTATCGTATACAGTTGTGCTACTATACATTCAAGCAATTTTTCATCCAAATCTATCCAAACAGGTCAAAAAAAAAATCCAATCTCATTAAATGAAATCTGAAATACACGCGCAGAAACCCCTCCACCCCCAAACGTTACCATTTGCGCTTAAGTATAAAACAACGTTCATTCTTCAAACTCGAAACCGCTACTGGAGAATTTTAAATTTCTCTCAAAATCTCTCAAACCTCGTTCGTAATTGCTGCTACTGAAGAATCAAGTGAAGCTTTTGAAAGGAAGAAGAAAAAACAAACAAAAACAACAACACAGACTCCGCAAGGTATGAGAAAAACTATTGTTATAATATTCATTTAATTTCTCGTAAATCTTGCTTTCTCCTAACTCAATTTTAGGTTTAGTGGATTGAGTTGGTTCGTTTAGTAGATTGACTTATTCTAATTCTATTTTCTTTCCGTAATTAGGCCATACGAATGAAAATGTGGTGTTATTTTCTTTCTCTAATGTATAATTCGGTTCACCACTTACTTTAATTGACTTCATTTGCATGCAGAAATATTTTTCTCGTTGATTTAATGTTTATCACGTTTTATTCAAACATGAATAGAATTTGATTCATTGGAGTTAGTGATTTACATTTACTTGATTGTTAAGTGCTCACTTGAGCTCATTGCATGCAGAAATATTTTTCTTGATGATTTAATATTATCATGTTTTATTCAAACATGAATAGAATTCGGTTCATTAGAGTTGGTGATTTACATTCACTTGATTGTTAAGTGCTCACTTGAGTTAATTTTGTTTGTTCTTTTAGCAAAAATAAAAAAGACAATGGGGACAAAAAAGGAGAAGACTAACTATAACGTAAGTATATACACATTAAATAAATTCTATTTGGTTTATTTCTTATTTGATTTGGGTTCAAATTAAGTAATTTCTTTCAATTGAATTGTAGTAAAAATTGATGCCTTCAGGTGGGAGTATGCTCAATAAATTGAGATACCAAGTGATTCAAGCTTCTGAAGTCATAAGACTCCCTAAGCTATCTGCTGTCCTCTCAAGCATTTTTTGTAAATTCACATATGAGGATATAGACAATAACTATGTCATAGTTTCAGACACTAATTTGTTTAACTCAGTGTAAAAAACTAAACACTTCTTCTAATGTTAATGTATATATGTGAATGTTAATGCAAATTTAATATTAATATATATATTTTTTGGAACTGTCTAGACTGTTATTTTCTTCTAGGTTCAAAGTGAATGGATTCATGGTATTTATAAAACATCAAGAAACCCAAAAAATACAAATGAATTGAAATTAATACACCAGATGAACCGAAAAAGAGTATATATCTATTCAATTTCAAAATCACCTAAACTCTTTGATATAACAAAAAAGTGACTATTCAGTAAATAACATCAATCAGAAATTAACCCTCCTATAAATTTAATGAACCAAATTTTGCTCATACATGAATGGAAATTGTTTGAGCATATCTGCTTGGTCTAGACAACAAGTGTGCGAATGATTCAGAACAATTTTGGAAATTATTCAAAGACCGACATCCTTCAATATATGTACGTAAATCCTGGCTGGATAGTTTATTTCCACTGAGGAGCTTATCTTTAGAGTTTGAGATATCTTGGATTTTCACTTCCCCTTTCTATTACATATGATTAGTTGATTCTTAATCTCATCTCCCTTCCAAGTCGTTTTCCTTATTTCGGTAGAAAAATCGATAAGTTTGGAATAACTTTTGTAGAACTTTTCAACTTCTTCTAGTATTTTGAAAGTCATTGCAACCTTTGGGACAAATTGTTCATCCACAACAGCCTTGGACTGCATAATGAACCAAAAATATTATTAAGACAAAACAATTGTATAATACTAAATGAACTGAAGACTGTCCATTATATAAATTCAAATTCGAACACCTGCCTGTAGAATGAACCAAAAATATAAATCAAAATGCTAAATAAACCGAACATTGTATATATAAAATTGAATTCAAAATACATGCATCTAAAATTTAGAGATTATCAATTCAATTCAAAATACCTATGTCCATTTAATTCAATTCAATACAATTTAGCAATTGCATTCCATTCAATTCAACTCAAAATTGAATAATCCAAATTTTGTCTGCCTGATTCAATTTAGAAGAATACTCCAAATCACTCACATTCAACTGGTTTGAAGTTGAATCATTCATTGTTTTGATAAATCCTATGCAAATTGAAGAAGAAAACAAAGAACAACAACGAGGAGCAGAGAAGATAACAGAGAAGAATGATGAGAACATAGAGGAAGGACGATAGCAGAGAAGAATGAAAAAGAAAATTGCAATGCAAATCGAAAAAAGTTTACGTTGAGGAAGAAGCTTTACGGAATTACGTTAATCAGGAGAGAGGGGAGCATGTGTATTTGAAATAAGGTGGAGGGAGGGGGTGCATGAATGCAAGACTACTTGGATGACTTGGTTAGGGTTATTACATGGATGTGGAGCATTATTGTATTGTATAATATATATAAAAGTAGTTTTTTATTTTACTATTATTTCTCACTTAAACTTAAAAACTTGAAAAAAAATTAATCACCTTACTCTAATTCTTTTATTTTTATTTTTATTTTTTTCCTCAAATCATAGTTATCAGAACTGAATCGATAATTAATCCGGTCATACAATCGGGGGTCATTGGGTCACTGGTCAACTGGCGAGTCGCTGATTCACCTAGTTGACCCAATCATAATTAAATAAAATATAAAAATAAAATTAAAATTAAAATTTAAAACTTAAAATACATATTTTTACAAATATATTAATAACAATCAAGTATCAAATATCAATTCTTAGATATAATTTATGTTGCAAAAGAGATAATAAATTAGTCAATAGTAACAAATATTTTCTCAATTTAAATAAAAAAGAGAAAGAGAAAATATAACACAATCAATATATCAAATTTGGTATCCATGAGTATCCATGTTTAAAAAGATAGAAGTAAAAATAAAATTCGTTCAGAGTTTACTATATAATTATCTTTTGTCACATATAGTAATAAGCAACCTGTTGGTAGAGTGGTAAGGAGGGGAGTTGCATTCACAATATTTTTTTAGTTTAATTTCTACTACTGTTGAAGTGGACATGCAGAACTCTTTCGGTGGTTCAGCGGCACGCGGATGCATTGTGGATCTGTATGGGTCAACAACGGTTCCAAATATGAATTGATCGATTTTCAACAAATTTAATCATCATTGATCGAGTCAATTATAAATCCGGTCCAAATCATCAATCAAACCAATCAATCCACCGATTCATCAGTTTTTTTATCGAACCGACCGGTCCAGTTCGGTTATGATAACTAGGCCTCCAACCCATGATGAAAACATTCTTAAAATAAAGGAAATATGTAATTTTTTATCTTCCATCATCATCATTCATGTACTATTGACACGCATATCCATTCAAATGACAAAAGGATATAGTAAAAGTAGAAAGTGTAAGGAGCTAATTTTTTTAATAGTCAATTTGAGTTAATTTTCTTCTTTTTGAATAATTTTTTCTATCTCATTTTGTCTTTCGATAGTGTTTGTTTTAAGGTATTGGGACTAAGATTGAAAGACAAGGATTCAGTATTGTGTTTGATAGTCAGAGATTGAAATTAAATTTCAGTCTTTTTAGTACTTCCAGAATGTGACATAGAGAAATAAAATTTTTAGGGATAGATACTGAAACTTTAATAATATTTCTTCACAAAAATTCCTTATTTAACTTTTTAAATTTTCATTCTGCTCCTTCTTTTAAATTAGGGATTTTCCTTTCTTCTCCCTCTTCTTTGTCTCCATCCATTCCTCCCTCCATTGGAGACCTCCCTTCCTTCAACTTTCTCACACTCTCTCAAATCAGCAACTTCGCCAGCACCATCCTCAATACCCTCACCAAACTCAGAAAGCTCTGCTACATTTACACAAGCTACTCTAACATCTCTGACACTACACTACAGGAAAAATGTTAAGTACCATCGGATTTATTGGTGGAATAACAAAAATAATCAATCGATAAAATATCTACTAGCGGATTTTTTGTCGGAAATAATTCGACGGTACAACCCTTGCTGGAAACCATTTACCGTTGGATTTTTCAGTACGACGGTAACTACCGGTAGATTCTGCGACGGATTCTTTGTCTAAAAACTATTTAATTATCGATGGAAAAATTTTTGCCGATAATTTTGGCACTCCACTATTTTCTTTCCCACCTAATTACTGTCAGATTTTTTTCTTGATAAATTCGATGGTAAATTCACTTTTTTTTAAAAAAATATAAACACAATTAGTGGTCAAATTCCATTTTTAAATTTAAATTTATTTTTTGTCAATTAGTAGTCAACTTTTAAGTAATAGAAACCAAATATGGTAAATTAAATATTAAGTATATGAATAAAATGAAAAGTCAAATAAATAAAATACAATAAAATAGTCTAGAACAAAGTTCTAATCACTAAAGATCTTGATTGTCATCATCATCATCTCCCTGGTCATGCTGAGGACGCTGACTAAGTGGAGATGTCAGTGCCCCTTTAGCAGCACCACTACGACTAGCAGTGCCGCTACCACTGGTGTGCATCTGATCTTGGTATACCGTCATCTGTTGCTCCATTTGCTGAAGCAGCTCCAGCTCCTTTGTCTACTCTAGCCTGAGGGAATCTGTGTCTTACACGCGTGTGAGAATCTCCTGATACCTCTCCTCAAATTACTGCAGCTACTGAGTCTGTTGGTGAAGGCTCTGGGTGAGCTCTAACACCTGCTCCCTCAAATCAACACCATCCTCGGGATCAACGGGCCGGCTGGTGGCAAAAGCGAATGAAGGTCTCAATGTGGAGGTGCGGGTCTTGTCGGCGAAGAATGATTCCAACTCGTAGACGTATTTCTTGTACAGCTTAGATGCTATCTCACACCAAACTATGTTAGGATCGATGACAAATGTAATGGAGTTGTTGCCATCGTCTCCAGTATGCTGAGATTGCTGGGTTGCAGCCTCCAATCTCTGCGTGTAGGACTCCTGTGTAACATATGTTATGATTAGGATTGTAGTTAATTGAAAACTTTATATCACATGATGTTTACTCACATAATGATCTGCAGACCCCTGATAAGCAAATCTCTTATTGTTCTCCTTCAAGGTGTGAGTATACTTGAAGGTCTCCACCATCGTCGCATCATGATCCAATGACTTAGACTACACATGTTGAAACAATATGTTAAATCAAATAATAATGACATTATATTTCAAAGACAAAATGAACTTAATAACAAAATGAAACAAATTACATACTAGCTTGGCCTTTGTCTTCATGGTGAAGCAGAAGGAGAAGCAGTTGGACGACTTTCCGGGGTGGGGGTGGCACATCAGAAGGAGTCACGTACTTGGGGTTAGGGACCATGATAAAAGACTGATTTTGTGCCCCATTGCCTGTGACATCCTAGGAGTAGTTGGAGTAGAGGACAATGATCAAGAAGTCTAACGGGTTTCAGTAGACACCCCTCTACCCCAACCACGAGGCCGATTCGTGACACCTTTGTCTGTTGTCATGTCTGCAAAGAATTGAAAAACAAACACATAAGTCACAAAAATAATATAAGGCAAACAAAGAATATTCACAAGTTAAAATAAACAAAGAAGTCAACAAGAAGTATAACGACATTCAATTATGATAATCAAGTGTTTGTGAAGTGGAACGATGAATGATAAACAAAGAAGTATATCAAAGCAAAGTGCACAAACTTGATAATCAAAACAATAATCAATATGAACAAGCATCATCAAGTATATCACAGTCTCATGGTGTTTCTACATCAATAGTATCAAAGAAACACAATATTCATCCTATTTGATTTTAAAATAAACATACATAGCACAAAGTACAAATTCTTGGTACACTTAACAAATTATTGATGTTTATTAGCTAATTTTGTAAAAGAAAACAAATTGCAACAAACATCCAAAAGCATGAGAATTTGTCATTATTCACTATAAATTTCAACAATTTCTTTCTCAAATCCAATTTTATATGGACCTATTGAGATTGCTTAGCTCTAATCCAACAAAAGCTAATCAATATATAATGAGAGATAAGAATACTTTTGACCATAAAAAGGATACATAGATTATTATGCATTAATATTTCAACCCCAAACCTTTCACAATCTACAATAAACACTTATAAAGAACCCTAACTAAAACAACATGACTCAAGCAAAAACCAAGTTCAAAGATCCCTAACCTTACCCAACCTATTAATTAAAATTGTGTCCAAAAGAACATCCTACCAACAAAAAACAATAGACAATATAAAAAGGAATAATAAAACCTAGAAACGGAAAAACAAAAATGAAAAATGAACACCTAAAATGACGAGGAGTGCTCTTGACGAGCATGACGTAAATGCTGATCTTAGTGGTGTAGGAGGCGGATACAGGAGGCTCACCGTGGCTATTCCTTCTGAAGCCGTTGATGCAGGACGCTCACCACCGGAGTTGCATTGAAACTCGCCTGAGAGAGGGCTGCTGGAGGAGGGGACTACTGGCGGAGGTGGGAGAGACGAGAGGGTTAGAGAGATAGTGAAAGACGAGAGGGTGAGGAAAGAGAGGGAGAGATTGCAATTCAAAATGAGGGGGGAGAGGATTTGAATTTAGGACAAAATTATCGGATTTACCGACAGATTTATCCATTGGTAACGAATCAAGGGGTGACCAAAATGCAGCATTACACTACTTAGGTTTACCTTTGAAAAAATTCGATCCTAAATCCGAGGGTACTTATTGCGCCAATTTTTATTTTTTCATCCAACTATTATCATCGAATTTACCGTCGAAAAACTGAATCTGCCGCTAAATGTTTTGCCTAATAAATCCTTGCCAAAATTCATCGGTAAATTCACTGCTAACTTGCGACACTAAATTCGATAGTAAATCCAATGGTACTATGTGTTTTTCTTGTAGTCCCATCCCCGATTTTGTCTCCTCTAGCAAAACCCTCGTCACTCTTGACTTCTCCTACAACAAGCTCTCCGACACTCTCCTAGCTTCATTTTGTTCACTCCCCAACCTCGTCGAGATCATGTTTGATGGAAAAATTCTCTCCGGACAGATCCTGTCATCACACGGTTGTTCTCGAGTCAGTTCACTTTGATGATGTTTTCTCAAAACAAATTCTCCAAAATGACTCTGACAACAATTTTGAATCTAAACCTGGCAAAAAATAACTCTGCCAGAGTCTGCTTCTTTGCCTAAGTTTTTGTTCAACTTTAATTTGAATAGAAATAATTAGTCTTGTAGTAAAAAAGGAAAAAAGGTTGATAACTTAAGTCTTTTATTTGAAATTGAAAGTTTCAATTGAGCTTCATTGAGTGCAATTTGAGCACTTAGTTGTATAATTGATCTGGTGGGTGGTTAAGTAAATGCTGCATTGTTGTGTGATGCAAGTCAGAAAAGGCTTATGATATAGTTAAAAGCTTCAATTTATTAAATATTTCAATATTCTTGCTTGAATTATTTAGTTTAATAGAAAATTATTGTGGTTTCTATATTTTGTGTCAGCTCATATTCATACTGATTTATGTTTAAAAGTGGAACTATAATGATCTGGGAGCTAAGTGCCGATGTTTCATGTTTTAGTTTATTTTTAAACTATACTTGATCTTGTTATTAATAACACCTTTTTAGATTTGGGAAGGCCTGAATTGAGAAGGGAAGGTCTGAATTGAATTTGGGATAGTTATTTTGTTTTTATTTATTTAATTAACAAGGGCATTTAAGTAATTTTACTTTTTTTAGTCTTGATATTTATTTTAAACAAAACAGGATACTAAAACATAACTCAGTCTTGTATATTTTACACCAAACATAATACAAAGACTTAATGTAGTCTCTGTCTCTCACTAGGGGTGGCAAACAGGTCGAAACCTACCGGTCTGGCCCAAGTAACTTGCCAAAAAAGGCGGGTCAGACTAGAATTTTGAGATCGCCATAATAAAAAAGCTCGTTTATCTCGCACTGCCTAACCCACAAGTTTTGGCGGCTTTCGGCGGGGCAAGGCGAGCTTACCTGGTGGGCCTGCCCTTCTATTATTTCGCTTCAAAAAACTTGGTTAATGATTATGTTTATTAGATATTTAGAATTATAAAGACTTTATAGTGTTTGTGAATTTAGAAATTATAAATTTTTTTTTGTCTTTAGAAATTATAAGTTTATTAAAATATTTGTAAAATTATATATTTTTTTAATATTTAATGGTTTAAAAAAAAATTGGCAGGCTTAGCCCGCCAATCCATCATTAGACGGGGCAGGGTAAAAATTTGGAACCTCCTCACTACATGGGATGGGGCAGGCTAGCCTATTTGCCACCGGTATCTCTTAGTCTCTATCTCACAGTCTCTGTCTCTCAATTTTAATCTCCCTTCCAAATGCAGCCCTCAACTCTCATATCTTTGTCTTTAATTTTCCAACTTCTTTTATCTACCTCTCATACTTAACAATAATAATCTCTACCAACCTCATTCTTTAATTTGTTTCTATATGAGAAAAGTGGTTTTATCTCTTCTTTTTTTCACTACTTCATGCATGTTACACTGATAACTTCTACCTCTGCGCTCCCAAGCAATAGCTCTGACCTCATTGTTAACTTCAGCATCAACATCGTACATACCTACTATCTCAAGGATCGTAGCTACACCTAGTCCATGCGAACGTCTCCTGACATGTAACTACAAATATATGGGAAAATCATCCATTTTCAATTGATATTTTTGCTAGTCCTAGATGTCGGCAGCTATCTCCATCGTCTATTTTTTTAACATTTGGAATGATGCTTTTTTATAACCACCTTTAGATATGTCTAGTAATGTGTGCCCATACACACAAGCGAATATACTCTCTCTCTCTCTCTCTCTCTCTCTCTCTCTCCTTATTTGGTTCAGTGTACTAACTTTCAATTTCCTTTTAGAGTTAAGATTGTGTAGCCTTCTCCTATTCCTACTTAGTTCGCGGTATCACTTTACCTTTTCTTTTGTTTTAATTTTCCACTATGGTATTATAGGTTTCAAATTTTCATTTAGATAATTTGTGCTTTTTTAATGTGTGTTATGTCTATCATTTTTGTTTTGGATATTTTAATATCCAACATAAATGAATCTAACTTGGTGATGTTTTCTAAATTATTTTTGGATATTTGATTATACGAAGTTTTAAATATTTAATTGTATGGAGTATGTGGATGTTCTTTTTCTTTTATTTTTCCTTTTTATTAAAGATTTTAGAGATTTTAAGTTCTAATATTTCAATATAAATATGACATTTTCTAATGTTTTTTTAGGGGCGTTTTGGATATTTTCATACTCTTAAGCTTTCACTATTATACATGCCCTCATTACTAATGGTATATACAGATGGTTTGTGGTAACCAGTAGATTACTAACAGTAAATCTATTACAAAAATATGAGATTGTTAGTGTTACAATAAGGATGGATAAGGATGGATGTCCATTTATGGGAGGCTCAGTTTTTCTATGCTAAAAGGAGCAATTCTCATGACAAAGCATAATTAATGAAGTTTGAAAAGTAGAATTTGTTTGCCTATAAAAACATGAACGAGGCAAAAAGAATATACACAGCAATAATAAAAGCAAATACTTTCTCTCTCTCTTTCTTATATGCACTACAATATAGAGCACTTTTTACTTTCTCTCTTCACACACTACTAATATAATATTAATATATTATCTTTATAGTAGCATAATAGTATTGGTAAATACTGATAGTAGTATTTTTCTATTTATACTTTATTACCTCTTCCTTATTTATTTTACAACACATTGTCAGTACGAGACTCTGATAAAATTTTTAGGAAGACTCAGGTAACAAATTTTCATTATGTCGAAATTCTCTCATCTTGAATTCAATACTCTTGATATATTTGGAAATAATTATTTATCATGGATATTAGATGTTGAAATCCATCTTGATTCAATGGATCTTGGAGATACCATTAAGGCTGAAAATAATGCATCCCAAAAGGATAAGCCAAAGCCATGATTTTTCTTCATCGTCATCTTGACGAGGGATTGAAAAATGAATATCTCACATTAAAATATCATGCAGATCTTTGGAAAGACCTTGAAGAAAGTTATAATCATCAAAAGACGGTGATACTTTCTCAAGCCCGATATGAATAGACGCACTTGCGTCTTCAAGATTTTAAATCCATAAATGGATATAATTCGGCAATATTTCGAATCACCTCACGAATGAAATTATGTGGGAAAAAGATAACTTATAATGATATGTTGGAGAAAACTTTCTCAACCTTCCATGCCTCGAATGTGCTCCTGCAGTAGCAGTATCGAGAAAAAGGATTTAAAAAATATTGTGAGTTAATTTCTTGTCTTCTTGTTGCTGAACGCAACAATGAGTTGCTCTTAAAAAATCATAAAGTGTGCCCAGCTGGTGCCGCCCAATTTCCTGAAGTAAATGTGGCAAATTACCCTAAAAGAGGTAAATGACAAGGTTTTAATAACAAGAAAAATTATGGAAGAAAAAGGAATTATCTTCAAAAGAGAGGATCTCACCAGAAGTGGGATAAAAAAAGAAATATTGGGCAAAATAAATTAACAGAGGATAAGTGTTTCCGTTGTGGTGGAAAGGGCCATTGGTCACGTACTTGTCGTACACCAAGGCACTTAGTCAATCTTTATCAAGCATATTTGAAAATGGACGACAAAGGAAAGGAAACAAATTTTGTTTCAAATGATGCTGAAAATTTCACCACTCATTATGATGTATCTGATTTTTTTGAGGATCCAGAAGGAAATATTGGTCATTTGATCAATGATGGAATAGTTTAATATGTGAGATTGTTAAGTATTCATGTAAATAAATAATGTAAGAAACTTATTGTAAAGTTTTATTTTCTATGTATTTAGTTTTAAATATGATATGTATAAATAATGAAATATTAATTTATATGTTTAAGAATTTCGAAATCATTAAATGTGTCAAGTTTTAAAAAAATAATAATAATAGTGATAATAATAAAATTTTAGTATATGACATTATTTTTATGTACAATGTTTCTTAGAAAATAATTTCGATCAAGTATTCAATTTAACTGTGCATACTATTCATTTTATTATTATTATTTGTCTTTGAAGAAAATGGGAAGGATATATAATGAAGATGTATGCCTTGCGGATAATGCAAGTTCGCACACCATTCTCAAAAGTGATATATATTTTACCCATCTTGTGCCAAAAGAAGAATATGTTAATACTATTATTGGTTCAGGCAATGTGATTGAAGGCTCCGGAAGAGCTATAATTTTGTTTCTTGGAAGAACAAAATTCATAATAAACAATGCACTATTATCTACCAAGTCTCTAAGAAACTTGTTGAGCTTTAAAGATATTTGCCAAAATGAATATCATATTGAGACTATGAATGAAGGAAGTCATGAGTACTTATGTATCACAACTCATGATTCAAATAAAAAGGTTATATTAGAAAAGTTGCCCTCACTTTCATCTGGGTTATATTATACCAAGATTAGTGCAATTGAATCACATGCCACTGTAATGCAGAAGTTTACTAACCCAAATGAATTCATAACTTGGCACGACCGATTGGGTCATCCGGGAACAACCATGATGTGGAGAATTATTGAAAACTCCTATGAACATTCACTAAAGAACCAGAAGATTCTTAAATCTAGTGAATTTTGTTATGCTGCATGTTCTCAAGGGAAGTTAATTTTAAGGCCATCACCAGTAAAAATTGGATTCAAGGGAAGTTAATTTTAAGGCCATCACCAGTAAAGATTGGATTTGAGTCCCCTGAATTCCTAGAAAGGATTCAAGGTGATATATGTGGACCTATTCATCCACCATGTGGATCTTTTAGATATTTTATGGTCCTAATAGACGTGTCTTCTAGATGGTCACATGTGTGCTTATCGCCTTCTCGCAACCTGGCGTTTGCGAGATTACTGGCTCAAATTATTCGATTAAAAGCACAATTTCCAGAAAAAATCCAATCAAAGTAATTCGTCTTGATAATGCTGGTGAATTTACTTCCCAAGCTTTTGATGCTTATCGTATGGCTAATGGAATAAGTGTTGAACTTCCAGTAGCTTATGTTCATACACAAAATGGGTTAGCAGAATCACTTATTAAACACCTCCAATTAATTGCTAGACCCTTACTTATGAGAACAAATCTCCCAACCTCGGTTTGGGGGCATGTTATTTTACATGCTGCAACACTTATTCATTTGAGGCCAACGAGTTACCATCAATTCTCTCCTATACAATTAGCTTTTAGCCAGCAGCCAAATGTTTCCCATTTAAGAACATTTGAGTGTGTGATATATGTTCCCATTACACCACCTAATCACACCAAAATGGGACCCCAAAGAAAATTGGGGATATATGTTGGATACGATTCTCCCTCTATAGTGAGGTATCTTGAGATACAAACTAGAGATGTATTTAAAGCCCAGTTTGTGGATTGTCATTTTGATGAATCAAAATTTCCAACATTAGGGGGAGAGAATAAGCTTCCTGAAAAGGAACTTAATTGGAATGCATCATCGTAAAGGCTGAGTTAGACTTATTTGCAAAACGTGAAGTCTTTCGACCCCTAGTCCGTATACCAGAAGATGTAAAACCTGTTGGATACCGATGAGTATTTATGAGAAAACGAAATGAGAAAAATGAAGTTGTATGCTACAAAGTTCAACTTGTAACACAAGGTTTTTCACAGAGACCCGATATAGATTATGAAGAAACGTATTCCCTTGTAGTGGATGCGATAACTTTGCGTTATTTGGTCAGTCTATTTGCATATCATAAACTGCATATGCATTTAATGGATGTGGTAACACCCTATTTATACAACTCATTAGATTGGGATATTTATATGAAAGTCCCTAAAGGACTAAAGATATCTAAACCATCCAATGAATATTCGCAAGGGTTATACTCAATCAAATTGCAAAGATCTTTATACGGTCTAAAGTAATCTGGCGAATATGGTATAACCGTCTTACTGAATATCTAGAAAAATTGGATTCAAGAATGATGATATCTATCCATGTGTTTTCATAAAGAAATCTGCATCTAGATTAATTATAATTGCTGTGTATGTTGATGATTTAAATATCATTGGGACTCCTGAAGAGATTTCAACAATTATAAAAATTCTAAAAGAAGAGTTTGAGATGAAAGATTTTAGAAAGACTAAATTTTGTCTCACCCTGCAGATCGAGCATACAAAAAATGGGATCTTTATTCATCAAACAACATAGACAGAAAAGATCTTGAAAAGATTTTATATGGATAAGTCACATCCCTTGAGTACCCCAATGATCGTAAGATCTTTGGATGTAGAAAAGGATCAATTCCGTCCTAAAGAAGAAAATAAAGATATCCTTGGTCTTGAAGTACCATATCTTAGTGCCATTGGAGCACTAATGTATCTTGCTAATAATACACGACCCAATATATCATTTGCTGTGAATTTACTAGCAAGATATAGTTCCTCTCCAACCAGAAGAATTTGGAGTGGAATCAAACAAATCTTTCGATATCTTCATGGAATGGTTGATATGTGATTATTTTATCCATATGGATCCAAGTCACAATTAGTTGGCTATGCAGATGCTGGATACTTGTCTGATCTACATAAAGGGAGATCTCAAATAGGATACCTGTTTACATATGGTGGAACAACTATATCATGGAGGTCCATGAAACAGACGATTGCTACAACATCCTCTAATCATGCCGAAATACTAGCGATTCATGAAGCAAGTCGCGAGTGTTTTTGGCTCAGGAGTTTGATCCAATATATTCTGTCATCATGTGGACTGATTGATCATAAGATAGCTCCAACTGTTCTGTTTGAAGATAATACAGCATGCATTGCTTAACTTAAAGGCGGATACATCAAAGATGATAGAACAAAGCATATTTCTCCCAAATTCTTCTTCACTCACGATCTTCAAAATCAAGGGACAATTGATGTTCAACAAATCCGCTCAAGTGACAATCTGGCAGATTGATTTACAAAGTCACTCCCAAAATCCTCTTTTGAAAGATTGGTAGATGAGATTGGGATGCGCCGATTTCGAGACATTAAATGATGTCGACAACAGGGGGAGACTGTACTCTTTTTTTTCTTGGTCAGGTTTTTTTTTTCATTAGGTTTTTCTTTACAAGGTTTTTAATGAGGCAGTCCCCATCACAAAGGATATTGTACTCTTTTTCCTTCACTAAGGTTTTTTCTCACTGGGTTTTTCTTTAGTAAGGTTTTAATGAGGCATATTCCTAAATGAGCATCCAAGGGAGAGTGTTACAACAAGGATGGATAAGGATGGATGCCCATTTATGGGCAGCTTAGTTTTCCTATGCTGAAAGGAGCAATTCTCATGACAAAGCACAATTAATGAAGTTTGAAAAGTAGTATTTGTTTGCCTATAAAACCATGAACGAGGCAAAAGGAATATACACAGAAATAATAAAAGCAAATACTTTCTCTCTCTCTCTTTCTTATATGCACTACAATATAAAGCACTTTTTACTTTCTCTCTTCACATACTACTAATATAATATTAATATATTATCTTTATAGTAGCATAATAGTATTGATAAATACTGATAGTAGTGTTTTTCTATTTATATTTTTTTTACCTTTTCCTTATCTTATTTATTTTACAACAGTTAATAAATTGTTGAATTTTTTATGAGCCAACTTTGTCCGCCATTGATAGTCTGCATCTTTTCTTGCCAATAATATAATTATGAGAATAGTTAAGCCATCTCTAATATTAGTTGTTTGTAAATAATTAAATTTTGAAATAATTTATTTACCACCTTATGTGGCTAGTAATATATACATATCATTTTTTTTTAATTTAATTTTTTATACTCAGTAACAATTAACTCATTTGTAATAAATATATTAGTTATTTCTATTTTTTTATTCTTTTTTATTTGAGAAGGCTTAGAATTGACACCAAAAAGGTAAAGAGAGTTTAGAATTTGTTTACTTCCATTTTTTGTAATTTTTTCCTCATTAACATTAAAACGGCAACATTATATGGAGTTTTAATAAATAACCAATTTTTAATTCCGTTCAACCAATTCGAATTTACTGTTGATTCTGATTTGACCAGTTCAACCAATTGGTTGGAATCGATATTCAAAACTATCATGATAAGAAATCAAATCACCTCCGCAAAATTTTATTCTTTTTGTTCTAAAGTAAGGGTTGATTTTAAATTAACTTAAATTATGAAAATAACTAAAATGTGAGTTATGAATATTAAACATGAATTTATAAAATTATCCTTTAAACTAGTATAGTAATAATATCCTATTTAATTGCACTATTTATTTATACTCTATCATCGTTTCACTACAAAGGAAGTGGAAAATTGCAGCGCTTCATATAGGGATTTGCGGCGGTTTAAAACCGCCACGAAATAAAATTCCAGCGGTTCGTTAAGCATCGCCTATTAGGGATGGTAATATGATTTTATGGTGGTTCTACCAAACCGCTGGCACAACCGCCACAAATCAGATAACTGATTTTGCGGCGGTTGCAAACCAACGCTATTTGGTCAATGGATTTAAAAAAAATATGTGGTGATTTTAAAACTGCTGCAAATTTATGTAGGATATTTTAAAAAAATGCGACGGTTTTGAACTGCCGTAATTTCATACATGGGCTTATAAAAAAACGGACTAATTACAATATGTTAGGCCATTTTTCTTTACTATAACCTATTTACAAAATTTTTTAATTAAAGAATCAAATGTTTTATTTGTCTTCCATCCACATTCTCTGTTATGCATAAACACAAAAAAAAGTTAGATTAGTATTGGTAAGCCATAGAATATACAAAGTTTGAGGTATAGATAAGTAGCTTAACACAATCAAGTGGATAAAATTCAATGTTAAACTTCTACATATTCTCAAGACTAATGTTTGCTCTGAGAAATATACATATAAAATAAAAATGTCTAGATTAGTTGAATCTCCTAAGGTTAGTTAGGATAGTTCTATGAACAAATACCTAGTAATTTTGACAATACTTATAAGTGAAAGAGAGAGATATGGTGAAGGAAGAACTTCTAAGTTCTCTGATGGAGGCTCTTTTAAGATGTCCTCAAGCCCATTTCTATTCCATGAACGAACAACCATCAGGGTGATCCATCTATCAAACAATTGGCAGAAGAAATTAGAGACAGGTTCAACTGATTTTTAGGACAATTATCAGAAGAGATCTAAGGATTCTTGATAATACAATACATGAAGTGTAACACTAATTGAAAAAAGAGTAGGCACTAGCAAATCTAAATTATATAGATAATACCATAATGAGGAATTGATGATGGCTGCATTTAAACTAGACTGATATAAGCAATAAACATATTTCAAGTACTACCACACAACACAGCAGAGCTAGACAAGACTAATACTAATTTCTTAAAGTATAAGGTTACAAAAAAGACCATCTGAAAAGTGAAAACTCAGAAACTCTTATCCTCTGGATTCAGTAATATTATAATAAGTTAAAGATAAATTTCTGGTCAAAAGCAAAGTGATCTACTCTGTCAGAGTATATATACTTAAAGGACAAAAGAAAAAAATTGACTACTTTAGCACTAACTGAAAATAGAATTCTTAACTAACTTGCTATTACTCTAACTAACTTTGACTCTTTCATCTCTCTTTAATAGCCCGAAATAGAACATCAACTATTCTGATCTTGACATTATAATGATTGAAATATAATGATATTCAAGCATTGCATTGTGTTGGTCTTATTATATTAAAGGTATAATATGATGACTAAATAGCAATAACATATATACATAACATAAATAGAGCTATAATGAGAGAGTTGGGGGCTGAAAAGAAATTGGCATGAAAGCTCTATGAAATCCGTAACGAACTTTGCATGGCAATATAATCTTGGCAACTGCCTTACCACTTAACTTATTTGCAAAAATTATATGAGCCTGCATTCATGTAATTATTATTATTATTATTATTATATATGGTATGGAACATAATTAAGAAGAAGTAGTTCTTACTTGTGGTAAGTTAGTGTCTTCATTGTGAACAAAAGTAATTATCCAACCATAATCTTTTTCTTCTTCCATTTCGATACCCCTTTCTTCTTTAAGGACAAAGGCAAGTCCAATGTAGAATACATTGCTGCTTTCAAATGCATGATATTCCATTCTTATAATTTTTTTCAAATTTTATTTACATATTATTCAATTTCGTAATTCATCAAATTAAACAATACTCAATGCATATATAATTATTAATTGTACCTTATATGATAGTTGTTCTTCAAAGTATACTTAACTAGACCTTCATATCTAACAACTCAAACACACAAATCCAGTATGATTAAACACAAAAATTAAGCTTTAGTAATTTATAAATAAATAAATAGATACCTGTAGAAAAGCTTGCATTGGGATCCACCACTTAGGTGTATGCGTATTTATTCTTAACTCCTATAAAACTTTCATTGAGCACAGAAAAATCCATGAACTGATTTTGAAAGTGCAAAAAATGGATTCCAATATCAAATTGCAAAGTAAAAAAGATGAATGACACTTGAGCTGAAGAAATTATGCATAAACAGGGATTGAGAGTAAAATAGAGAACTAACAAATTAATATAACCATATATCCACTCTCCCTTCTTTATAATCTCTTATAAAATAATTTTAATCTCATTACCTGAACTACAAGACTCGTACATTCTTTTAAACATGCTGACATTCACTTAACAGGGTTTCCAAAGATGAATAATGCATAGTGCTAAGCCTATTAATTGGCTCCATTGATTTTATTTAAGAATGCTAAACGATGAAGAATAGTCACTATTTCCTTATGCCATGTGCTTCCTTGCTTACACTTTAGACCCAGCAATGCAGATTTTTATTAAAGAGAGTTCTTTATTTCAAGAATTCATTAATACTATTTTATCTAAATTGCATGCTAAACTGAAATCCTTGAAAACTGACATGGATGGACCTAAGTCGTCAATTATATCTTTGCTAGTAAACTCAAAACATTGATCTAGAATGTGTTGCAATGATAACTACTATTATTAAAATTGGGATCAAGCATTTAGCTCCTGCTTAATGTAACAAAATTCTCTTTCCAGCTAATAATTCTAATATAAAAAAACACGTAAGAACAGAAAATATAACTCTGGTTCAAAGTTCAAACTAGGAATCTCAAATTTGACGTATTTCAAAAAGCTTTCCATATACAGAATCTAACAACCATACCATGTTAGATGATGTAGATAGAAGCTTAATTTTCTTTTTCTTGATTCTGTATAGTTATACAATTTGAGCAAAATTGGGGTAGAATTAAATTGGGGGAATAGGAGAAAGGGGAAGAACAAACTAGGGAGATGGGGAGAGGGAGCGATTGAGCAGCACACAACAGGGGAGTGGGGAGGGTGCCGATGACGACACCGGGACGGACGTCGACGATGGCACGGACGTGCACCGCAGATTGAGGAGACTTGGATGACCACTTTCACTTTCCTTTCACGCAACCGAGCTAAACGGCATAGGGAAGACACCAGTGACAGAGAAGAACGACGACAAGGACAAAGTTGCTGGAATTGTCGGAGGGAATGAGTCACAGCGGCAGCAGTGTATCTTAGAGAAGGTGATTGACGCCTTTCCTCTCCTAGGGTTCGAGCAAAAAGTGAAAGAATGTGATCTTTTGTTTTTTGTCAAACATTTTATTAAATAGTTCAAAAATATATTCTTTGAGGCGGTTGGAAGACAAAAAACGCTACTAATCTCATTAGTCAGCAACACTTTAGGTGCACACTACTATCACTGCTGCTATTTCTTTAATTGGCGGCGATTTTAGAAACGGCTGGTAATTCGCAGCCACTATTTACCGTGTATCTTGTAGTGTTTATTCCAAGGATGATTAGAATAGTATTAATTAGGAGAATGATATGAAGGAGGGGGGGATTAAAGTAACGTTACATTTATTTGTTAAATAGATAGATTATTATTTGTAGGAAAATAAACTTTAAAAAGTAACACTACTTGTTTGAAAATGAATAAATACTTATAAATGTTATTATTTTATAGTAGTAGTGAACAAAACATTTATCATTTTAAATATAATATTTATAGTTACATATTTATTATATTTAAAATTATTTATATATTTATATTTTGTTTAATTTTTAATAATTTTAATAGAATATTATTAAGATGTCAATTTGAAAAACAGATATAACATTTAAAAGAGTGAGCTCGATTTAAAATTTATTTAATATCTACGTTAAAATAAATAGTATGACAAATTATAGCAAATAAGAGCATAATAATAAACAGCGCACAAGAAAATAAATGAAATTTAAAATGGATAAAAAAATAAAACTTGAAAAAAAATAACAATAAAATAATGCCAAGTATTTTAAATAAAACAGCAAATTAACATTTAAAGGAAATTATAACACTTGAAAAAAAAAAGAAAAAAAATTAAAAGTTGACTTTAGACATTCATACGCTAATGTCTGACTTTAATTTTTATAGAATTTTTAGTATGATTATAAAGTATGTAAATTAAAAAAAATTTTCTTCTAAATTTTTTTCTATTTATAGACCACAAGTAAGAATTTGCAAAATACTTCTTCCTTTCTACTATCTAACTTCTCTCTTTTTTTCAGGTGTTTGCAACCCACAATTTTACCTTGACTGTAAAAGACCTTATTTTTTAATTTCTACAGACATCTTTGTATTTATTATTTTGATCTCTAAACTCCATATTTTATCAAATCAAATCACGTACAATTAACACATTTTGACCTTAATAATTTTTTGACTCGACTCATGTATGGTGTAGCCGAAATTCTATTCTATCATTGTCAAATTTGTAAATCTTGTCGAACTTTTATACCAAGAATTAATATAATTAAATAATATAAAACAAAAAGTGTTAGACTATTTTAAACTAATCTTTAATGTATTTCAAACATTTTTGCTGCTAATGATATAAAGAGAAAGAGAGAAAATGGAAGCTAATCAACTAATCAATAATCAACAATAATAATAATAATAAAAGAAAACTTAGCAGACATTATTTGTTAGCTGCCGACAACTAAGTTTACAATTTGTATTTTATTTTTTTCCTTCAAGAGCATAAATAAATAATTTACCTACCCTGAACCCGAACCACACTCACTCCTTTTGGGAAGGGGAAAAAAAGGAACGATTATGGGCATTTATGGACAAGGTTTCATTTGTTTGCTTCATCGCTCTTCTCATTTCGTTTGTGCTCAATATAAAAAAAATGGTGTTGAAATAGGTCTCTTATATGATGAGAAGAGAAGAAAAACTATGGAAAAGTATCTACATGTTTTCATTCTATTATTCTGAGATTTCACAAGAACGAGAAATTTTTTTGCCTAGTTAATTGGTTTGTATTTTTATTCCTGTTTTCGATTCTTATAGATTTCAAAGAAAAAAAAAGTTGAAATTAATGAAGATAATAACATGGTCAAAGTCTAATTTGTCGTGCATCTGAACTCTATTATATAAATTGAGATTCGAACTGCCGACACTTATTTAAGCGCAACTTATTATACGCATAAGACAAAATTTAAATTTCTACACTTATTTAAATAGACGAATGAGATGATCACTCGACTAATCGAAGTTAATTTAACACGATTACTTTGATAACTGCTATAGTTGAAAGTTGAAACATTTGCTGCAGCAAAGAAAATGTGTTTTTGTTTATAGAAAGATAGATATTGCGGCCTCGTCCACTAGATATTTCGAGGCCTTAAGCCGCAAAATTTAGATTTTGAAAATCTTACGAAAAATGATATTCAATAATTTCTTTTAAATAAAAAATACAGAAAATTAACTTTAGTTAGTTAGTACTAATCAAATTTAAGAGTATAGTATTAATTAAGAGTTTACAATTTAAAATTTATAATTCAAAATAAATAAAATAATCAATCAATTTGTGTTGATTAAAAGAATTAGTTTTCTGACTTTGTTTTTTATTTTTTTATTTAATTTCTACCGACTGCCACAAGGAATCACTTGTTCTAATTATACAGAATCTTATATTTGAACAAAGCCTTTAGAATTTAGATTCATTAAGAGTTCAAAGAGCCTGTTTTAAAAGGTGATAAATTTGACCACACTGCCAGCTAATTATTATTATATTAATAAAGCTTAGTTAATTAAGTCAGTGTATAAACTGTGATTACATTGAACCGTTCTCTATTGGAATTAAAACACGTGTGATCTCTCTATTATTATATTAGCTTTCAAAATCATAGAAAATAATGGCCCGACGACAACATATAGCATTGTGTAATTAAAATAATATTAGCATCAGGTAAGAGGATAAAGTTTTAAATTTAATATTGTAAATAATTTCAACTTGTTTGAATGAAGACACTTTACGTAACTGTGCACATATGCATATGGCCAAACTATATGGTTACGACATATAACAAAATGTTCCTACAGATATGCTCATATAATAGGGGGAAAATAGAAATTATATATATTTTTTTTTATTATAGTTCTTAAATTGATATGTTAAAAGTTAATTCGTCATAAATTTAAATTTTTTTAAAAATAAAAAAAATTATAGATAATTTTTTTATTTTTATTTTAAAGACAAATAAATTATCTAAAATTAGTGAATCAATTATTAGACCCTCTAAATTGATTATGGATATTATATTGTTAGTTCATCATTGAACCAAATTAGGAATTGAATTCTTAGCAATATTATCCGCATTTTAGTGTTTGTGCACGTGAAGCGTTTTAATTTTCTATATTTCTTTACAATTATTACTTTTGCTATTCAAAAGATCACGAAGTAAATAAATTCATTGTGGGCCTTTCATGTTCAAGCTAGGGTTGAATCTTGAAACCTGGAATCAATTATATATTGGTTTTATTTAATAAATTAAATTATAAATTATATTATATCAGCAGAAAAAAAAAAGAAAAGAAAAAAGAGAAAAAGGGAAAAAAGGGAAAGAAGACTGAATCACTCAAAGATTGCGGTGCTGCGCACGGGGTTGGTGGTTGGCACGTAGTGATAGCTTAATTAAATACATAGTTTCCCAAACAGTAGTAGTAGTAATTAATAATTAATAATAAATAGGAAATTTTAAGTTAAAGTCAAATGTCTCCCTTCTCTCTGTTATGGTCAACGGTCAGCTTCAAAGGCTCTGAAGAGGATTATGTAATGTGCATGTTCTTTGGTTATTATATCCTGATAGATTGTGTAGTTAGTAAGAAATAAAGAACGTTTTAATATTTTGTCGAAAGATGATAGATGATATTATAGTAAGCAGAAATACTAAGCATCAAAAGTTTTAATCTAATAAGTAAGAACACATTTTGGGAAGGTTTCGAGAGAGATGGATAGATGGATCGGAATTACTAGCATTGTGTATAATGGACAGAGCTTTAGTGTGAGAATTTTGTTAACAATTACTTTTAAGGATAATTGTTGTAAATATTACAAATACAATTATAGAAAGTACAGATATTTACAAATTTTGAGGTATTAAAAACAGTAAAATCATTTAATTTTAACTCTCCTAATTTTAACTAATACTTTTAGGATATTTATAACTAGAATGAAGTTTGTTATATTTAAGAGATAATTTAAAATAGAGTTTGTTATTTTTTTATACAGCAGTGTAAAAACAAAAAACTTAATGAGGGGGATAAAATCTTTCTTTTTTTTAAATAAAACCTTTTTTTTAAATACAACCGTTTAAGAATATTTTTATAAGTTTAATACTAAAAATTAAGTTTAAAAGTATGAGAAATTCTAAACAACTGATATGATAATTAAGTCTTCTTTCGAATTTTAAAAAATATGTTATAAAAAGCATACTAACTCCTTATAATTCATTTTAAAACTGATGAGCGGATAATTTGTACGCTTTTTGGCATTGTTTTTAGTATGTTTTTAGTATGATCTAGTTAGTTTTTAGTATATTTTATTAGTTTTTAGTTAAAATTCATTTTTCTGGACTTTACTATGAGTTTGTGTGTTTTTCTGTGATTTCAGGTATTTTC
>NC_029772.3:35266129-35267137 GCF_000817695.3 Arachis duranensis | reverse complement strand
ACCTTTATTTTCTTTTCCACTTAATTTTCGAAAAACACAAAAAAATTTACAAAATAAAAAAAACCAAAAATATTTTATGTTTCTTGTTTGAGTCTCGTGTCTTATTTTAAGTTTGGTGTCTTGCATGCATTGTTTATTTGATCTTGGTTCTATTTTCAAGTCAATAGTACAGGGAACTGAAGATTCAGAACATGCAGCAGAGGAATTACACAGAAAAAGCTGGGCGTTCAAAACGCCCAGTGAAGAAGGACAGACTGGCGTTTAAACGCCAGCCAGGATGCCTGGTTGGGCGTTTAACGCCCAAAAGGGTAGCATTTTGGGCGTTAAACGCCAGAATGGATACCATTCTGGGCGTTTAACGCCAGGATGGCACAAGAGGGAAGATTTTATTTTCAAATCAATTTTTTTTCCAAGTTTTCAAAGTTTTTCAAAATCAAATCTTTTTCAAATCAAATTTTTTCAATCAAATCTTTTTCAAAATCAATTTCTTTCCCTTTTCAAAGATACTTGCTATCAATTAATGACTTGATTCAACATTTCAAGTATGTTGCCTTTTCTGTTGAGAAAGGTTTAATGTTTGAATCATATCTTTTCTTGTTAGTCAAGTCATTAATTTTTAAAATCAAATCTTTTTTAAAAATATTTTTCAAAACATATCTTCTCAATCACATCTTTTTAAACTAATCATATCTTCTGAACCACATCTTTTTCAGAATAGCTTTCAATCAAATCTTTTTGATTTCTAATTTCAAATTCTTTTTCAAAAATCACTTGATTTCTTTCCCACTTTTATTTTCGAAAATCAATTAGTGTTTTTCAAAGTGTTTTCAAAATTCTTTACTTAATTTTCGAATACTACTTCCCTTCTTCTCACATCCTTCTATTTATGGACTAACACTATTCCTTAATGCAAAATTCAAACTCCATCTCCTTTGATAAGTTCGAATTTTCTACTTCTGTCTTCTACTCTTCTTTTCCTCTGACACCTAAAGGAATCTCTATACTGTG
>NC_029772.3:35262428-35263276 GCF_000817695.3 Arachis duranensis | reverse complement strand
TTGGGCGTTTAACGCCCAGTCTGGCACCATTCTGGGCGTTTAACGCCAGAAAGGGGCACCAGACTGGCGTTAAACGCCAGTAAAGGGCAAGAAGTTGGCGTTAAATGCCAGAAATGGGCACCAGTTCGGCGTTTAACGCCAGAAATGGCACAAAGAGCAATTTTGCTCGCCACTTGGTGCAGGGATGACTTTTCCTTGACACCTCAGGATCTGTGGATCCCACAGGATCCCCACCTACCCCACCACTCTCTCTCTTCTTCACCCATTCACCAATCACCTCAACAACTCTTCCCCAAAAACCCTTCCCCTATCAAATCCCATCTTTCTCTTTACCACTCACATCCATCCTTCATAAAACCCCACCTACCCCACCATTCAAATTCAAACCACTTTCCCACCCAAACCCATCTTCACCCCTTCATTTTCACACAACCTAAACACTACTTCTTCCCCTTTTGGCCGAACCACAAAGCCCCCTCCATCTCCTCTATTTCTTCTTCTTCTACTCTCTTCTTTCTTCTTTTGCTCGAGGACGAGCAAACCTTTTAAGTTTGGTGTGGTAAAAGCATTGCTTTTTGTTTTTCCATAACCATTTATGGCATCCAAGGCCGGAGAAACCTCTAGAAAGAGAAAAGGGAAGGCAAAAGCTTTTACCTCCGAGTCATGGGAGATGGAGAGATTCATCTCAAGGGTGCATCAAGACCACTTCTATGAAGTTGTGGCCTTGAAGAAGGTGATCGGGATGGTTGGAGTTTATCCAACGCTAAATCATTCCTACTAGCAACCGGTCCGAAGTTACTATAGACCGGGCTATCATGATTCATAGCATCATGATTGGAGAAGAAATA
>NC_029772.3:35260356-35260773 GCF_000817695.3 Arachis duranensis | reverse complement strand
AGCAATATATGATAGTCCATACTTTGCTCGAGATTTGATGGCCCAAACCGGCGTTCAAAGTCACCCTCAGAATTCCCAGCGTTAAACGCCGGAACTGGCACAAGGATGGGAGTTAAACGCCCAAACTGGCATAAAAGCTGACGTTTAACTCCAAGAAGAGTCTCTACACGAAAATGCTTCAATGCTCAGCCCAAGCACACACCAAGTGGGCCCGGAAGTAGATTTTTACGTCATTTACTCATCTCTGTAAACCCTAGGCTACTAGTTCTCTATAAGTAGGACCCTTTACTATTGTATTGAGATATCTGGGTAGCTACCTTTGTTCTTATGCTATCTTAGATCATTGGGAGGCTGGCCATTCGGCCATGCCTAGACCTTGTTCTTATGTATTTTCAACGGTGGAGTTTCTACACACCA
>NC_029772.3:35225173-35260237 GCF_000817695.3 Arachis duranensis | reverse complement strand
TTAAGATATCACTTGTTCTTCAACTTGATGAATGTGATGATCCGTGACACTCATCATCATTGTCACCTATGAACGTGTGCCTGACAACCACCTCCGTTCTACCTTAGATTGGGTGAATATCTCTTGGATTCCTGATACACGATGCATGGTTGATCGCCTGACAACCGAGCCAGCCATTCTGTGAGATCAGAGTCTTCATGGTATAGGCAAGAACTGATGGCGGCATTCAAGAGAATCCGGAAGGTCTAACCTTGTCTGTGGTATTCTGAGTAGGATTCAATGATTAAATGACTGTGACGAGCTTCAAACTCCTGAGGGCGGGGCGTTAGTGACAAACGCAAAAGAATCACTGGATTCTATTCCGGCCTGATTGAGAACCGACAGATGGATAGCCGTGCCGTGACAGGGTGCGTTGAACATTTCCACTAAGAGGATGAGAGGTAGCCACTGACAACGGTGAAACCCTTGCATAAGCTTGCCATGGAAAGGAGTAAGAAGGATTGGATGAAGACAGTAGGAAAGCAGAGAGACGGAAGGGACAAGCATCTTCATACGCTTATCTAAAATTCCTACCAATGAATTACATAAGTACCTCTATCTTTATCTTATGAATTACATAAGTATCTCTATCTTTACCTTTATGTTTTATTCGTATATCATCATTCATATCCATTTAAGTCTGCCTGACTAAGATTTACAAGGTGACCATAGCTTGCTTCATACCAACAATCTCTGTGGGATCGACCCTTACTTGCGTTAGCTTTATTACTTGGACGACCCAGTACACTTGTTGGTTAGTTGTGCGAAGTTGTGTTTATGCCATGGTATTGAACACCAAGTTTTTGGATTCATCACCGGGGATTATTTGTGTTGTGAAAAGTATTGATCACAATTTCGTGCACCAAAAACCTAATAACATAACTTTATGTTTAATTCCTGGGATTGTTTTAGGTGGAAAAAATATATTTAGGTTTTTGGTGGTCCAGATAAAAAAAATTATAAAATAAAATAATAAATTACATAAATATCCTCATCTTCTTCTTCTTCTCACATCTTTCAACAACCATCAGGGAGGTTGTTGCCGCCACCATTCGTCATGTTTTGTCGACCTCTCACCACTACTGTTGGGTTGTTGTTGCCGTCAACTTTGCTGGGAGGAGAAGACACACGAGGAAGAGGAGACATCGAGGGAGAAGCAGGTTGCGCGGAGGAGGAAACTTATACTGCCGACGAGCTACTGGGGGCGGCGCCGCTCCTCTAGACACCAGAGAGCATCATTGACGTCGCCGTCCCTCTGTTGCTGCCGAAGTTTCTGGTCACCGGAGAGTAGCTGTAAGGAAGAGGGCGACAAGGAGAAAAATGACATTTTAAAATATAGTTATTTTTAAAAACATTTAAATATAAATATGATGGTTTCAGTGGCTAAGAGAAGGGGGGGTTGAATCTTAGCCCCTTTTTTCTTGATTACACTTTCTGGTCTTTGAGGAAACTTTTTTGTTTTTGTCTCGTCCCTAGCCACAAGACTTTTTACTTTTGTCTCGTCACTTGGCACGAGACATTTTTTATTTTAGCTCCTATGCAGTAGAAACAGAAATGAAGAAGTAGAGAGAGGAGATTACACCTAGATATATCCTAGTTCAGCTGCTAAGTGCAATGCAGCCTACATTCAGTCTCCATCACAACAATGATGGAATTTCACTATAATCATCCAGATTACAAATTGTAAAGTGCTAACCCAACTTACAAGGGGATTCCTACAGAATCATGAAACACAACATAGATGTGCAAAGAAACTCTAAGGACATCTATGGCTTTTTCTTTTAATTTTGCACTCTCTGCCTTTTTCCGCTCTATGACTTTTTCATACAAACCTCACTGTTTGCCTTTTTTCATGAGACTCAAGACATGACAAAATTAAACAGAAAAATTACAAAACAGAATACATTGAAGGAAAAGAAAATCTGTAAGCTTAGGTAGCTATGAGATTTTCGTGCCTTGCACTCTCACTTTCTTCCCTTGAATCAAACCGTGACTGTTCACTCCTTTTATAGAGAAGAGAAGCCTTCACAGTTGAAATAAAGCCAAGCTTAAACTTCTTTTCCTCCAAAAACAAATCCGGTTCGGCCACAGAGAGAGAAGAGGTAACTCATGCATAACCCAACATGCAAATACCTCTAGTTCTTCCTTGGTCATCACTCTTCATCAATCTGACCGCTCCATCCTTGGCTTGCTCTCCAAGATATATTTCTGGCTCTTGATGCTTCATGATGATGATGGCTTCATCTGCTCCAATCTCTGCCTCTTCCATCACTTCGCCACTCTAGCTACTTCCTGTGGTGGTTGAGCAGAATCAGAGACAAGCCATGCCTCCAAGAATCTCCTCCTTGCTGGCCGAATCTCCTTCTTTCTTTTTGAGTATGAAGGATCCGAGATTACCTTACCAAATCTTACCACTTTTGGTGATAATCTCAGCCACAACATACTTTTCTTTTGTTATGTTTTCTTGCCATCATTAGTTCGATAGTCTTGAAGCATGCATCTTCTTCTTTCTTTTGGTTGCTAAACATAGCTTCCATTGTTTCCTGGACAATGACCGAAGGGGAAGAAGGAGAGAGATGAGAGAGAATAAGCAATCTTGGAAGAAAAGCAATTAAATGAGTTAAACCAATTAATTGGTAAAAGTTGCTTTTACTTCCTTTAGAGTGGCGTGTAGCAATGATGCCTTCAATCAAATCAATGTCAAATTCTCTCTCATGTTTCCAATGCTAGCAAATTAAGTTTTGAAATCCATCCCTTAACAAGAAATGGAATCCGTTGAAAGCATGGAGCCAACTTGCTTTCTTTTTAATTTGGTTTCGGACCAAGCTTGGAAACATTCATCAAAATTAATATTGGGCTTGGTAGCAACAAAATTTAATCTGGCCCAATTAGTAACATTTGCTTTCCTGATGAATTTTTGGATCATGCATAAAACAAATAGGAAAGCATTTTCAGCTTGGACTTGGATTAAGTTGGCCCAAGTAACATAAAAAAATCAATTCAGTCATATTCATCATATATTATCAAAACTAAAGGCTGAATATGATTGGGCTTGCACTAGAAATTTGTTTTTTGGCCCAATATTAAAACCTGCATCACAAAATTATTAATTAACACATGTTTAATGAAAATCATATTAATAATTTTGTAATTGATTATTTCAATAATGTTTGTTCATCACAAATATTAATTTGGAGTTTTCCAAACTCATCAATCTCCCCCTTGATGACAAACATTATTAAAATTGAAATGGACAGAAATTTTAAAATTGAGTAAGGAATACTCCCTTTGAATTTGAATTTATCCCCCTTTCTAAATATCATATGGCTCCCCCTTAATGTATGCTATTTTACCAAGGGAGGCTTTATACCTATAACAATTCAATCAAACTTCAAGTAACAATGTTATTTAGCATTTTCATTCCATGAAACTAAATGCTTGATCTATGAGCAGTTTAAATTGATAATCAAAACTTATTTGACATCATAAACTTATTTTCTGCTCAATGCACACAACATAATCAAACCGAAATAATTTTTGTTGTTCAAATTGGTTAAAAAAATATTTTCCAATAAATCAGAGCAATCATAATTATGGTAGGAAAAATATTTTTCAAGCAAGATATAATCTTTCCAAACACAGCAACTGTTTTCATTAAAAATTAAGAGAACTGCCAAAAATAAATCCAACATTAAGCATTTTATCAAGGTAATTCAAATGTATCATACAGTAAACACATTTTACCAAGATAAACATCAAATGATGGCAGCAATGTATTCAAAGCAATATTCAAAGCAGATGCATCAATCAAAACACGATCACAATTAAAACAGATACTTCAATCAAGTATCAATCCTCTTTAACATGGGTGATCATAAATGCTCAAGAGAGAATTTCAACCCCTGTTTTTCAATACCCCTGTTTTCCAATTTCAATTTTTTTTATTTTTCTCCCCTTTTGTCATCAAAGGGTCACCTGCAAACAGTTTTGAGATAGCAAGCAAAATATTCAAAATATAGTCAAACACAGCAGAGTATCACAAGGTATCTCAGAGTTATAAGAGTTTCCAACAAAATAAAGTACCAGATTGAGCCTACTTAAGCCAATATCCTAAACTTAAAATAGAGAATTAATCATCAGACAGATTGAGATCAGAATCTCCTTCATCATCTTCATTATCAACTCCCAAATCATTCTCCAAGTTTTCCAGCATTAGACCCACTCTATCTTTGCATCTCATCCATGCTTTTTCAGTTTCATATGCCAGTTTACGTGCAGCCTTTTGAGATTGCACCATGACTTCTGACATATTTGAAAATTCAGTGAGAATTTTTTTGATGGACTTGGCGGTCTTGGAGGACTTAAGTCTGCCCTCAAACTCGCTTTCTGAAGCCATGAATTTCTTGCTTTTGGTTCCTTTCACTGCTCCGCCTCCTTTGACCATTAACACTTTGTTCTCTACTTTTTCATTCAAAAGGTCAACTTTAAAGAATTCAAAGATACTGGTTAAGAACATACCATAGGGCAGATTTGCCTTTTTGGTGCTCCTGACCGAGTCCCACATATGGCGAATCATAATATAACCAAAAGAAATGGGAGTAGATGTAACAAGTGCAAATAAGATGAGGGAGTCAGAATATGTTACTCTGTTGTGAGACCCACTTTGAGGAGTGAGAATATGGGTGATGATCCTGTGGAGCAATGAATTGGTGGAGCCTAAAGCCTTGTGAGTAGGAATATTTCCATCCAAGCCTGAGAAACGCTCACATATGTGTTGAAGAACCACGGTATGAGTGACACTGATTTGTGAGTCCCACTGTTCGGCCATGTATGCTCTTGGTCCTTCATCCTTGTATCCCAAGGCAGTTCCAATGGTGGCAGTGTCAAGAGTAATGTGAACTCTTTTCACATATGAATGGATGGTGTCATCAATAAGACGCATGTTGGCGTAAAACTCACGGACCAGACCTGGATAAACTGGTTTCTGGATTTGAAGTAGAGGAGTCCATTAAAGCAGTTCGAAGAGTGGGGAGACATTTACTCCCTTGTTTGCGAGATTTTCAAGGTTTACAAGGTACGTCAAACAGAGATGACGCTTTTGTATGACCTCTTTGTGGAATTCATAGGAAGTGCAAGAGTTGAATCTGGCAGGATCGAAGTGGGAGTGATTCTTGGCAAATTTATTTTTGAATTTCAGGGATTCCAGATTTGCTGATTCCATGGTGTTGTTTAGAGCGAAGCCCTTTGATTTCTGACCACTCTTCCCAGGTGTGGCTTTCTTCGGTGATGGTGGTGGTGATGTGATGGGTGAAGTGTGAGATGATTCTGCCTCAACACTTGGCTCCTTGTTTTTGCCTCGGCCTGAATTTTTCTGGGAATCACTTTCTTTCTCATGGTGGAAGTGCGTTTGGATGGTGGTGAAGGGGAAGATGAAGATGTAGAATGAATGTGGATATGAGTATGGGTTTGTGGAGAGGGAGTCTTCTGAGAAAGCCGAATGCATTCACTTTTTCTAGAGGCCGTTTTCTTCTTCATGATGAAAAGAAGATATGGAGTTGGAAGAAGAGGAAAGGACCGAAGAGTGTGGATAGTGGAGAGAGGTTAGTGGTGTATTTAATGTTGATTGGAAAGGGAAGTTAATGATCATCATGGCGCGGTTATTAACCAAGGGGTTTTGAAAAAAATGGTTTCCTAGAATCAAGGGATTAGATGGAGAGAGGGATTTGATTTGACAATAACCACTTCCACTAGGATTTGATATGACAACCAAAAGATTTGATCATCATAAAATGAGGGATCAATCAAAGAGTCAAGGTGGGGTTAGTCAAGATTTTATGGGGCCCATGAGAAACAAAGTCTGCGCAGCCTCCCCCTTAATTACAACTTCTCCAACATGCTTGAAATTTATCTCTCCATTCCTACGAGATAAAACTGAGCAGAGTTAGAATTTCACAAATTTTCAACAAAGCTTAAATCAAACATTCCCAAGCTCTTTCTTAGAGAACAGAATCTGTCTTCACAGTGGGGTTTTGTAAAAATGTCAGCAAGTTGATCTTCAGATTTTACAAATTGAATATCAATAGTACCCTTTTGCACATGTTCTCTAATAAAATGATATTTGATTTCAATGTGCTTTGTTCTTGAGTGCAAAACAGGATTTTTTGAAATATTTATTGCACTCATGTTATCACAAAATAGTGGTATACTATTGATCTTTAATTTGTAATCTTCCAACTGCGTTTTTAACCAAATTAATTGTGAACAATAAGCAGATGTGAATATATATTCAGCTTCAGCTGTGGATAGAGCAATTGTGGCTTGTTTCTTGCTTGACCACATGTTGAGTGAGCTCCCAAGGAAACAACACATGTCGGAGGTGCTTCTTCTATCCACTATCCCGCATAATCTGCATCACAAAACCCTACTGCACAAAAATCATCAGATTTTGGATACCACATACCATAATCACATGTTCCCTTAATATATCTAATGATGTGTTTAACAGCCAAAAGATGGGATTCTTTTGGGTGAGATTGAAATCTTGAACATACACCCACACTTTAAACAATATCCGATCTAGAGGAGATAAGATACATTAATGAACCAATCATTCCCCTATACCGTGTTTCATCCACATCTTTGCCATTATCATCCTTTTCAAGTTTATTGTTTGGATGCATTGGTGTTCCCATTGCTTTAGAATTTTCTAGGCCAAATTTTTTTATAAGTTCTTTTGTATACTTTCCTTGGTGAATAAAAGTACCACTAGGAGTTTGTTTAATTTGGAGGCCAAGAAAGAAAGTAAGCTCTCCCATTAAACTCATCTCAAACTCACTAGTCATGAGTTTTCCAAACTCTTCACACAAGGATTTATTGGCCGAACCAAACACAATGTCATCCACATAAATTTGAACTAGAAGAATATCATCATTAGATGCTTTAATAAATAAAGTCGTGTCCGTGGTACCCCTTTGAAATTGATTTTCTAATAGGAAGGCACTAAGCCTTTCATACCAAGCTCTTGGAGCTTGCCTAAGGCCATAAAGAGCCTTTGAAAGTTTGAAAACATGATTTGAAAAATCTTTATGTTCAAAACCGGGGGGTTGGGTCACATACACTTCTCTATCAATAAACCCATTAAGGAAAGCACATTTGACATCCATTTGAAACATTTTGAAACCCTTATGGGCAGCATAGGCAAGAAGCAACCTAATTGCTTCCATTCTAGCTACCGGAGCAAAAGACTCATCAAAATATATTCCCTCTTCTTGATCGTTACCTTGGGCCACTAATCTAGCCTTGTTACAAACAACTTGTCCATCCTCACCAAGTTTATTTTTAAACACCCACTTAGTACCCGTAACTTTCTTACCATCCGGATGAGGTACTAATATCCAAACCTCATTTTTGTCGAATTGAGCGAGTTCCTCTTGCATGGCCTTGACCCATGATGGATCTTCAAGAGCTTCCTTCACATTATTGGGCTCCATTTGTGACAAAAATGCAAAGTTGCTTGGTTCGGATTGTCTATTGGTTGAGGATCTTGTTCTCACTCCTTGGGAGGGATCACCAATTATGAAGTCATGAGGTTAACCCCTCATAGACTTCCATTCTCTAGGCTTCCTTTGTGGTGTTGAGCTTTGATGAGTTTCTGTTGGTCTTACTGTTTCAGTTTCTCGTGCTATCTCAAGAGACAAAATGGAAATGTCTCCTCCAATCTGACGAGACAATTCTGGACTGGCAGATTCTTCAATTTGGGCAGACTTGGGATTTTTTTTGCTTGTTCCAGCTCCTTCACAATCTGAATCACTCTCTATCACAGTACTGGGAATTAAGTTAGAATCACAAAAAGTAACATGTATGGATTCCTCTATGGTTCTATGTTCTTTAAGGTAAATTCTATAGGCTTTGCTAGTGGTGGAATATCCAACAAACATTCCTTCATAAGATTTTGGATCAAACTTACCAAGATTTTCTTTGTTGTTAAGAACAAAACATTTGCATCCAAAAACATGAAAGTACTTAAGATTTGGAGGGGTTCTTTTCCATAGTTCATAAGGAGTTCTTTTCAACCATTTTCTAATTATTGTCCTATTCAAAATATAACATGCTGTATTTACAGCTTCATCCCATAGAAATTTAGGAACGTCATTCTCACATAACATAGCCCTAGTCATTTCTTGAAGGCTTCTATTCCTTCTTTCAACAACCCCATTTTGTTGAGGTGTTCTAGGGCATGAAAAATTATGAGAAATTCCAAAGTCACAGAATTTTTCAAAGTCTTGGTTTTCAGATTCTTTTCCGTGATCACTTCTCAAATGAGCTACTTTTAAATCTTTTTCATTTTGAATTTTCTTGCAAAGGGTTGAGAAAGCATGGAAAGCATCATTTTTATGAGCAAGAAAAAGTACCCAACCAAATCTAGAGTAATCATCTACCACTACCAAACCATAGTGTTTACCTCCTAGACTTTGTGTTCTAGTTGGACCAAAAAGATCAATGTGTAACATCTCTAATGGCCTTTTGGTTGAAATTCCATCTTTTGGTTTAAAAGAGGTTTTTACTTGTTTGCCTAATTGACAAGCATCACAAGTAAGATCCTTATCAAATTTAATTTTAGGAATTCCTCTAACCAAATTTTTCTTCACTAGCTTAGAAATTTGATACATGCTAGCATGACCTAACTTTCTATGCCGTAGTCATTTTTCATATTCAAGAGATGTAAAACATGTTACATTTTGTTCTTTCAAGTCCTCAAGAGTTAATCCATACACAGTGTTGCATCTCTTAGCTTCAAGAAGAATATCCCCAGTTTTTTCACAAACAACCAAGCATACAAATTTTCTAAAAATTACTTCAAATCCTAAATCACACAATTGACTTATACTAAGTAAATTATGTTTCAAACCATTGACAAGAAGAACATCATTTATACAAGATGAAAAGTTTTTACCAAATTTTCCAACAGCCACTATTTTTCCTTTTCCATTATCACCAAAAGTGACAAGTCCTCCATCATATTCATCAAGCTTTATGAAGAAGGTTGTCTTTCCGGTCATATGCCTAGAGCATCCGTTGTCCATATACCACATATTTTTCTTCCTCTTGGATGCTAGGCATACCTACAAAATAAGCTCAAGTGACCTTAGGTATCCAAATTTTCTTGGATCCTTTCACGTTAAACCATCTCTTATGTCCCAAATCATTGTAATAAAAAACAACCTTGTAAACTTTATCACCAATCATTCTTTCACCAAAGAAACATTGAACGGGAAAATGACCACTTCGATTACACAATCTACAAAACCTTGGAGTTGTTGTTTTGTTAAAGTAGGTGGGATCTTGAAACCTTGTGTCATTGGATGAAGAAGCTTTATCTTTAAAAGAAGGTTTCCTATCGGATGAAGAAGATTTATCTTTAAAAGATGGTTTCTCATCAGATTTATAAAATCCCAATCCAGCTTTATCAAAAAGTGATTTTTGACTAGCCAAGATTTGATTTAGATTTTTAGAACTGAGAGTAAATTTGGCTAAGTCATTTTCAACATTTTTAACCTTTTCCAGCAACTCTTCATTTTTCTTAAAACAGTTTACATACGCAACTACCGAGTGATCACTTTTACAGCTTCTAAGTTGAGCTTTCAACTGCTTATTTTCTTCCACAAGATCACAAGCAGTTTCGGCCTCCCTTAGCTTTTCTTTGAGAAAATCATTTTTAGCTTTAAGAATGAAAATTTGTTGTTCAAGATCTTGATTATCAGTCAGAAAATATCTTATTTTTTTAGAAAGGTGATCTATCATAAGATGAAGGTCTTCAGTGTCAGGGTTTTGAAAAAATACCTGATCTACATAATTTTCCATGAGGCAAGGCTGTGACTTGGTCTCAGATTCTTCATCACTGTTTGAGTCATTTTCTAAGTCTTCCCATGATGCCATTAGACCCTTTTTCTTTCCTCCTTTTTTCTTCTCCTCCTTTTTTAACTTGGGACAATCAGATTTAAAATGCCCAATTTCCTTGCAGTTGAAACAAGTCACTTTGCTAAGATCTTTCTTCTTCTTGAGCTGCCGTCTTTGCCTTTGAACTTTACCGTTTTCCTGAATTTTTTGGCAAACAACACAAATTCATTTACCATTTTCCTGAATTTTTTGGGAAACAACACAAATTCATTTTCAGAGGAGTTATCACTGGATTCATCATCCAGAGGGTTAGTTACGGAAGAAAATGCAATTCCTTTCTTTTTTGACTCTTTTTTCAAATAAGTGTTTTCAAAAGCAAGAAGGTTTCCTCTCAAATCATCAAGTGTCATGGAATCAAGATTACTGCTCTCAGAAATAATTAAAACTTTTGTTTCCCACTCTTTAGTGAGACATCTCAGCACTCTTCTCACAAGCACAGAATTGGAATGTGTTACTCCCATAGCATCCAAGCCAACAGTGATGGTATTGAACCGTTCGAACAGTTCATCAATAGATTCTCCTTCCTTCATTGTGAACATTTCATATTCCATGTTTAACATGTCTATCCGAGTCTTCTTTACAATGGTGGTTCCTTCATGAGTGATTTGTAATTTATCCCAGATTTCCTTTGCTATTGTGCATCGTGATACCCGTCGGTACTCCTCGAAACTGATAGCACAGTTGAGTAGATTTATGGCCTTGGCATTTAGCTCCACTTTCTTCCTATCTTCTTCGGTCCAGCTTGCTTCTGGTTTAAGAGTGACTACTCCTTCAGCATTTGTGTTAGTAGGAAATTGTGGTCCTTTTAGGATGATCTTCCAAAGCCTGTAGTCTACTGCTTGCACAAAGATCTTCATTCTCTCCTTCCAATAGGTATATTTTTTCCCATTGAAAAGAGGCGGTCTGTTGCTTGACTGCCCTTCTGTGAGATTGTACGCTACCAGATTTGAGCCACTGTTTTCTGCCATAAGTATCTTTTCTCCAAGCTACAAAGTTTGATCTCTTTGAGACCAAGCTCTGATACCAATTGATGGTTTCAGTGGCTAAGAGAAGGGGGGTTGAATCTTAGCCCCCTTTTTCTTGATTACACTTTCTGATCTTTGAGGAGACTTTTCTGTTTTTGTCTCGTCCTTAGCCACGAGACTTTTTACTTTTGTCTCATCACTTGGCACGAGACATTTTTTATTTTAGCTCCTGTGCAGTAGAAACAGAAATGAAGAAGTAGAGAGAGAAGATTACACCCAGATATATCCTGGTTCAGCTGCTAAGTGCAATGCAGCCTACATCCAGTCTCCATCACAACAATGATGGAATTTCACTATAATCATCCAGATTACAAATTGTAAAGTGCTAACCCAACTTACAAGGGGATTTCTACAAAATCATGAAACACAACATAGATGTACAAAGGAACTCTAAGGACATCTATGGCTTTTTCTTTTAATTTTGCACTCTCTACCTTTTTCCGCTCTATGGATTTTTCATACAAATCTCACTGTTTGCCTTTTCCATGAGACTCAAGACATGACAAAATTAAACAGAAAAATTACAAAACAGAATACATTGAAGGAGAAGAAAATCTGTAAGCTTAGGTAGCTATGAGACTTCTGTGCCTTGCACTCTCACTTTCTTCCCTTGAATCAAACCGTGACTGTTCACTCCTTTTATAGAGAAGAGAAGCCTTCACAGTTGAAATAAAGCCAAGCTTAAACTTCTTTTCCTCCAAAAACAAATCCGGTTCGGCCACAGAGAGAGAAGAGGTAACTCATGCATAACCCAACATGCAAATACCTCTAGTTCTTCCTTGGTCATCACTCTTCATCAATCCGAGCGCTCCATTCTTGGCTTGCTCTCCAAGATGGATTTCTGGCCCTTGATGCTTCTTGATGATGATGGCTTCATCTGCTCCAATCTCTGCCTCTTCTATCACTTCGCCACTCTAGCTACTTCCTGTGGTGGTTGAGCAAAATCAGAGACAAGCCATGCCTCCAAGAATCTCCTCCTTGCTGGCCGAATCTCCTTCTTTCTTTTTGAGTATGAAGGATCCGAGATTACCTCACCAAATCTTACCACTTTTGGTAATAATCTCAGCCACAACATACTTTTCTTTTGTTATGTTTTCTTGCCATCATTAGTTCAATAGTCTTGAAGCATGCATCTTCTTCTTTCTTTTGGTTGCTGAACATAGCTTCCATTGTTTCCTGGACAATGACCGAAGGAGAAGAAGGAGAGAGATGAGAGAGAATAAGCAATCTTGGAAGAAAAGCAATTAAATGAGTTAAACCAATTAATTGGTAAAAGTTGCTTTTACTTCCTTTAGAGTGGCGTGTAGCAATGATGCCTTCAATCAAATCAATGTCAAATTCTCTCTCATGTTTCCAATGCTAGCAAATTAAGTTTTAAAATCCATCCCTTAACAAGAAATGGAATCCGTTGAAAGCATGGAGCCAACTTGCTTTCTTTTTAATTTGGTTTCAGACCAAGCTTGGAAACATTCATCAAAATTAATATTGGGCTTGGTAGCAACAAAATTTAATCTGGCCCAATTAGTAACATTTGCTTTCCTGATGAATTTTTGGATCATGCATAAAATAAATAGGAAAGCATTTTCAGTTTGGACTTGGATTAAGTTGGCCCAAGTAACATAAAAAAATCAATTCAGCCATATTCATCATATATTATCAAAACTAAAGGCTGAATGTGATTGGGCTTGCACCAGAAATTTGTTTTTCGGTCGAATACTAAAACTTGCATCACAAAATTATTAATTAACACATGTTTAATGAAAATCATATTAATAATTTTGTAATTGATTATTTCAATAATGTTTGTTCATCACAAATATTAATTAAGCTATGTCTAATTTGGTAATTGTCAAGTATTGTAAAGCTCCCAATACTAATAGATACTTCTTAGGATTCTCAAAAGATTCTAACGCATGCCTAAAAAGTTTTAGAGTTGACACCATTGGTGTAGGCATGAGTTTTTATCCTTCCATTCATGCTCTAGCTAATCAGCCTTTTGTATATTTAGTTTGTGTTAGTAGTAGCCTGTCACATTGCACAAAATCAACTTCTAAACTAAGAAAATAATGAAATCTTCCAAGATCTTTTAGAGAAAAAATTGAGTTTAAAGTTTTTAAATAATGGCCTCAATCTCATTCAGACTTGACCCTGTGATGACTATGTCATCCATGTAAGTATGCATAAAAGTAATATAACTAGAAGTCTTTTTGAGAAATAATCCAGTAGCAGAGGTTCTGTTCTTAAAACAAAATTTTTTAAAGTGTTAGCCAAGGTTTGATACTAAGCATGCTGCTTGTTTCAAGCCATAAATGACTTTATGAAGCTTACAACTTTACTGTGGATGAGTTTTATTATAGTCAAGAGGTAGGATTGGTAGTGGGGCGGGTTTTTGCCCTACCTGGTCCCGCCTTGCTCTCCTTTCACTTCTTTACTACCTACAACTATAAGAAAAATGCTAAGTACCATCGGAATTACCATCGGATTTTTCAATGCAAAGGAAGAGAAATTCGTCGTCATAAAAGGTTATCATCGGAAAAGATTTTTCGTCGCTAAAATCGACGGTAATTGTTGGCGTCAAAATAGAACTGAACAACGCCAATGTTACTGTCAAATTTTTCATCGATATAACGGTTTATTGAAATGCATCGTTTTGGTGATTTACCATCGAAAAAATCTAACGGTAAAACTATGGTAGTGTGGGTTAAAATTCAAATGCAGAACCCCTCCCCTTCACTTGTCTGAATGCTCTCTCTCTCTCTCTCTCTCTCTCTCTCTCTCTCTCTTTCTCTCTCTCTTTCTCTCCCTCTCTCTCTTCTCATGTTCTCTCTCTGTTGCCATCGAGAGGTCACCATCGCCACTGTCGGGAACTCGTCAGAACTCCATTGTTGTTGTCGTCGCCGTTGCATGTCATCTTTGACTTTGCTGTTGTTGCTATCCCTACTGCATCCTTCGCCATGGTTGCCATTCATGTCACCATCATTGCTACCTCTGTCACTACCACATTAAAGAAATCCTGCAGTCACTATCATCGAATTTATTGTTGGTTGGTTATTTTATTTTGACATATTAATTTGTGACTTTAACATTTTGTTAGGGTTTAGTTTACATATTTATTTCAACTTGTGAATTTAATACGTTGTTCTTTTTATGAGGATAGTGCTATTTTCTCTTAGATCAGTTGGCATTTGCTTTTTTTTGTTTGTGTAGTAACATTCCAGGTTGGTTTTCTGTCTCAGAATATAATGAATTATTTAAATTTTATGTTAGACTTACTTTTCCTATGATAGAGTTTTAGGACGGAAGTGAGAGAAGGTTGTGTAGCAGCACCTTATCGAAACGATTGTTTGCTGGAAAATTGTAGAGTTATAAGGGGTTACGCACTAGAACGGTTAGGATTTGATATTTTATTGAATCCGTGTATGTTATAATTTGCCTGCAGTTGTTTCCTACGTAAAAATTGTTATATTTATTTGATGAATGTCTCTAAATTAAGGAGAAGTTCTATCGAATTATCGTTTAATTTGTTTAAAACATGTTTCTTTTGTCAGAAAACGATAATGTATTCAGCGGGAGATTCTAATTATAGCGTATACTCTGCTGAATTTTCTAAAAATATTAATGATATGTGTTGTTCATTAAATTCTATGGTATGTGCTTCAAGATGATTCCAAGTCATCGTATATGGATGTATGAGAGGGATAACAGTGGCTTGGAGAGTTTAAAACCTGAAATTTTTTAAGGGTTGATGCATTTGTCGCACATATCTTCAGCATGGAACCGTTTAGGTCTGAAGGGATATCGAGATGTCTGTGTCAAAAGTGACACTGACTAAGTGATTAGGATTTGCAAACATAACTATTCACTTATACTGTAACGGGTTCAAAGATGGGTATTGGATGTAGATGGAACACGAAGAAGAAGATGAGTAGGAAATTAACCGGTCTGGATTGAATTTGAATAGGTATGATGGTTGATCAACGAGGGTTTGGGTGGTGAGAGACCTAAGCATGGATGAAATGACTTGAGAGTCTAAGCAAGAGAAATACAATGAGATGGTGTATGATGTAATAGGTGTTACGGAATTGGAAGAGACTAAAGAAGAGCCTAACCCGGAGGCGAATAGATTTTATCATCTGTTAGAATCTGCTATGAAACCTTTGTACGAGGGGGTTCATTTGCAGTTGTCTGTATATGTTAGAATGATGAGTATTAAGTTAGAGTTGAATCATACCCAAGAGAATTTCGATAAGTGAGTCACCCTTTGCAATGAACTGCTACCTGTCGGGTCCACCGGCATCCCACGAAACCACTACAAAGCAAAGAAGCTAGTTTCAAAATTGGGTCTAACTACGGTGAAAATTAATTGTTGTTTGAATGGTTTGTATGTTGTACTATAACACGGATGTAGACTTAACTAAATGTAGATTTTGTAGATCACCGAGGTTCCAAATTTAAAGAGAATAGATTGGTAAACGACGATTAAAGAGAATTCCAATGAAACATATGTACTATTTGCCTTTAATCCCTAGGCTGAAATGATTGTATGCATCGATGAATTCCGCCCCCATATGACCTGACATAGTAACAACAAGAGAGATGATAGAATCATGATGCATCCATCACATAAAGAAGCTTGGAAGTATTTTGATCAGGTCCATCCAACATTTGTGAGTGAGCCTAGAAATGTTTGACTAGCTTTATGCTCTGATAGGTTCGCACCAAATTCCAATTTCGGTAACGCTTACTCTTGTTGGCCTGCAGTCGTAATACCTTGTAACCTGAGTCCCAAGATATGCATGAAAGACTCATACATGCTCCTAACTTGCATCATATCTGATTCCAAAAATTTAAAGGCCAAAATAGATGTCTTCTTGCAGCCCTTGGTGGATGAGTTAAAAGAGTTGTAGATCCACGGTGTAGAAACGTATGATATTTTAACGAAGACAAACTTTCAACTGCGGGCTGCATTGATGTGATCATCAACAAAATTTCTGCATATGGCATGTTGTCAAGTTAGTCCACTCAAGGCAGAATGGCATGTCCCATTTATATGGAGGATATAAAGGCATTTTGGTTATCAAATGGCGGTAAGAATTCGTGGTTTGATTTCCATCAAAGATTCCTCAACATGGATAATCATTTTTAGCACAATAAGGACTCCTTCAAAAAGATTAAAATTGAACAAAAAGAGGCTCTTGCAAGGTTGAGTGATAGGCAAGTTTGGCAACGTGTCCGTAGAATCTCAAGGATTGTAGATAACGTGACCGATCTGATCTGAGACTTTCAGGATATGACAGGGAGCATAATTGGACTAAACAGAATATATTTTAGGAGTTGCCTTATTGGAAAGACAACTTGGTTCGACATTGTTTTCATGTGATGCACATTAAAAAAACTTGTTTGATAATATTATGCACACAGTAATGGACGATGAGCGGACAAAGGACAACGATAAGGCTAAGTTAGACTTGTTGAAAATTTTTAGACGGCTGGATCTGAACTTAAAAAGACTTGATAACGGGCAGTGGGAGGCGGTGTTCGCTCTAACGAAGGATTTGAAACAAAATGTTTGTAAGTGGATCAGAAGATTAAGATTTTCTGATGGTTACGCCTCTAACTTGGGCAGGCTTGTTAGGTTAAAGAGTCATGATTGTCACGTCTTCATGGAGTCTTTGCTTCCTGTCGCGATCAGAGAACTTCCAACCAACATCTGGAAATCCATCACAGAAATAAGTGAGTTATTTAAGGAGTTATTCGCTACGAAATTTATGATTAACGATCTGGCAGTCATAGACAAGAACATTCCCATTATACTTTATAAGCTATAGAGGATATTCTCTCAATCCTTTTTTGACGTTATAGAACACTTAGTAGTCTACCTACCAAACGAAGCAATACTGTGTGGGCCAGTCCAATTTTGGTGGATGTACCCATTTGAGATGATGATTGGTTGATTTAAGCGCACCGTGAAGAACAAAGCTAAGATTGATGGCAGTATCTGAGAAGCATTCCTAGCTAAAGAAACATCCACACTTTGCTCATTCTATTTTCAGTCTCTTGTTGAATCAAGTAGAACAAGGGTTGTAAGAAATGATAAGAAGGGAAAATCCTTGTCAAGTAGAACAACGTACCCAATTTTTTTGCTGAAAGGCACTGCAATGGGTACGGGTAGTGACTACTGGTTAGAGTAGTAGAAAATCGATGTCACACATCTGCATGTGTTGCTTAACTATGACCAAATTTCATCCTACCTCATGTGAGTTTTTTAAGTCTTGGTAAATACTAAAATCAGTAAGATACTAACTTCTTAATCTAATTAAAACTTTTTTATCATATGCTGAATCATATAGGTTATTTCAAAAGGCAAATCCTGATACCTCTTTGAACAATTTTTCATGTTGGTTCAGAGAACATGTCAGCATACAGCTAATTGACACAACAGATTTGAAAATAGTTGCACTTAGTTCGGGTCCAATGAATAAGCTACCCGATATACAATATTAATAGATATTTGTTCCATACCTTACAGTTGTCGATTGGAAAGAAAATAAATAGCACCAGAGTTTGGGTTCGTGGGAGTTCAGGCGGTAGTCATTCTGATTGGTTTGGTGTGTTGCACAACATAATTAAATTAGAGTATTTCCGTCATACTACGTACAAGGTGCGTGTGTTTAAATGTGAATGGTATGATCCAAGTTCGCGATAAGAAACACAAAAGTACAAGGACTACGACATCACTAAAGTTAATATAATAAGGAAATATAGACACTATGATCCTTTTATTCTACCTCAAAATGCACGAAAGGTATACCATTTTTCTTATCCAGGTTCATGCAAGTCTAGTTGAGTATTTGTGGTTAAGACTAAGTTAAGGAGTCACATCGAGTCTGATGATAGACAGAAGGTTAGGAACCTTACCAGATTGATGATCCAAGTCCTTCGAAAATGGTGGTTGATACCGGTGAGCCGATTATCCTTAGGTCCGTTGTTATGGATGATGACATCATTGACCTTGGAATAGATGCTAATGCATTTCTATCAGAGGACGACGATCTTCAAGAAGAAGACATTGTTGATAGCAATGAAGAAGACGAAGACGAGTTCGATGATAATCAGAAAACTACCTCGGAAGAGGGGGATGGTGTACTAGAAGAAGAAGAAGATGAATTTGAATAAGTTTAATGTAACATAGTTCCGTAATTTTAATTTATATTTTTCATATTTCATATCAGGTTTAAAGCGATATTTTTTATATTTTTCATATTTCACATCAGGTTTATATTTTTCCGTACTTAGTATTTTTCTTGTAGTGCTCCGCACCCTACCCGCGGGTAGTAGACTATTGCACCCTAATCGCCCTCACGAGTACTCGCCTTGTCCCTTAAAAACTTAAATAACACTTTAATTTTTACATATTTATATATAAATTAAGAAAAAATCTTAAGATTCATACATAAATTAAAATACAATGTCAAATAACTTTCTTGTGTATGAAGGATCAAACACAAAGCCATCTTCATTCACTTTTGCATTTGTACTTGTTTTTCTTATGATTCAACAATTGATGAATGCCTTGAGTTAGCCCCTTTTATTCTCTTACAATATCGATCCACATGGTTCTTCAATAACTTTGTACCATTTTTTGGATTTGCATTAAACACACTCTTGCAAAATTTGCATTACGCCTTCCATTCAAATTATGGTGGCCAGCTAAATTGTGGCGAATTTTTTCGCTAAAACTGCCGCAAAATCCAATTCTAGCAGTTAATGAACTGCCCTGGTTTGTTGTGCGGGTAGTAATTTTTGCAGTGATTTCTAACAACTGCTGGTATAACCGCCGCAAAACATGATTAAACTATTTATGCCGGTTTGAAACAACCGCAATTTGGTTAACAGGTTTTTTTTAAAAAAATTACAGCGGTTTGTAAACTACAACCGCCGCAATTCTAAAATGCACTTTATAAAAATATATTGTGGAGGTTTATAACCCCCAGGCTAGCCTAATTCTTTCTATAAGCCTAGTCCCATATAAGGTCACAAAAGTGAGGGAAAGACACTCTAGGTCTTCAAATGTGATTATATATGGTCCTTCTTTGACGGGTCATGGAGTATATACACGCGGGTGAGGTCGAGATCCTCATACGAAAAAACTTCTAGTAGATCAGAGAAAAGTTCTCCCATCTCCATCTATAAGGTGAAAAGAGGGAGTAAGAATTGGGGAGTCCTTAGTAGGGTCAGGATAGCAGTTAAGTTCATTTTATTCTTTATTTTACAGCAAACAAAGAATAGAACAGATACAACTTCAACAAACAGAGAATAGAAAAGTAATCAACCAAAAGCACACAGATTCATAGAAATACACAACACAAAAATATGCGCAACTAAATATGATGCATGTCTATTCCTATTGCAGGTAATGAGCTCATCTATCAGTTTCTACCCATTCGTAAAATAATCCAACACCTTGGTCAAATATGGCTTTTCCAAAGTTTAGTCCCAGACTAAGCACGTTATGTCATAATCTCTGTAAGAAACCTTTGTTTTACAGGTGCATCACTTCTAGTGTTCATGCATGCCCGTCATAAACCTCTGTAAGTAAACTTTGACTCACAAGCGCAACACCCGGGGTACTCATGTGTGTCTGGAAAAGCAATGTAACCTACGGGTATCCCCGCGTTATGTTTGGCACTAAGGCCTAAATAGGGTTACATCTGCTTTCACGTGTGGCAGATATCTCTTTAGTTAATACATTCTTCTCTTTTTTGTTCTCTACTCTCTTGTAGTAGAGGTTCGTTAAATTCTTAGTTTTTGCTCTCTGCTCTCCTATGCCAGAGATCCCTTTAATTTTTTTCTTTTCTTTTCCTTTTTTTCTTATTATTCTCTTTTACTTACATACATTTCAACAATAAAAATTATATATCCACGCACTTTTTCCTCACCTTTCCCTAAGTGTCTTACGAAAAGATATTCAAAAATTCTTAACTTAACTTTGTCTTTTTAAACCTTTTAAAAAATATTACTGTTTCACCTTTTCATTAACAAATATTCAAATTTAAATAATATCTTTAGAAAAAGGATAATAATAATATTATTATGAGTAGACTAATATTAATAATAAGAGAATAATATTATTATTATTTTGATAATAAAAACATGATTATTAAAAGTCTGATCGTTAAACTTTTGGGAATTACATTTTAATTTTGAACTTTTAGAAAGATTTATATCTTGAACCAACGTACTTTACAAATTAACTAAAATAATTTACATACATTATAATTATCAAAATTATCCTTGTACTTTTATAAAATATCCATTTTATTCTTGAACTTTTACTTATTACCCAAAATATGCATAAACTTATAAAATTACTATTTTTAATTACGGTATTTTATCAAAATACAATCTTATTTTCAAAAATAAACTTTGTGTTGGTGATCACACCTCCACCATAAAAACCGAACCTTCTTTTAAATTTCTTTCAAATTTTCGGTTTGATTTTTAATCAGTTTTCAGGCTTTTCAATATTGATTTTTCTCAACTTTTACTTTAACTTTTCAACCACCAAATCACATCAAATTTCCCAATATTCATACTTAAAATCAACCCCAAATATACCCAAAACAGTTCAGTTCATGACTATCTCCATGAAGCTGAACCACCAAGCCAATAAATCAACAAGTTTTCAACAAAATTTAAGCAGAAATTCATCCAATTTCAAGCAATAATCATCAAACTAAGAATCACACATCAAGAACACATTTACTTATTACAAAATTACCAAATTTTGCCTCTTTTGTGGATGTCATATTCCTGCAATCGTAATAATTAAAAAAATAGAATAATAGAATTCATTATAATAAGAAATTTGCTAAATAGTTAAATGAGTGAGCTCAAAAAGAAAAAGACAATTAAAGATATCCAGTTGCAAAATTTTAAGTTGTATAATAAAAGACAAGCTATGGCTTTGCATGAACATATGATGTAATGAAATGAGGTATATACATTGACAATTTTTCTCAATCTGCTAATTTTTGGGCCACCTTGACACCCATGGTTGGTAAGAGTGATCTCATGTGATTTTTTTGTAACATGATTTGTCTCTTCATGCATATTTTTACCCCTAAAATACGAGATAGATAGCATAAACATAAAACAAATATAAGAATAAGCAAAAATAAATAGAGTGTATAACCACCACAAAAGCTAACCACAGTAAGGCCAACTATTTACTATTCATAAACAACTTAAAAGGCATAACTAGTAATATGTTATAGGATATATATATACAAGCATAAAAGATACCGTTAATAATCAAAACAATTTATATCTTAATAAATAATAATAATAAGGTTTCATAATAACTAGTGGTATAATTCATGAATTTCCATGAGTAGAATATCAATATCTCATATCTCATTTTTTGATATTTCAATAGGAATTAATATTACCACAATTAAAATAAATATTTTATGTGAAAACATTACATAAAATATTATTGAATTTGATCTTATTGTCCTATAAATTCTATTCTTCTTTTTAACTCCCAATTCTGAGATGAACATAATCATTGCAGAATAAGAACCAAATAATAAAGTTATTAAATGATTAAGAAACTCAATAGTCAGAAATTAAATATGAGGATAAAATCAAGTAATAAAGTAAGAAAACATAGAACTACAATAACTTACTATCTATTTTGAAAATCCATTTTTTATTTAGAATTGCCATAAAAACTTTTAATGTCCTAGAGCATGCCCCATTTTCATCAGTAATTGCAATCACATGAATGGCTTTTGAAGTTCAAATCTTGGTAACTATAACACCAATTTTGCTTGTAAAATTAGTCAGAAGTATCCGTACTATCAACAGAGGAAAAATAAAAAAGACAAATATTAAAAAATACTAATTGACTAATGAGATGGAAACTCAAGACAAAGAGCTTAAATGAAAACTCATTCATTACAACAAATTAAAAAGCTCATCCTAATTCCTAATAGATAACCCTAATACATATTAATTAATTGAAAGCAAGTGCAGAGAGAAGATCAAACCAGGAAAAAAGAAACCAAGCAGTAGTAAAGATGGAGCATATCAGAACGAAAGAAGGATGGTGCATGGGTGGCGGATTGAGGAAAGATTTTGTTCGTGGGATTTGTGGGAAGTAGCAGACTGAATAGGCAGTGAGAGTGGGATTCACACGCAAAGGCGATGCAATAGGATGGAGCAATGGCCAAGCGATATGATGAGGGTGGCACGATTTTGAGCGCAGCAGAGAAGTAGAGAGCCCTTGGAGGTTTTGTGTTTTTCTTGAATCACGGAAGGAGAGGGTTTCTTTTTTTTAGTTCCAATTGAGGATTTATTTGTGTGCCTTGCATTTTGCCCTTTAACCACAGCCAAATTGTTTGATTTAGCAGCCCCATTTGAAAAGTCACCAAGATTGTCACAATACAGCATTTTAGCGGTATTTCTGAAAATAGCTGGTATATGGCCGCTGCCATCTGCCGCTTCTGGTGCAGTGTGAAGAAGAAGTTCTGCTGCTCTCAATGCTTTGGTCTCCCACCGTCTACTCTTAGTGCTCCAAGTTCTCACCGTCGGTGTCTCACACTTTCACTCCCTCGATCACAAGTTCTTTTTCTTGATCCTCTTCCGCCTGTCACCAAGGTCTTCGCTCTTGTCGTTCAACACAAACGTCAATTTCAAAATGCATCTCGAATTTTAGACGATCAACGAACCATTGCTGCTGTCGTAGAAATTCGTCCTCCTCCTCTTGGTCATGGTCGTGGGTATGCCTCTTGAAACACAGGATGCGGCAATGGCAGTTCTTCGAAGATTTGCTCTTATTGTGGTAGAGGGGGGTGATAAACCACTATTTTATGACTTATTTTGGATCAAATCGAGTAGATTCTATCAACTTTACTCACATTTATTCATGTAAATTGCATGTTTTTAAGTTTTCTTCCTAATTTTGTGCTATGATTGAAAACATGTTTCCTAGGCCTTAAAATTGCTAATTTTTAATCATCTCTTATTACCATTCGATGCTGTGATTTGTTCGTTAAGTGATTTCAGATTTTATAGGACAAGAATAGCTTAGAGGATGGAAAGGAAGCATGCAACAGTGGAAGGAACACAAGAATTTGGAGATTTGAGAAGCTGATCTTGATGCATACACATGGATGACGTGTACGCGTGACCAAGCCATAGTCCAAATGACGCGTGCGCGTGACTGACGCGTACGCGTGAGAAGCGGCATGTGCCTCAGTAAAGGAAAAACGCTGGGGGCGATTTTTAGGCTGCTTTCGACCCAGTTTCAAGCCCGAAAATAAAGAGAAGAGGATGGGGAGTGGAGCTGGATGTACACATTCACCATTCATTTACACACTTTAGGCTTTAGATGTAGAATTCTAGAGAGTGAAGCTCTCTCTTCTCTCTAGAATTTAGGGTTTCTTCTTTCAATTTCTCCTTAGGTTTAGGTTTCAGTCTTATTTTAATTTAGTTTTCTCTTACTCTTATTTGTTCTAGCACTTTAGTTCACCAACTCCTCTTGTTAATTTCTTAATTTTGCAATTTTAGTTTATGAGTCCTTTTGTTACTCTCAATTTTCTTTCAATGCAATTTTATGTTTTCATGTCTCTTGATATTTGCCTTATTTACTATTATTGATTTCTTGTTTATGTTAGTCATAGCCTTTACTACTTCTTGCATTTTGTGATATTTACTTTTATTGCATGCTATGTGTTTGATGAAATGTTTCTTTTAGTTATAGAGTAGAGTTTTCTATTCTTGGCTTGGGTTGATAACTTGGGTGACATTGAGTTGCTAATATCCAAGTGATTGATGATTGATGTCCATTGACACTAGCTTTCACTAATTCGATTAGTAAGTGCCTAGGACTTATAGATTGGGATTGATGAAGCTCATTTGACTTTTCTTCAAATATTAGAGAATAATTAAATGAGATTGATCCCTACGACTATCATATTGTGATTAGTAACAAGGATAGAGATCCTTAACCATTAACCCTTACCAAGACCTTTTTACCAATTGAGTTTTCTTTACTCTCTCGCTATTTACATTTCTTGTTCCTTATTTCAAAACCACAAAAAGAAGTACATCATAACCAATCATAAACACACTTCCCTGCAATTCCTTGAGAGATGAGCCGAGGTTTGAATACTTCGATTTATTTTTATTGGAGTTTGTACTTGTGACAACCTAATTAAACGTTGACCGAGGATTGATTGTTAGTTTAGAACTATACTTGCAATGTGATTATTTGTGTGAAATCTTTTATCGACATTTATCCTCCATCAGGAAAAACACCGTGGATGTTTGTTACAACAAGCATGGCTACCCTCCGGCCACCCACGTCACCCAAGGAAACTACAATTCCTTGACCGTGCCTTTACCTCCGTTAATGCCGTCATTGTGCCAACACCACCTCATGGCTCTCCCACACTGCCAGTTTTCTCTCATATCCTAGTTCATGAAGAAAGGACTCCTCATCAGAGAATACACACAGAGCAGGATTTGGGCCTCACTCCAACCCAACACAGCATCCTTCTAGCATTTCTGAAAAAGGCTAAATCTCAATCTTCAGATAGCAAGGATAAAAGCCTCTCACCCTCCAACTAAATTGGGCTTCTTCCTGACCCAACTTTGGGTACCCATTATTTGTGCTCATTCCATACTTATTTTGTTTTAAATAATTTTACTACACAAAATAAATTTACAGGCACTTGGATCATTGATTCTGGTGTCACGGATCATATTACCTCCAATTTATCTTGATTCATATCTTTTTCTAAAATTAATCCAGTTACTATTCATATGCCTAATGGTTCTAAAGTTTCTTCATGATGTTCTTTACCTACCCCACTTTAATTTTAATATTATTTCTATTTCAAAAATAACTTCAATGATCAATTGCCAACTTACTTTTTCACGCTTTTCTTGTTTTTTACAGGACAACAATTTGAAAATTATTGGTTTGGATAGCATGAGAGAAGGGTTGTATGTCCTTGAAACCTCCATCACAACAAATAATCCATTTCCTACTCATACAATAAACACCACTCATTCAACACCCATTACATTAGCTTTATTAAAACTTAGAGAAAATGAAAGTTTCTTTTGCTTAAAAAAATGGCAAACATCACAAGGCTCATCATGAAGCATAGAAATAAAGAAAAATTATCCATGTAAAAATTTTAATCTTAGTCCAAAAAATGTCCTAAACAAAAGGGCATAAATTTGAATTATTGCATTTTGATATATGGGGGCTGTTTCGACAAAATTCAATCCATAATCATAAATACTTTTTAGCTATTGTTGATGGTTTTAGCCGTTTTACTTGGGTAATTTTATTGCCATAAAAAAGTGAAGTACAAAATCATGTCAAGAACTTTATTGAATTAGTCAAAACGCAATTTAACTCCAAAGTTAAGTATATACGTTCCGACAATGAACTGGAATTTCTCTTACATGATTTTTTTTTTCTTCAAAGAGCATAATTCATCAACGTAGTTGTGTTGAAACACCCAAACAAAATAGGAGAGAGGAACATAAGCACCAATATATTTTAAATGTGGCTCATGCTCTCATGTTTCAATCTAATTTACCTCTATCATTTTGGTCCTATGCTATCAATCATGCAGTTTATCTAATTAACAGAGTCCCTTCTTCTATAAATAATTTTAAAACTACTTTTGAAATTTTATTTAATAAATTTTCTAACTATAATGATATAAAGATTTTTGGTTTCTTATGCTATGTATCAATTTTCATGGCTAATTATTCTAAATTTGATCCAAGGACAAAAAAAGCTATTTTTCTTGATTTTAAAAATAGAATTAAAGGGTACATTGTTTACACTTTGGAAAATAAAAAGTTTGAAATGTCCATAAACATTATTTTCTTTGAAATGGTAATGCCTTTTGCCACTAGTACTAAATTAGTTTTAAACATACCAAACTCACACATGTCCAAAACAAAACAATTTCATGAAACACAAACTGAACAACCCATTTCTCTTCCCATTGGGCCTGAACCATTACCCATTGACCCACCCATACTTCATCATCAACCTAATACACCTCAGTTCATCTCTTCCCCTCCTTCACAATCCTTAACCTCATCTCCTGCTTATCAATCAGACGTAATTTCTGCTACACCGTCCTCAACCATTCATCTACTATCCGTCAAAGACATTCCCCCAATCATCTCGCTGACTACATTTGTGGCTCTTCTCTCACTACTCCAACTCCACCATCTTCAACTTCTAGGTATCCTATTTTTTCTGTTCTGTCTCTGACCTCTCTTTTTCCTTCTCATCAGAAATTCATTTTATCCTTGCATTCTGAAATTGAGGCAAAGTCTTTTTAAGATGCCAATAAATATTCTCATTGACGCAGTGTTATGAAAGCTGAACTTGTTGCTCTAGATTTGAACCAAACTTGGTGTAAAACCCATTGGCTGTAGATGGATTTATCAGATCAAGCATTGCCCTGATGGTTCCGTGGAACGCTATAAGGCTCGTTCTGTAGCAAAAGGCCTCACACAGACAGAAAGGGTGGATTTCTTGGAGAGGTGGTCTATCCATCAACTAGATGTTAACAAATGCTATTTTGCACGAAGATTTATCTGAAGATGTATACGTGACCTTGCCTCCTAGAATCAGTTCTAATCATCCAAATCAGTGTTGTAAACTACTGAATCACTATATGGTTTGCGCCAATTAAGTCGAATATGGTATGAAAAATTATCCAAACTTTTAATTTCTTGTGAGTACCAGTAGGCTCTCTCTGATTACAGTCTTTTTGTCAAATTTATTAGTACTGAAGTTCCTGTCTTATTAGTGTATGTTGATGATATTGTTCTCACTAGTAATTCTATTTCTGAAATGGCTACCATTAAATCTATTTTAAATCATCATTTCAAAATCAAAGATTTGGGTATTCTTAAATATTTTTTGGGTATTGAAGTTGCTCATTCTGCTAAAGAAATTTTTTTATCTCAAAGAAAGTATTGTGTTGATTTATTGGAAGATTCTAGTTTGTTGGGTGCTAAACCAGCATCTGTTCTCATGGACAGTTCTACAAAAGTTGCAGCAGTAGCCCTTTGCTTCCTGATCTTTTAATTTATCGTCGTCTTGTTGGTAGCCTCCTCTACCTTACTACTACTCGGCCTGACATTACATATGTGCGGATTCAATGATTCTGAAATACTTGAAGTCTAATCCAGGCAGAGGTCTTTTCTTTCCCGTGACTCTTCTGTTCATATGTGCGGATTCAATGATTCTAATGGGGCGGGTTGTCCAAATACTCGTCGTTCTTTAACTGGTTATTGTTTTTCGTTGGGAAAGTCATTGATCTATTGGAAAACAAAGAAACAATCCACTGTTGCCAGGTCTTCAATAGAAGCAGAATATAGGGCTCTTGCAAACACCACCTGTGAGCTCAAATAGTTGATCAATATGCCGCATTTTCTCCAACTGATGGCACTCCTATTCTTTTTTGCGATAATCAGAGCGCTCTACAGATTGCAGCAAATCCTATTTTTCATAGGCGAACTAAACACTTGGAAGTTGATTGTCATGTGGTTCGTCTAAAGGCTCAAGCTAGAATGATAAAATTTCTTCCTGTCTCTTCTTCAGGACAATTGGCTGACATCTTTACTAAGCCATTGTCTTCTCATCTCTTTTATCTTAATCTCTGAAAATTAGGAGGTCTTTATATTTTTCATCCTTTAACTTATGGAACGTATTAGAACAATAATAAGTAATTGTATTAGAGTAATGATAAGTAGTTGAGAGTTAGTAATTGGTAGCTAAATATTTATGAGATTACTTTAAAAGATCTTTATAAATAGCATAACTTTTTATCATGTAAATAACAATTTTAATGCATATCTCCTATTTTTTTATCTCTATTTTTTTTGTTAAGTCTTCTGACTCCTTGGAAGACACTAGTTACTTCAAAGAAGTATGGTGGCAATTCTTATCCAATAAGGATAAATTATTGGTTCCTCACATGTTTAGAAAGCCATTATTCTTGCTGCATCCAAGCTCAGAATTAAAAGGTTTTAGTTGGAACATTGGGACTATCACAAATTCCTTTTGGTTCTCTCCTTGGATGATCTTCAAATGGATTTTGTTCATATTTCTGACACAAATCTTCGAATATGTGATCTTATTATGAACAACTCTTGGCATTTACAATACATCTTCTCTCTTTTATCTCAGAAGGAATTGAAATTAGACGTTGATTCCTATGACCCTTGGGTGCATGGTGAGGCCACAGCAGGGTGGTTTTGGCTAGGCTCTTCCGCCAGCAAATACAAGGCTAAAGAGGGATATGAGTGGCTCCTGAGAACGTAAGGCTATTGTTTTGGCTATGTCTCCATGAAGCTCTTCCATCTCGGGATTGAAGAATACCAACAGATTTGGCTATGTTGCTTGAGCATGGAGCAAGTTTTATTGATTTGTGAGAAACTGATTCGGTTGAGGCCCTTCAACGTGGTTAATCCTTGTGAGTCAGCTCTTCTTCACAAAATTTTCGAGTTAAAGAATTGCAGGAGTGTGCAATTCGGTTTGCCATTATCCATAGAGATACAAACAAAGTTGCAAATTTTTTGGCAAAGAAGGGAGCACTGGGACGTGCCACCTCAAGAGTGAGAAGAGTATGGCACAAGTTCATTAGTTCATTTCAAAATGATGGCAAAGATGGAAATTGGTAAAATGAAAATAAACCACGTGACCGAAATTCGCCTGCACTTCACATAAAGAACGAACCTTCACAGAAGCTCACACTATGACCCCAAATGAGTATAATAAAGTTTTGCTTAATAATAAATCACCATCACCAAATTATTCTAAACCCACGAATGCAGAATCCTAAAATTCCATTGACTATTGACTATTGATACTTGCAAATTGACCCATCCAGGTTCATGAACCTACAATCTTATAAATACATCTTCATTCATATCCTCCTAAGTTCGTAAAATTGGAAAACTAGAATTTTATACGACTATTTGAAAACAAAATTAGCTGTATTCGTATCTCGTCTATTATATATTATTAATTTTATTATTAAAATTTGTTATTTTTTATTATATTTAAAATCAAATCTTTTTTTATAAAATTAAAGAATTTTTTATTTTTTTATTTTTCATCCACTTTATCTCTCTTATATATCATTATGATTAATTACAAATTTGTCAATCAAAATATATAATATAACATTCTCTAATTACAATTAAAATTAAATTCAAAATATAATTATATTATATTACTAACTTAACAACCAAAATGTATCACATGATATTTTTTATTAAAATTAAGATAAAATATTTTCTTCTAAAATTAATAAACTCATTTCTTCCATCCTCTTATTTATCTCTCTCTCCTTTTCTATTTCTCTCAACCCCTTTTCACTCTATATATAATTCATAATTTATATTTTATATTACTAATTTAACAAAATAAATTGTGTTATGAGATTTTTTTATTACAATTAAAATAATTTTTTCTCCAAAATTAACAAACTCCTTCATTCCTTCTTCTTCTTTGTCTTTCTCTCTCTTTTCTCTCTCATTCTCTATCTTTCTACTTTTCTATTCTACAAAAAATAAAATTAATAAAATAATATAATTTAAATAAATTCAAAAAATTATAAAAAAATATTAAATTTATAGTTAAATATAATTAAAAGATGATTTTGTAATATTATTCACATAAAATATTTATTATATACATATTTTTTTGGCTTTTTAGTTTTGATTTTTCATCGCTTATCTTTTTAATCTATATTTTCACTTCTCTTCCTTCAAATTTTTATTACATATAATTTGAAGAGAATACTGATATTGTGATTAATAATTAGAATTAAGATTTAAATGTTTTAAAAAAAATGAGTTAATTTTATAACTATCAATATAAATTTTTTTATACTAATATTCAAGTTTTGGATAATGAATATTAAAATTAATTATCAGTAAAAAATTAAACACTTTCGTGTGAAAAAAACTGAAATGTTTATTATTTAATTTTTTTATCTACGGAGACCCTGGTCTTCTTAGTCGACAAAAATTTTTATCCTCTATGACCTTTTTATAAAAATAATTTAATTCTATAAATTTTTTCTGTTATAATCTATAATATCAGGTCAAAGTCAACATAGTTTTAAAAAATTTATATTTCCGTAATGATATTACGAGAAAAAATACTAGTTTCAACTAAAAATAAATCATGATTAATTATAATTTATGACCAAAAGAAAATTTCTCATAAAATTTAATTTTAAACCACGATTAGAAATATATCATGATTTTAAATCACACTATGACTAAATAGGAAATTTTCATTCCTTTATCTCTCTTATTGTTTTTTCTATATATTCAATTTTTAGGTTATTTTTTTATCATTGAAAAAATTTATTTAATTACTTAAGTTGCTAAGAACAGATTTTTTAGGATCTACAAAAAAAAAATCTATCTTTTTTATTGTTTCCGTTGTGGCTTCTATTTTTGGATTATTTTTCTTTATTATTCGGTATTAATTACTAATCATAAGTAAATTCTTATTTATCTACAAATTTTAGGATTCTAGTCTAATTTTTTTATTTTCACTTATTTGTTTCTACAATTTTACTTTAGAGTTATATTCAGCAGAAAAAAATAAAAAATCAAAGAAACAGAAAAAAAAAATGAAAATAAAAGGTAAATTTCAAAGAAGATGAAAAAGTAATGATCTCGAAAAGTGCAATAAAAAAAAGAAAAATAAATATCATACAATTAACAAGGTTGTTGATTTCAATTTTCAAGTATCCAAATAATTTATATGTGCTAAAATTTATTTTAGGGTATCAATTAGAATTGGAATTATTCTAATGTCTCTAAAACTCTATTAGCAAAGTGCCTCCCTTTGTTTTCTATCCTTTGCCACATAATCTGAGCTTTTAATCAAATTCAAAGTGTCTATCATTAAAATTACCTTAGTTAGTTTTTTTTTTCAATTTCTAAAGTGTAACTTGTTTAAAGCTAGGGCTGGCAATTCATATCCTACCCGCGGGTACCCAACCCAGTCCAACTCGTTCGGGTAGGGTAGGTTATCCTACCCGCTACGGGTAGGGTAGGGTACGGGTTTAGGGTGTACCATACCCTACCCTACCCGCACCTCATATATAACACATATTTTATAAAAATCTCTCTATATAGTGAAGGAAGTGAGAATTGAACCCACAACCTTTCTTATGTAATGACTTATAATAAGTGAACAACCACTAAATTAGTTAGTTAATTTAGTAATTTAGAGCATTAGTTTTTTATTTTTTATGTTATTAATACGTATAAAATTTGAAATAATTGAATTTTATATTTACTTTGAAAAAATTTGATATTTCTTCGGGTAGGGTAGGATAGGGTAGGGTTTAAAATTTTAGGGTGCGGGTAGGGTTAGGGTTGAGAGATTCTCAACCCGCAGATAGGGTAGGGTAGAGTTTTAATGAAATTTTTAACCCGCGGGTAGGGTTATGGTAGGGTCCAAATCCTACCCTACCCTACCCATTGCCAGCCCTATTTAAAGCACTCTGACGAGCAGACTATTGCTAGTAAAGAATTTTATAAAAATAATCACGTTGTAAGTATAGCTTCTAAACCAGCAAAGAATCCTTTCGTACAAAAGTTTGGTTGTCACAAGTAACAAAACCCAATAAAATTTATAACCGAAGTATTGAAACCTCGGGTCGTCTCTCAAGGAATTGCAGGGAAGTATGATTTATTATTGGTTATGGAAAAGATATCTTTTTGGGTTTTTGAAATAAGGAACAAGTAATTTAAATGGCAAGAAAAATAAATTAATAATTAGAAAAGCTCTTGGCAAGGTATGAGAACTGAAAATCCTGTCCTAGTTATCCTTATCACTAGTCATGAGAATTGTTTATTGCTCCCACTTAGTTAACCCTTACTAAATAAAGGAAAGTCAAGTGGACTAATGGTGCACGAAATTGTGTATGCCAATATTAATGGACTATTTAACACAGCTTCGTACCACTAACCAGCAAGTGCACTGGGTCGTCCAAGTAATACCTTACGTGAGTAAGGGTCGATCCCACGGAGATTATTGGTTTGAAGCAAGCTATGTTTATTTTATTATTCTTAGTCAGGATATTAATTAAAATTATCAGTTGGAATTATTAGAAAAATAAAAGAGTGTGAAATAGTTACTTGTTGTGCAGTAATGGAGAATATGTTGGGGTTTTTGGAGATGCTTTGTCATCTGAATCCCTGCAACATAATGCTTACTCACTTTCATAAATGCAAGGCTCCTTCCATGGCAAGCTGTATGTAGGGAATCACCATTGTCAGTGGCTACCTCCCATCCTCTCAGTGAAAACGGTCCAGATGCTCTGTCACAGCACGGCTAATCAGCTGTTGGTTCTCAATCATGTTGGAATAGGATCCATTGATCATTTTTCGTTTGTCAGCATGCCCAGCAATCGCGAGTTTGAAGCTCGTCACAGCCATTCAATCCTTGAATCCTACTCGGAATACCACAGACAAGGTTTAGACTTTCCGGATCCTCAAGAGTGGCCGCCATCAGTTCTAGCTTATACCACGAAGATTCTGATTAAGGAAGCTAAGAGATACTCATTCAATCTGATGTAGAACGGAGGTGTTTGTCAGGCACACGTTCATGGATTGAGGAAGGTGATGAGTGTCACGGATCATCACCTTCTCCATAATTAAGCGCAAATGAATATCTTAGATAGGAACACGCATGTTTGAAAGGAGAAACAGAAACAATTGCATTAATTCATTGAGACGCTGTAGAGCTCCTCACCCCCCAACAATGGAGTTTAGAGACTCATGCCGTCAAAGTGTATAAAATTCAGATCTGAAAATGTCATGAGGTACAAGATAAGTCTCTAAAAGTTGTTTAAATAGTAAACCAGTAACTTAGGTTTACAGAATATGAGTAAACTAAGATAATTGGTGCAGAAATCCACTTCTGGGACCCACTTGGTGTGTGCTGGGGCTAAGACTAAAGCTTCTCACGTGCTTGGGCTATTTCTGGAGTTGAACGCCAGGTTGTGACGTGTTTTGGGCGCTGAACTCCAACTTGTAACCTGTTTCTGGCGCTGGACGCCAGACAGCAGCATAAATGCCAGTTTACATCGTCTATCTTCGCGCAAAGTATGAACTATTATATATTGCTGGAAAGCCCTGGATGTTTACTTTCCAACCCAATTGAGAGCGCGTCAATTGGACTCCTGTAGCTCCAAAAAATCCATTCCGAGTGCAGGGAGGTCAGGATCCAACAACATCAGCAGTCCTTTTTCAGCCTAACTCAGATTTTTGCTCAGCTCCTTCAATTTCAGCCAGAAAATACCTGAAATCACAGAAAAACACACAAACTCATAGTAAAGTCCAGAAATATGATTTTTGCCTAAAAACTAATAATATTCTACTAAAAACTAATTAAAACATACTAAAATCTACATGAAATTACCCCCAAAAAGCGTATAAAATATCCGCTCATCACAACACCAAACTTAAACTGTTGCTTGTCCTCAAGTAACTAGATAAATTAAATAGGATGAAAAGAAATTAAGAAGTAATAATATCTTAGAATTTTAAATGGAGCTCAGATTCTTATTAGATGAGCGGGGCTTGTAGCTTTTTGTTTCTGAATAGTTTTGGCATCTCCCTCTATCCTTTGAAATTCAGAATGATTGGCATCCATAGGAACTCAGAATTCAGATAGTATTATTGATTCTCCTAGTGTAGTATGTTGATTCTTGAACACAGTTACTTTATGAGTCTCAGCCGTGGCCCTAAGCACTTTGTTTTCCAGTATTACCACCAGATACATAAATGCCATAGACACATGACTGGGTGAACCTTTTCAAATTGTGACTCAGCTTTGCTAGAGTCCCCAGTTAGAGGGGTCCAGAGCTCTTAAGCACACTCTTTTGCTTTGGATCACGACTTTAACCACTCAGTCTCAAGTTTGTAACTTGGACCTGCATGCCACAAGCACATGGTTAGGGACAGCTTGTTTAGCCGCTTAGGCCTGGAACTATTTCCTTAGGCCCTCCTATCCACTGATTTCAAAAAATATAAATTACTTCTTTATTCTAAAAATCTACTACTTTATTCATGTCTGATGATGATGAGAAAGATAAATTATAACTTAATTGGAAATAAGACCAGAATAGATATGCTAATTACTACTACAACTACTATATATCTTCTAAGGTAAATTTCTATAATAATACTATCACAGAGTTAAAGCTAAAATTAGAACTCAACAACCTGTGTTTTGGGAAGTAGATGTTCCTCTGATCTGTGGGGTGCTTGGTCCTTCAAGGATTAATTTCTGGCGCTTCAGCTCCCTTAAATCACGCCCTTGCTCTTCTTGTTCCTTAAGCAGTTTGCAAAGCATTCTACTTTGATTGTTCTGTTCTTCCTTTATTTGGTTCATAGCTTCTTGCAATTTGGAAATAGATGCTTCAAGATTTTCCCAATATTCGAATTGAGGAAGTTCTGGGAGGACTTCTTGTGCTCTCCTCTTGATTGGATCATCCTGCAGCTGTTGTCTTTCCATTGATATTTTAGTGATTGGCCTCTCAACTGAAATATATTTTGTTATTCCCATCTTCACTCCGGCATCTCCGCAGAGCATAGAAATTAAGCTTGGATAGGCCAATCTGGCGTCCTTGGAATTCTTGTTTGCTATTTTGTATAGTTCACACGAGATCAGTTGATGGACTTCTACTTCTTTTCCCAACATGATGCAGTGAATCATCACTACTCTTTTAACAGTAACTTCAGAACGGTTGCTGGTGGGCAATATGGAACGCCCAATGAAATCCAGCCAGCCTCTGGCAGCTGGTTTGAGATCTTCTCTTTTGAGTTGATTTAGAATGCCAGTTGTGCTGGTGGTCCACCTGGCTTCAGGGATGCATATATCCTCTAGAATCTTGTCCAGGCCTTTGTTTACCCTCATCATTCTCCTATTAAAGGAGTCTGGGTCATC
>NC_029772.3:35222634-35225045 GCF_000817695.3 Arachis duranensis | reverse complement strand
AGAGGGCAGCTCCAATTATTCTTTGCCTGTCTGTCTGCCATAGATTTGCATAGAACTCCTGAACCATATTCTTTCCCACTTTTGTTTCAGGAATAGCTAGGATTTCCCAGTTCCTGTTTCGAATTTGTTCTTGGATCTCCGGATATTCATCTTCTTTCAGATCGAACTTGACTTCTGGGATCACTAATCTTAGACTCATTATTTTGTAGTAATGGTCTGAATGTTCTTTAGTTAAGAACTTCTCTTGATTCCAAAGTGGTTTTAGAATATTCTCTTTCTTACCTCTTGGGTTGGGTTATTTTCCTTTAGGGGCCATGATCAAAGTGAGTATGTTTTTGTGATCACGGATAAGCACACCAAACTTAGAGGTTTGCTTGTCCTCAAGCAAAAGAAAAGAGAGAAGAGGGATAGAAGGAGAGCAGGTGTGGAATGGTGGATGATGAGAGGGGCGCCGAGAGTGGATTTAAAGGGAGGGGGTGGGTTTTCGAAAATAAGAAAAGATATAAGATAAAAGATATGATTTATAAAAGATAAATATGACAAGAAAATGGTATAATTTAAAAAGATATGAATGATATTTAAAAATAAATTTGAAATTTATAATTTGAAAAAGATTTTAAAAGATAATTAAGTTTGAAAAGAAATTGGAAAAAAGAGTTGGATTGGATTGGAAAAAGGTTTATGTTTATGTATGAAGCTCTATTATTTTTGAAAAAGGGATTTTAGAAATTAGAGTTCTTAGAAAACTATTTTGATTTGAAGGATGACATTTTGAAACATGTTTATGCAAGAAATCATGATTTGAAACAAAAAAAATTAGAAAATTTGTAAAAGAAAACGAATTTTACCTCCTCCCCACCATCCTGGCGTTAAACGCCCAACTGCTGCATGTTTTGGGCGTTTAACGCCCAATTGATGCTTCTCCTGGGCGTTCAATGCCCAGCTGTTGCTTCTTTCTGGCGTTGAACGCCAGGAAGTCCTTTGTCACTGGGTGTTTTTCTAAACGCCCAGGATGCTGTAGTTCTGGCGTTAAACGCCCAGAAGGTGCTTCTTTCTGGCGTTTAACGCCTAGATGGCTACCCTTACTGGCGTTGAACGTTAAACGCTCAGAAGGAGCTTCTTTCTGGTGTTCAACGCCCAGAAGATGCTCCTTTCTGGTGTTTAACGCCCAGATGGCTACCCTTACTGGCGTTGAATGCCCAGTGGGTGCTTCTTTTGGGCGTTCAATGCCCAAAATGTTTCTTACTGGCTTTTTCATGCCAGTGAGCTTCCAAATTCCCTTGTAACTCTGTGAATCCAATCAATTGCTATTTTACCTTGAAGATACTTTGACATATACCTGTAAAAATCAATTAATTGATCAAAATGGATAAAATTAAATTTTGTGATTGGCTGGGTTGCCTCCCAGCAAGTGCTTCTTTAATGTCGTTAGCTGGACTATTACTTAGCTTTAATTAAGTCTCAGTTTTGAGCATTCTTGCTCAAAATTGCTTTCAAGATAATGTTTAACTCTCTGTCCATTAACAATGAACTTTTTGTTAGAGTCATTATCCTGAAGCTCTACGTATCCATATGGTGATACATTAGTTATTACATATGGACCTCTCCACCGGGATTTTAATTTCCCGGAGAATAATTTGAGCCTAGAATTAAATAGCAAAACTTTCTGCCCCGGCTCAAAGACTCTGGATGACAATTTCTTATCATGCCACCTTTTTGCTTTCTCTTTGTAAATTTTTGCATTCTCGAAAGCATTGAGTCTAAATTCCTCTAGCTCATTTAACTGAAGTAATCGTTTTTCTCCAGCTAACTTGGCATCAAGGTTCAGGAATCTGGTTGCCCAGTAGGCCTTATGTTCTAGTTCCACTGGCAAGTGACATGCCTTTCCATACACAAGCTGGTATGGAGAGGTCCCTATAGGGGTCTTGAATGCGGTTCTGTATGCCCACAAAGCATCATCCAAGCATCTTGCCCAATCCCTTCTTCGGTTAATTACAGTCCGTTCCAGAATTCTTTTGAGTTCTTTATTGGAGACTTCAGCTTGCCCATTTGTCTGTGGATGATATGGAGTGGCTACCCTGTGGCTAACTCCATAACAAATCAAAGCAGAGTAAAGCTGTTTATTGCAGAAATGAGTGCGCCCATCACTGATTAATACTATAGGGGTACCAAATCTGCTGAAGATGTGTTTTTGGAGGAATTTTAACACTGTTTTAGTGTCATTAGTAGGTGTTGCAATAGCCTCCACCCATTTGGATACATAATCCACTGCCACCAGAATATAAGTGTTTGAGTATGATGGTGGGAAAGGTCCCATGAAGTCAATGCCCCATACATCAAACAACTCAATCTCCAAGATCCCTTGTTGAGGCATGGCATAACTGTGAGGCAGATTGCCAGATCTTTGGCAA
>NC_029772.3:35220135-35222285 GCF_000817695.3 Arachis duranensis | reverse complement strand
ACTACTTAGTTTTCTGTCCCTTTTCTGTCTCTTATTTCTATATCAAACTCTTGTAGAAGCAACACCCATCTGATGAGTCTGGGTTTTGAATCCTGCTTTGTGAGTAGATATTTAAGAGCAGCATGATCAGTGTACACAATCACTTTTGATCCTACCAAATAGGATCTGAACTTGTCAATGGCGTAAACCACCGCAAGCAGCTCTTTTTCTGTGGTTGTGTAATTCTTCTGTGCGTCATTTAAAACACGACTGGCATAGTAAATGACGTGCAGAAGCTTGTCATGCCTCTGTCCCAATACTGCACCAATGGCATGGTCACTGGCATCACACATCAATTCAAATGGTAATGTCCAGCCTGGTGCAGAGATGACTGGTGCTGTGACCAGCTTAGCTTTCAGGGTCTCAAACACCTGCAGACACTCCTTATCAAAGATAAATGGCGTGTCAGCAGCTAGCAGATTGCTCAGAGGTTTGGCAATTTTCGAAAAATCCTTTATAAACCTCCTATAGAATCCTGCATGCCCCAGAAAGCTTCTGATTGCCTTAACATTGGCTGGTGGTGGTAATTTTTCAATTACCTCTACCTTAGCTTGATCCACCTCTATTCCTTTGTTCGAGATTTTGTGCCCAAGGACAATTCCTTCAGTCACCATAAAGTAACATTTCTCCCAGTTTAAAACTAGGTTGGTCTCTTGGCATCTCTTTAGTACAAGTGCTAGATGGTCAAGACAGGAGCTGAATGAGTCTCCAAATACTGAAAAGTCATCCATGAAGACTTCCAGAAATTTTTCCACCATATCAGAGAAAATTGAGAGCATGTACCTCTGAAAGGTTGCAGGTGCATTGCACAGCCAAATGGCATCCTTCTATATACAAATACTCCAGATGGACATGTGAATGCCGTTTTCTCTTGATCCTGGGGATCTACTGCAATTTGATTATAACCTGACTATCCATCCAGGAAGCAGTAGTATTCATGACCTGCTAGTCTTTCTAGCATTTGGTCTATGAATGGTAAAGAAAAATGATCCTTTCTGGTGGCTGTATTGAGCCTTCTATAATCAATACACATACGCCATCCTATAACTGTTCTTGTGGGAACCAGTTCATTTTTTTGCATACATTCAGAAAACAAAAAGTATTGTCACCACATCAAAATAATTAAACTAGTTTCAAGGATGAATTCGAAATCATGTACTTCTTGTTCTTTTGTAATTAAAACATTTTTCATTTAAGAAAGGTGAAGGATTCATAGGACATTCATAACTTTAAGGCATAGATACTTAGAAACTAATGATCATGTAATAAGACACAAACTAGATAAAAATAAGCATAAAAATTCGAAAAACGGAAAAATAAAGAACAAGGAGATTAAAGAACGGGTCCACCTTAGTGATGGCGGCTTGTTCTTCTTCTTGAAGATCTTATGGAGTGCTTGAGCTCCTCAATGTCTCTTCCTTGCCTTTGTTTCTCCTCTCTCATGACTCTTTGATCTTCTCTAATTTCATGGAGGAGGATTGAATGTTCTTGGTGCTCCACCCTTAGTTGTCGCATGTTGGAACTCAATTCTCCTAGGGAGGTGTTGATTTGCTCCCAATAGTTTTGTGGAGGATAGTGCATCCCTTGAGGCATCTCAGGGATTTTATGGTGAGGAATTTCCTCATGTCCATGAGTGGGATCTCTTGTTTGCTCCATCCTCTTCTTAGTGGTATCCATGAAGACTTGGTCCAACCTTTGATCAAAGTTGACCCTTTTTGAGTTTGAAAGGGACCTCGGGGATCACCTTCTTCTTGGCCACAACTTCATAGAAGTGGTCTTGATGCACCCTTGAGATGAATCTCTCCATCTCCCATGACTCGGAGGTGGAAGCTTTTGCCTTCCCTTTCCTCTTTCTAGAGGTTTATCTGGCCTTAGATGCCATAAATGGTTATGGAAAAACAAAAAGCAATGCTTTTACCATACCAAACTTAAAAGGTTTGCTCGTCCTCGAGCAAAAGAAGAAAGAAAAGAGTAGAAGAAGAAGAAATAGAGGAGATGGAGGTGGCTTTGTGGTTCGGCCAAGGGTGGGTTTTTATGAAGGATGGATGTGAGTGGTGAAGAGAATAGTGGGATTTGATAGGTGAGGGGTTTTTTGGGGAAGAGGTGTTGAG
>NC_029772.3:35219069-35220021 GCF_000817695.3 Arachis duranensis | reverse complement strand
AATTCATCCCTGCACCAAGTGGCGAGCAAAAATGCTCCTTCTGCCAATTCTGGCGTTAAACACCGGGCTGGTGCCCATTTCTGGCGTTTAACGCCAGCTTCTTGCCCCTTCCTGGAGTTTAACGCCAGTCTGGTGCCCCTTTCTGGCGTTAAACGCCCAGAATGGTGCCAGACTAGGCGTTAAACGCCCATTTTCTGCCCTTACTAGCGTTTAAACGCCAGCAAGTTTTCCTCCAGGGTGTGCTATTTTTCTTTTTGTTTTTCATTCTGTTTTTGCTTTTTTCAATTGATTTTGTGACTTCCCATGATCATCAACCTAAAAAAAAACATAAAATAACAAAGGAAAATAGATAAATATAACATTGGGTTGCCTCCCAATAAGCGCTTCTTTAATGTCAATAGCTTGACAGTGGGCTCTCATGGAGCCTCACAGATACTCAGAGCAATGTTGGAACCTCCCAACACCAAACTTAGAGTTTGAATATGGGGGTTCAACACCAAACTTAGAAGTTGGTTGAGGCCTCCCAACACCAAACTTAGAGTTTGACTGTGGGGGCTCTGTTTGACTCTGTTTTGAGAGAAGCTCTTCATGCTTCCTCTCCATGGTTACAGAGGGATATCCTTGAGCCTTAAACACAAGGGATTCTTCATTCACTTGAATGATCAATTCTCCTCTGTCAACATCAATCACAGCCTTTGCTGTGGCTAGGAAGGGTCTACCAAGGATGATGGATTCATCCATGCACTTCCCAGTCTCTAGGATTATGAAATCAGCAGGGATGTAATGGTTTTCAATCTTTACCAGAACATCCTCTACAAGTCCATAGGCTTGTTTTCTTGAATTGTCTGCCATCTCTAGTGAGATTCTTGCAGCTTGCACCTCAAAGATCCCTAGCTTCTCCATTACAGAGAGAGGCATGAGGTTTATGCTTGACCCTAGGTCACACGGAGCC
>NC_029772.3:35217175-35217976 GCF_000817695.3 Arachis duranensis | reverse complement strand
GGAAGTCCATGGAACTTGTAATTCTGTTGCATTAGAGAAACTATTGAGGCTTAAGCTCAAAGTTGTTTGCTCCAATGGCAGGGATAGAGATGTTTCTCCCATAGAAGTCGGGAGTAGGTGCAGTAAAGTCACCCAGCACCTTCCTTGCATTGTTGGCATTGTTGTTGTTTTTGGCTGCCATGTCTTCTTCTTGTTTGAAGATTTCTATTAGGTCCTCTACAGAGAGTAGTGTTTTAGCTTCTCTTAGCTTTCGCTTCAAGGTCCTTTCAGGTTTAGGGTCAGCCTCAACAAGAATTCTTTTGTCTTTACTCCTGCTCATATGAAAGAGAAGAGAACAAGAAAATATGGAATCCTCTATGTCACAGTATAGAGATTCCTTGATGTGTCAGAGGAAAAGAAGAATAGAAGGAGGAGGTAGAAGAATTCGAACTTATCAAGAGGGATAGAGATCGAATTGTGCATTGAGGAGGAGTGTTAGTCCATAAGTAGAAGGATGTGAAAAGAGGGGAAGAATTTTTGAAATTAAAGTAAAAGATTTTAAAATAATTAAAATAAATTTTGAAAATTTGATTGATGTTCGAAAATTAAAGTTGGGAAAGAAATAAAGTGATTTTGAAAAAGATTTTGAAATTAGAAATCAAAGAGATATGATTGAAAACTATTTTGAAAAAGATGTGATTAAAAAGATATGATTGAAAAACAATTTAAAAAGATTTGATTTTTAAAATTAATGACTTGGCTAACAAGAAATTTAAAAGATATGATTCAGACATTAAACCTTTCTCAACAGAAAAGGCAACA
>NC_029772.3:35216279-35216983 GCF_000817695.3 Arachis duranensis | reverse complement strand
AAAACAAAATCTTCCCTCTTGTGCCATCCTGGCATTAAACGCCCAGAATGGTATCCATTCTGGCATTTAACGGCCAAAATGCTACCCTTTTGGGCGTTAAACGCCCAGCCAAGTGCCCTGGCTGGCGTTTAAACGCCAGTTTTCCTTCCTCACTGGAAGTTTTGAACGCCCAGCTTTTTCTGTGTAATTCCTCTGCTGCATGTTCTGAATCTTCAATTCTCTGTATTATTGACTAGAAAAGACACAAATTAAAAAATTTTTTGGATTTTTAATAATGATGAATAATCAAAATGCAACTAAAATCAAATAGACAATGCATGCAAGACACCAAACTTAGAAGTTTGTATACTACGGACACTAACAAATTGAGAATGCATATGAGAAACAACAAAACACTCAAGACAAGAGAAGTTAAAGATCAGAGTAAGGAAATCATCAATAACAACTTGAAGATCAATGAAGACACATGAAAAATGCAAGAAGAACAGAAACATGCAATTGACACCAAACTTAAAATGAGACACTAGACTCAACAAGAAATATAAAATATTTTTGGTTTTTATGATTTTGTAATTTTTTTCGAAAATTATATGGAGAAGAAAATAAAGAGATTCAAAATTTTTAATGAGAATTCCATGAATCATGCAATGTTAGTCTAAAGCTTTTGTCAAAAGGAATTAGACATGGCTAGCCAAGCTTCAGCA
>NC_029772.3:35182525-35216157 GCF_000817695.3 Arachis duranensis | reverse complement strand
GTTGGTATGAAGCAAGCTATGGTCATCTTATAAATCTCAGTCAGGCATATTCAAATGGTTGTGGAGGATAACATAAAACGTAAAATAAGGATAGCGATACTTATGTAATTCATTGGTGAGAATTTCAGATAAGTGTATGGAGATGCTTTGTCCCTTCCGTCTCTCTGCTTTCCTACTGTCTTCATCCAATCCTTCTTACTCCTTTCCATGGCAAGCTGTATGTTGGACATCACCGTTGTCAATGGCTACAGTCCCGTCCTCTCTATGTTCAATGCGCTCTGTCACAGCACGGCTATTCAGCTGTCGGTTCTCGATCATGTCGGAATAGAATCCAGTGATTCTTTTGCGTCTGTCACTAACGCCCCACAATCGCGAGTTTGAAGCTCGTCACAGTCATTCAATCCTTGAATCCTACTCAGAATACCACAGACAAGGTTTAGACCTTCCGGATTCTCTTGAATGCCGCCATCAATTCTAGCTTATGCCACGAAGATTCTGATTAAGGAATCCAAGAGATATCCACTCAAGCCTTGTTTGCTTGTAGGACGGAAGTGGTTGTCAGGCACGCATTCATAAGTGAGAATGATGATGAGTGTCACATAATCATCACATTCATCAAGTTCCTGGGTGGCAAGTGATATCTTAGAACAAGAATAAGCTGAATTGAATAGAAGAACAATAGTAATTGCATTAATACTCGAGGTACAGCAGAACTCCATACCTTAATCTATGGTGTGTAGAAACTCCACCGTTGAAAATACATAAGTGATAATGGTGATCATTGGCTTCGGCCCCCAGAGAGGGAACCAGAAGAACCAAGATGAAAATACAATAGCAAAAGGTCTTATTTATAGAGAACTAGTAGCTTAGGGTTTACAGAAATGAGTAAATGACATAAAAATCCACTTTCGGGCTCACTTGGTGTGTGCTTGGGCTGAGCATTGAAGCATTTTCGTATAGAGACTTTTCTTGGAGTTAAACGTCAGCTTTTGTGCCAGTTTGGGCGTTTAACTCCCATTCTTGTGCCAGTTCCAGCGTTTAACGCCGGGCAGTCTTGAGCTGATTTGGAACGCCGGTTTGGGCCATCAAATCTCGGGCAAAGTATGAACTATTATATATTGCTGGAAAGCCCAAAATGTCTACTTTCCAACGCAATTGAGAGCGCGCCAATTGAGCTTCTATAGCTCCAGAAAATCCTCTTCGAGTGCAGGGAGGTCAGAATCCAACAGCATCTGCAGTCATTTTCAGCCTCTGAATCAGATTTTTGCTCAGGTCCCTCAATTTCAGCCAGAAAATACCTGAAATAATAGAAAAACACACAGACTCATAGTAAAGTCCAAAAAAGTGAATTTTAACTAAAAACTAATAAAAATATAATAAAAACTAACTAAAACATACTAAAAACATACTAAAAACAATGTCAAAAAGCGTATAAATTATCCGCTCATCAATTGGTCGAAGTGGCTGAGTGCGCGACGGAGCTGAGTACGTGACGGAGCTGATGGCACGATGGTGCTGACTGCGCGAAGAAGCTGACGAGCGACGGAGCTGACGGCGCGACGGTGCTGGCGGCGCGAATGATCGTGATGGCGTTCAGGCGTTCTCTATGTCTCTCTGACCCTTGATGAGAGTGGAGCTGAAGTGTTGAACTGTAGGACATGAAACGAAAGTGCGAAGGGCAAAGGGAATTAGGGTTCACAAAATGCAAAACGGCAGCGTTTTGCTGCATAGCTAAAAAATCGGCCGGGTCCCGATTCGGTTCGACCGACCGGTAACCGGCTGGTTCGTCGGTTCAACGCCGGTTTCCTAATTTTACAGTTTTTCTTAATTGTTCGAACCGCTTTAATGTTCGGTTCACGATTCGACCGGTCAGTTCGAACCGGTTTTCAGAACATTGGTTTTTACAACTATACTATCATTGTTACTAACCACAAATATAGAAATTGCTAAGAGTTCATTTCAATTGTCAACTTTTACAAATTGAAAAAAGTCAATTAGGCACAATTGACATTCACAAATCTTAACTAACTTACTAATTGAATTTAGTAAATGGTGAGCGTTTGTGAAAAAAAAAGGTCAATTAACAATTCTAAATCACCAATTCAATTAGTCATTAGTGGCTCAGGTTACCCAAGTTCTCAACTCCAAGACAAAAAAGAAAATATACTCCATATTTCATTCAAATATTTTATCAAATACTTGGTGCGCATAAACATAAAGCATTGTAAATTACGAGAATAAATAAAAATTACAACTACCCACTACAAGAATTTAATAATAACAACTCAAATAGACATTAATAAAACACAAAAATATCAAACACATTAATAGAAATTGAGAATTCAAAACATAGTCATAAACTAAATATAACAAAACGAGAGACACTAACAAGAGAATCTAAGTAAAATTGAGTAGCAAAACAAGAAATGATGAACAAAACCTAAAACTAGTGAAAATTTGAGTGAAAACCTAGTAATTCTAGAAGAAGCTGGAGCTTCTCTCTTTAGAATCATAAGTAAAAACCCTAATAATGTAAAAATATGAGTGTATATATGCCTTCCTCCTTCATGTTTTGCTTTATATCTTCTCAAGAATAAGTTGAAATAGGCCAAAAATAGCCCATAACAGAAGTAGACGTACACACACCAAGGATCAAACCAACAAATCTAGAATCACAGAAGAACAAAGGAGAGAAACACTTACCACGAAAGAGGAAAAGAGGTGGTGACGAACCCAGGTAGCGAGGCGGCAATGAACGATGTGTGATGTTACGAACAGCAAGGCGACAAGGAGCAATGTAAGGAGCGGCGAGGAAGAGATGAGTGATGAACGTCGAAGAAGAAAGGAACCGAGATGATGGATGATAGTGGTGGTTGGTAATTGAGAAGAGGGAGTGAACCATGGAGCCGTCAAAAACGGGTGGAAGGGGACATAGGCTCTGATATATGGACTTTTGTTTTCATTTAGGGTTACAAACTAACCTATTTATATTTTATTTATGAGATAAATACCAAATCAGTACCTAAAATATTTTAATACTAACAAAATGGTACCTGATCTTTGTTATTGATAAAATGATCTCCAAAAGTTTTTAAAATTTGACAAAAGTGACTAACCTTCAATTAAGTTACCTGGAGTTAAAGTTTAAGGGTGACGTGTCAGTTAACAATTTTCATAATTACAATATTTATCACTTTTAATTTTTATAATTTTAAAAGCACCCCAATTTCAATTTTTTAAAATCCTAATCCCCTTTCTTCTGGAACCATCGTTGACGTTAGGATTTTTGCTAATAAAGAATTTTATAAAAATAGTCGCGTTGTAGATATAGTTTCGAAACCAACAAAAATCCTTTCGTGCAAACGTTTTGGTTGTCACAAGTAACAAACCCCTTTAAAATTGATAACCAAGTATTTAAACCTCGGGTCGTCTTCTCAAGGAATTGCAGGGAGGTATGTTCTTATTATTGGTTATGAAAAAGTGTGTTTTGGAGTTTTGGATTAAGGTAAAAGGTTAGTTGAATGACAAGTAAAATAAAATAATAATAACTGTAAAATAAATCTTTGGCAAGGTATAAGAACTGGAAGTCTTATCCTAGAACTAAGAGAAGTCCTAAATCCTAATCCTAAGAGAGAGGAGAGAACCTCTCTCACTAGAAACTACATCTAAAACTAAAATTATGAATTATCAGAGCATGATCATGAATGGATGCATTCCCCCACTTTATAGCCTCTAATATGTATTCTCTGGGCCGAAAACTGGGTCAGAAACAGCCCAGAAGTCATTTCCAGCGCTTTCTGGTCCGTACAGGTCACGGGCAAGTGACGCGGAGGCGTCGCTCACGCGACCGCACGGGTTAAAGTTCGCAGATGCGACGCGTCCGCGTGAATCACGCGTTCACGTCATCTAGCGTCAGGGCAACTATGGCATATTATATATCAAATCTAAGCCCCGGACGTTAGCTTTCCAACGCAACTGGAACCGCGTCGTTTGGACCTCTGTAGCTAAAGTTATAGCCGTTTGAGTGCGAAGAGGTCAGGCTGGACAGCTTAGCAATTTCTCCAACTTATTGTATTCCTTCCATTTTTGCATTCTTCCTTTCTATCCTCTGAGCCGTTCCTGCCCTATAATATCTGAAAATACTTAACACACATATCAAGGCATCTAATGGTAATAAGAGAGGATTAATAATAAGCAAATATAAGATCAAAGAAGCATGTTTTCAATTATAGCACAAAATCAGGAAGGAAAATGTAAAACATGCGAATTGTATGAATAAGTGAGTAAAGAGTTGATAAAAACCACTCAATTGAGCATAAGATAAACCATAAAATAGTGGTTTATCAATCGTCTCTTCATCTTCTTCAGCATCCTCCTCCAATTTTTTCTTCTTCCCCAATAAACACCTCTTCATTTTCATTCATCCCGCCTCTACCTTCCTCTTCCTTCTTCCTCCGACCAACCTCTGGCTCTGGCTTACTATAACAGTGTCGCCCTCCTCCTTCCTTTTTCTTCTCTTTCTTCTAACCAAAGATGCTTATTTGAGACTCAACTCCTTCTTCTCAAGACTCAACCCCTTTTCATTTTTCTTTTTTTTTCTTGATCCAGTGGTTGTGATGCTACTATGGCTGTTGAGCTCATAATGGGTGATTATAGAAACGACAACAGCAGCAGCGGCTTCGCCACTTCCAAAGCTGAAGAGAATGCCGTCCAAGAAGTGGCATCTCTCTCAAACTCAACCCCAACACTTTAACGCTTCTTCTTCTTCTTCTTCTTTTTCTTCTTCTTTTTCTTATTCTTTGTCAATCAAGACAGTTTCACACATGTCCAGTAAGGGGTTTTTAGCAAAAATAGTAGCAGCAAAACAAACAAAATCCCATTGATTCTTCACTCAAAATATTTGTATTTTCATTACCATTATCATCCAAGAAAACTGACACCTTGATAGCGTGGTTCAACTCACGTTCAATCTCTTGATCCGCTCCAAAAAAATCATATTTTCGTTGTCAACTTGCCCCTATTTCCAATTTTCATAAGCATCTTGCCTAAAATATTTGATGTATCTTTCTTAGCTGTCTTACTTGAAGTCTCCTCAGTAAAATAAATAAGAAAAAAAGATATTAGAATTTTTTGAAAATGATGATAATTTAGAAAAAGAGATGAGAGTTTCAGAGAAAGGGGATTAGGGTTTTTTAAAAATTAAAATTGGGATATTGTTAAAATTATAAAAGTTAAAAGTGATAAATTTTGTAATTATGAAAATTGTTAACTAACATGTCATCCTTAAACTTTAACTCCAGGTAGCTCAATTGAAGGTTGGTCATTTTTGTTAAATTTTAAAATCTTTCGAGAATCATTTTATCAATAACAAAGATCAAGTACCATTTTGTCAATGTTAAAATCTTTTGGGTACCAATTTGGTATTTACCTCTTTATTTATTTATTTATTTTCAAATATACAGATCTGCGGATCAGATCAGTGGATACCTACCTGAAATCCGCTATCCGATCCTATTAGTATGTGGAATAAATCTGATCCAATGGCTTTGCAGATAAGATTTTATCCGTAATTTTTAGATCGAATCCAAATAAAAGGTTGCGGTTTGGATCGGATCCAAATAAAAGACCGTAGATTTGCACATAAGATTCGATCCATGTGCAACCCTAATTTGTGCTAATATGTCCAACACTTAAATATTTTAAACTCTTTTATTTAACAATTTAAAAATATTAAACTACTAGCACATTCAAATAACTTAAGCGGTCTTTCAAATTTATTTATATAATTTGTGACAACTGTTTGTAATCACTTAATTGAATATTTTCAAAGGGTATTTTATAATCAAGTATTTTAGTAGAATGAGTAATAACTAATAAGTGTCTCAACACCTACCTTTTCAAGGGAGATCCTCCAATTAACTTATGAATTTTCCTGCAATTGAGCTAAATTGCCTTGACATCAAACAATATTAGAATCTGAATACCCAATGATTTCTAATTATATTTTCTGACTTTATATATGTGGACGTGTAATGTTTTACTCTAATAAAATTTGTTTGAGTACTATTTGATGATTCATTCTATACTTGTTTAAATATCTGCCAAAAATATTAATAATGTATATAATAATTATAAAAATATAAACTTAGTATCTATCAGACTACTATTGAAGCATAAAAAATTTTGTGCACTTAAATTTTATAACTTCATTAAAGCATCTAATGAGACTATATTTATTCTATTAAAGTTGAGTATATAACCTTATTTCCAATATTACATGCCATATTCTTTTAAGATCTTATGATGTAACTCTTTTGTGATATTCAGAAAGTACTTCGAAAATAATCTCAATATATCTTAATCCTTATACAAAAAAGCTATGCTACTGACACAAGGTTAGTTAAAATATGTTTGCTCCTATTGAACTGACATACAAACATTAATCACATTTATCTCAATACCATATAAGATAATAATTTAATGAATATAAAATATTAATCATAAAAAAATTTCTTGAGTCTATACATAAAATTTTTTAAGTTGCAGTCTATATACTTATTTTTTATCTTGTAATACAATTTTTTGCTTATCAATTTTCTTATCAACATTATCGTTGAGAAATAAATTCTTATATTCATCTACAGTAAGTCAAAATCAAAATATGTTACCAATATCATTATGATCCTAAATAAATTTTTTTCATAAAATTAAAAATGTCTTTTTCGTCAAAATAGTAATAAAACCAATAACTGCTAGTAGTGTGAGAATGACCCTAACGCAATCAGACTATGATTTTTTTTTTTATCAAAACACAACTTGATTATTGGAAGAGCAAGAGTAATTTTAAGACAAAATTAGAGTATAATTTTTCTACAAAGCACTAAACAACTAACTTGGAGTGTAAATGATTCTAACATAAATTATATATCTTTTTTCTTGTCAAAATACTCATAAATCACTTTTTGAAAGAGCAAGAGTAATCATAACATGATATTAGAATATGTTTAATTTTTTTTGTCAAAGCACTACTCTCCCATTAATTGATAATGCAAGAACAATTTTAACATATAATTAGAGTCTTATTTTTTTTTAATCTAAACACTACTAGTGACTAATAACTAGTACAATAATAGTGAGACTGATAATAAATTAGAATTTAACTTTTTGTCAAAACACCTTTTGGGTACTAATCGGCAGAACAAGAATGATCCTAACATGAAATCAGAGTATGATTTTTTGTATATCAAACCGCAAATCAACAAATGATTGACCGTGTAAAAATGACTAACTTAAATTTGAAGTTTGGATTTTTTTTAATCAAAATATTAATCCACCAATGGCTGGCTTATCAAGAATAACTCTAACATAATATTAGAGTTACACGTTTTTTTCAAATTATTATTATTATTATTATTATTATTATTATTATTAAGATAACTACTTTCAATAGCAGAAATATAGATATGAGAAATACTAAAAAAATAATAGAATTTATTATTTTTGGCCAGTAATTAACCAACAATGTTTAAAAATATGAGCTAAAAATATATCATAATTTTTTTTATTTTTTTAAACATTTGTGATCATGTATACCACTCAGAACAGAAATAGAAAAGCATAGCAGAAATTGAACTGATGACTAAAAATATTAGCCAAAAATAATAAATTCTGCTAAGTCTTGAGTTTTTTTGTGTTTTTTCTATAGATATATTATGACATGATATAATATTTGGAAAATAAAAATAGCATATTATTTATTATTTAAACTAATTAAAGGCTACGCTTATATTTGATGAAAAATGGTAAAAACAAATGTTTTCGCTTCAAAGTAAGGTAATACATGTAATGTAGCAAGGCAAACAAAAATATAAATGATTTTCTTACATGAATTGATCTTGATTATATATTATGGGATTAGTAAAATAGTAATATATGTTCTAAAAATATATTTTAAAATTGTTAGTTTAAAAACTTATTCAAAAATTATAAAATATAAGTTTAGAAAAAATTATTATACATTCATTTAAAAGTATTTTTTGAGACAAACAAATTGATGCTTGTATTTTTATTTATATTCTTTTCATAGTTTTGGGTGCCGGGTTACTAAACCTTCAATAAGCTTGTTATTATGGTAAAAACTTAAAATACAGTCCTACAATCTATATCTTTCATTTTGATCCCAATCTAATCAAGAGTTCATATTGAAGTTAATCAATTGGACAAAATATTCTCCAACTTTTTATGTCCACAAATTTTTGTTTTTTTAAAGACGGCTTGGGCTGTCCACTGTCCTAGATATTACATCAAAAGCTCAACAGATTCGCCCACATGCACACACAACTATATAGGTTTTTATGTTCTACTTACATACATTAAACTCATGTTTTTTTTTTTGGACATTAAACTCATGTTTCAAACCCGAATGCAACTGCATCGAAGCCAATAAATCTATCATTTGTACCAAACCTCGTGTGAAGGTCTACAATACAAGCGGCTAAATATGTATAAGTTTTTAAACCTACCATTTTTGTGGCCCAAAAGTTGGATACTATAATCCAACATGTCATCATATTAAAAATAATTTTCAACTAACTTATATTAGTCGAGTGGTCAGTTTCCGTTTTAATAAGTATTAGAGTTTAAATCTCACCTTGTATATATAGTAACTCATTGGCAAGCAGCAAACCTTATATAGAGCTTAGATTCGCGACATATTAGTAATTGACCTATCAAGTTGAAAGGTACTATAAACAATAAAAAAAAAATTTCATAAAAATATTCATCATTCCATTATAGCTAAACATTCTGTTAATCAACTAATTAAAACAACTCCATACCACTTGGGGTAAAAGCAATAATTCTATTTACGAATATCCAACCTAACCCGATCCCGACGCAGTCAGGTTGAACACGAGCAAGTTTACTTGCGTGTCGGATAAGGTGTGGATTGAGACTCAACCCTATCCGACCAATCCGCACACACATAAAACACTATAGTCATGGTAGTCACCATAACATAATCATACTAGAATGACCATATATATATATATATATATATAGCTCTGATACTAGAATGTCTTTCATCTGCTCCCTCTCACGATGTCTCACTATTACGGATTCTAGCTCCTAAAACTCCAATACGAAATCCAACCCTCTTATTGAGAAAATGACTCAATTTGAGAAACTCTCTCCAAAACATAATATCTTCAAAGAAGAAGTCTACTTCGAAGATATTAATCAAGTTATAGACAACTGGGAGATACTAAATATCCCCTAGGATGAGCTATATATTCCAGAAGAAACTAAACGAACCACCAAATTAGATTACATAATTAAGATTGCCGAAAAATAATATTCCTTTAGAACTAGAATCATGTGAGAAATTCCATCTCCTAAACAAAAAATCCACACAAAAACATACTCGAAGGTATAAATACCTTCACATAGGAGGTGTCCAAGTGATAGTCGAACCATTCATCATCAAAGAATGTTTAAACGCTTCTATACTCATGTGCTTAAGAGATATTAGACATAACAACTTCCATGACTCTCTTATAGGGATAGTTGAAACCATCTTAGGACATGGTCTGATATACTTAAATTATTTTCAAACAAAAGTGTGAGTCTCTTAGATAGAAATATCTTGGATCCTTTATTTCTCAATATCCGACTTCACGGTCTAGACATGAAAGAAGGGTTTGTACCTATTGCCTTAATCTATAGATTTAGTATAAGGTCATGAACACTTGTAATTCTAGAGTCCTATTAAAAACAAATGATAGGAAAACAACTTTGTTTGTTACAGATATAACAAAAGCAAATGTCACCATACTACAACTTATCAAATGAGATGAAATTAATCTCCTTGAATCTTGAGCTATAGACAGAGACATACCCACTCTACCTTGACAAGCGTCCCAATTCCAAGAGATTAAATAAAATGAAATTGGTCAAGTTAAAATCTTTGATGGAAGAAATTCATTCTCTTCGAGGTCAGAAGCAGGTTCTACCTTCATATCTGACTTTGCCTTGGCCAGATGATTTTTTTTGTCTCTTGTCAATCTTTTTTTTAGAAACCCAAAAATTAGAACTACCAACTCTAAAATCAATTTATAGAATTGCAAACTAATTCAAACATTCTCAGACCTATTTACCAAAAAAAAGAAGATATAGACCAACAGTCTATCAAATCCCCAACCTATTCTTCTTTGAATGATGATGTCAATGTTAACTAAAGAATTTGCGATCAATGAAGAAGCCTTACGTAAAAGTATTTATTCTGAAGAATGGAAACTTCAGAAAAAATGTTACTTACGGACTTTTAAGGCACCACAAATCTTAGATTTTAGGAAAAAAGATTATAACTTTCCCCAACATGTTAAAAAGCATATTCTGTTCTTTAAATGGTTTCATGCATATAATATCAAAAATAACATTGAGTATCCTTTCAAAGCTAACATGAGCACTACACCATCTACGAATTTCATAACAACCTGGCAAGTAAAAGATGAAAAATTAGTTAAATCTGAATTTTCTCCAATAGGACAATTTATCCTTACAAACGATGCGAAACATATCCCAATTATGGCTTTGCCTTTCAAACTAAAAACCTTGATGAACCCATTGGGTCTAAAGACAAAAAATATTATAGAGTAGGCCAACTATACAAACAAATACTTACAAACTTTGGGCTAGAAATTCAGGTCTAGAAACTTCAGCTCACACGGAACCTCCTCATCTAAACCTCTAGAGAAAAATTTATTCAAACCTTTCAGGATTAGCCAAAAAGCTAAACAAAATATTCAGACTTTCATACTAAAGCAAAATTTAGAAAAATCTAAAGTTTTACAAAAAATTAACCATCTTCTCAGCCAAATGAGTATCCCTGAAATTTTTCAAACTACGAAATCTTTCACAAGAGTCACTAGGAGAAGGCTTATAATGTTTTTTTTTTTTGGCTTCCATTGTTTTGGGGTAGGATTGGGCCACTATTTATTTTGACGATACTATTTAGTTTTCTATTTATTATAGGTAGGTAGACTGAATTGCTCACAAAATAAACCAAGGTCTCTTTTTTTTAAGCCTTTTCGCAGGCTAGTTGCTTTTGAATTTTGCCATCTTGACCAATCTTTAAGGTCACCTTTTGGACATAGGAGATTAATTGGTCATAACTTAAAGAATCATATAAAATGATTCCATTTGGAGTTAGGCTTCGAATTTGTCCCTTACTTAATCTCCTGGAGATTTTGGGAGTCTGGCTAAGAATTTTTCTTTTCGAAAAGGTTGTTAGCTATCTTTCCTTGTATAAACTCTTTTTAAGAAGGTATCTTTATATCATCTAAAGTCAAACAATATTTTACATTTAAGATTGGATAATTATTTGGCACATTGATCCTTCCATGAAGATGGATCTCCAATGAAATGGTTTGCTATGGTGAATATTAAAGTACTAATAGCATCGGGGATAATTTTTCCATTCTCGTTAAGAATAGATTCACCATCATCATTTATTTTAATAGCTGAAAAGATTGAAGATTTTGTTCTTCCACCATCCTCTAAGTTGTCTTGAGAAACCTAAAACATTAACATTTGCTATTGCTTCTTCAGAACTTTCATAGATAGTTCGATAGGCCGTATAAATCATTGTCATATGTTATAACATATGCATGATATTATATTCAGTTTTGCCATCTATGTTCTATTCATAAATGTTGTTGCCATTGAAACTGTTGAAACCTAACTCTCTATCTTCAAGAGCTAAGTCAGGGGCTGATGTTTGGAGATAATGTTGTGAAAAGGGTTTAGTAAGGCTTTTCTACTTTATAATGGAGGTTGTCATGATAAAGTTGGCTTTTGGTGAGTCTAGACTTCTCTTAGAGTCTTATGACCACTCTTGGATGACATTAATAGATGCTTTAGCTGATTACCTAGTGACTCTTATGGAAGATTCAGTAATTTGAGGAGTTTAACGGATAGTCATTTGGCTAAGACGATGGTTGATTTTTTTTTTAAATTTTGGATTTTCCTAAATTTTGTTTTACTATGGAAGTCTAAAGGTTTTGTTTAGCCTTTTAGCTAATCTTGAAAGGTTTGAATAAAGATTTTTCTAAAGGTTTAGATGAAGAGGCTTCACATGAGCTGAAGTTTCTAGATCTAAATTTCTAGTCCAAGGTTTGTAAATATTTATTTGTGTAGTTGGACTCTTCCATAATCTTTTTTATGTCTTTAGGCCCAATAGGTTCATCAAAGTTTTTAGCTTTGAAAGGAAAAACCATAATTGGGTTATGTTTCAGATTATTTGTAAGGATAAATTGTCTTGTTGGAAAAAAATTAAGATTTAACTAATTTTCCATCTTTACTTGCCAGGTTGTTATGACATTCGTAGATAGTGTAGTGCTCATGTCAGCTTTGAAAGGATACTCGATGTTATTTTTGATACTATATGCATGAAATCGTTCGAAGAACGAAATATGCTTTTTGACATGTTAGAGAAAGTTATAATATTTTTTCTTAAAACTTAAGATTTGTGGTGCCTTGAAAGCCTGTAAGTACCATTCGTTCTGAAGTTTTCATTCTTCAGAATTAATGTTTTTACATAAGGCTTTTTTATCGATCAAAATTTTTCAATTGACATAGACATCATCGTTCAAAGAAGAATAGGTTGGAAATTGGATAAACTGCTGGTCTATATCCTTTTTTTTTTTAGTAAATGGGTCTGAAAATGTTTGAATTAGTTTGTAATCTTGTAAGATTGATTTTAGAGTTGGTAGTTCTAATTTGTGAGTTTCTAAAAGGAGATTGAGAAGAGACCGAAAAAGATTTGGCTAAGACAAAGTCAAATCTAAAGGTAGAACCTGCTTCTGACCTCGAAGAGAATGATTTTTTTCTATCAAAGAAGATTTCAACTCGAACAGTTTCATCTTGTTTAATCTCCTGGAATTGGAGCACTTGTCTAGATAGAATCGGTATAGTTCTATGTATGGCTCAAGATTCAGGGAGATCAATTTCATCCCATTTGATAAGCCGTAGTATGGTGACATTTGCCTTTGTCATGTCTGTAAGAAGTATGTACAAAGAAAACTTAGCAGATAATAAATAATAAATAATTCCAACTTCATGTGAATCAGAATTAGTCTAATATTATTAAGAATACTCCTACTTTTTCATTAGCCTCTGATACTAGATAATCCGAGGTGGATCTAGGAGAAAAAAGAGGAGTTTTGAGTAAGTTATCTTAACAAATTTTGTTATGATATGAAAGTATACAGATGATAATGTAGAAAAGTAATATTTAAAAATTAAAGTATAGAAAGAAAGCTAGATATTGTAGTAATCCGCTCACAACTAGCTTGAGAGAAGAAGAGAACAAGACTGGAGCGGCGATAAAGACTAAACAGAAAGGGAGAAGAGAAGTTATTGAAATTGAAAGAATTTATTAAAGAAGGAAAAGCTTACGAAGAATTTCAGAGCCTCTCTTTCTAATTTCTCTCTCTAAAGTTGGTGTATCTAAAAACTTTGCCTCAGAATGTTGCTGAAGCGTACTTTTATAGACCTAAGGATTACTATTTCTACAGTACAGGTAATATTGACCTAAACTATAGCTACAATACCGGTTAACAAGTTATAAGTTATTGTATAGATAGTACACTTTTCATTTCGTAAACTATTCCTACAGCATCTATAACACCTAATCTTCTTCTAGGTTAATTTTGAAATAGTGGTCTTCATTTTTTATTGTAATCACTTGAAGATGCTGTGGAAGAATTAGGATTTTATTTCCCTTTCTTAGTCTTCTTGTGCTTGGAGCAGCTATAGAATTTGCTACAATTTTTTGTAAATGATTCTTTGGATTGAGACCCTACTAGAGTTGCTATAATTTGGGCCTTCTAATTGAGAAAAACAGATGTTTCATGGTCAATTTCTTTGACAAATTTAGGATGTTCTTTGAACCGTTTTCTAACTTCATCTGGATAAGCCAAAGTTGAATCAAATTGGGACCACTATTTGATGTATGCATTTCTTTGGAGCATTGGTGGTGTCCTTAGAAGATCTTGTTTGCCATATCTGTATTGCCAAGAGAATATGTATGCTAATGCAAATGTAGAAAAGAATTTTAGGTCAAATCGGCAAGTGGAGGTAAAATTTTTAGTAGTGGGCCGAAATAGTCCCACCATTGAGAAAACTAGTTTGAAAAGTAATAATTGATATTTCTTTTACATAAGCCAAGAGTTTGATTTGTTTATTTTGAAACTGAAAAACCCTTGTACATGCATCTATGTAATCCCAACAAGAGTATCTAATTGGGTCAAATGGCTGAAAAAATTTTTTAATATTGTTTAGATATTTTTCAAATTGAATTGGGGTAAGGACTTTTAATATTTGGATTGTGGAGTGAGTTGTGTTTGTGGAGTCTTTGGAATCTTTATAGTGTTTGATTAAAACTGGATCAAAATCCACGAGTATAAATTCATAGAATTGTTTGATTTTGTTAGGGGCTGTTGGTTTGAAATATAACCCTGGTGGGAAGACTTTGGCGATTACCTTATAAGGTGATTTTTCTCAAAATTTTGGTTCAATTAAAAAAATGGAAGAGAATTTGTTTTTTGAAAGGTATGTGGTTTGAGGTTTTGGAGGTTGGTTATGAGTATTTGGGAGCTATGCTTGGGTAAGGGATTGAGGAAAACTTGGTTTTGGTAATTGCTTTGTCTTTTGAGTCTTGACAAATTGTTTGTTGGTTTGCTACTTGGGTTACTAAGTTTGTGATGTCAGTCTCTTCATCTGAACTGTCACATAAGTCAGCCCAAGATTTATGATGGAGTTTTGTCAATGTAGCATCTTGTAAAGCTAATAAGGTTTGAATTAGAATAACATAGTCTGCTTTTGTTTATCTAGTTATTTGAGTGGTTTGTTGTTGAGTTGATGACTCAACTATATCTTTCAGTTGGGTCGCCCAATTGGCTGTTGGGTTGATAGTGTGGTTGGTGAGTACAAGACCTTGTTGGAATACTTGACCCCGATATTTTAATTGATCTTGGTAGGACAAAGCGTATGCCTCTACCTCTCGACGAGACTATTGTTACCTTTTTAGGTATTTGATATCTATCCTTTCAATTATTGACGTCTAAGATAATTTAACAGTTCTATTTAAATATAAGTCAAATCTATTTAGCAATATATAAATACTAAATTACAATTCCAATATCTCATCTAAGTATTGAACATTACATTTTTTTATGACCCGCAAATAAGATTGGATACCCACAGATTGAGGGTAGGTAAGTTAGAGTTAGCATGTTATAGACCTACAGGTAAAGTAGGATTAACTTTTAGTGAAAAAATCAATTCGCAGATAGAGTTAGAGCTAAGTTTAAACCCTACCCATTGCCACTCCTATACAACACTAGCTAACTTTTACCAATAGCTAACTTTTACCGAAAGTAGGACCAACCTTGAGAAACCTAACAACACATGTCAACCAATGGACAGTTTCTTCATCCGAAGATGCACATATCATCTTCATAGTAGGGTGCACCACTATCCAAACTCTGAAATAAATATTTAGATTACATGTAGATTCAAGAATGTGTAGTTAAGTTTCTCAAGAATTAGTTTCCACCTTGAGCCCTTTTCTTTTAGATATTCTTGCACGAGAACATACAATTGTTCACCTAACCAATTTTGTTGTGCACTTCCTGTTATATTTGTGTTATTGTAGTTAGAAACTAACTGCTGATATAGAAGTTAGTTATACTAAGGCCAGCTATCATAGGCTCTAGAATTAGTTAGTAACTAACCCTTCTATATATAAAGTAGTTGTAGCTTAATAGAGGTGAGATTTAACATAGTAACTATGCTGAAGCAATCTAAATTCTTTGATTTAAAGAGCTCTCTCACACACAATGTGTTCTAGTTCTCCCTTGCTACACTCAACTTAAGCTCGAACCGCCATTTTCCACACATAATTTGCATGATGTGTCCTATATGAAGTTACAATATATAGGCTGTTACTGGTTGACAATCACAAATACATTGAAGAAGTGAGGTTAGCAGTTATGGTTGAGCTGGAGGTCCATGATTCTTGGAGGTCGTCTACACGTGCCACATAACGAGATCAATTTTGGAGAGGAATCATTTAAAGCAGCCAAAGCCAAGATTCAGTCAAAGTGGTTGGAGAGTATTAACCAGAGAGACTAGGCTTGGTAGATCACTCAAATGAAAAATAAAAATCTCGGCGCACACAAGCCAAGTGAACAAGGAGCTGCATAGGGATCATACTGCAAATAACTTTAAAAACTGCTTCATTACGAACCCGAAAATCCCAAATTGACAGCCTCAATTTTGTCCATCTGCGGATTTCTTTGATATTGCAATGACATTGAAGTTCAAGGATTCTGGATTTTTCTGGATCATGCTTTGGATGACTTTAGCTGCATCCTGTTGTAATTTTATTTTTTTTATATAATGTTAGATATTGTGTAAAAATCAAGCAAGCAATGCAGATATGTAAGAACTAAAGGTAACAAACTTTGCAAGTTAAGACATGATTAAATAAAAAAATGGACTCAGCACAAACACTCCAACTTTATAGGGAAGAAAAATAATTAAATAGGGACAAAGAAATCAGCATTTTACAAACAAGTATGTGCTGAATGAACACTGAGCAACAATGTATAGAAAGAATGTTGGCTTCCTAGAAAATATTGCCAAAGGGCCGATGCTATTGGAGGCTTCCCTTGAAAGATTTCGAAACTCAAATTTGAAGCACAAACCAAAACATTTCTCCTATAAGATGGATTCCTAAAAAAAGGTGAAAAAGCATAAACAACTTCTCCGCAATAGGAACAACATCAAAGTGTTTTTCATGCAGCGTTTAACTCGGTCTTATTCCTTTTCCATTATACGAACTTGCAAACTGAATCAGGTCTTTTTTTCAGAATGCATGTCTTTAAGGAACAATACAGTTATTGCCTGTACAATTTCACATGCATAGATTCTTACCTTCAACAATGTACTTGGTGAGGATGGGCCATGAGATATTGGTCCCGACTTTCTTCCATCAAGCTCATAGAGTTCACCTGCATATGAAACAATTATAGAGAAATCAATAAACTAAAATGCAGGAAAATGCAAAAGGGACGAAAGAAACAAAAAAAAACCTAATTTATGTAGGATCAGAATTGCTCTGAGACAGGACCCATACTGGCTGCCTCCCATAATTTAAATACAATCACGCTTGCTGTTAACTTGCAATTAACCATTGTATCTTGTCATACTGTTTTGAATTTAACAAATACAGCAGAAGAAAGTAATAAATCAACTAGACAAAGAATTTACCGTCCACACAAACAAAGCAGATGAAATGAGTGTCCACATTGTCTGATGCCTGCAGTACAAATTTTTTAAACGCAACAATAATGGTGAGATGGAGTAATAAAATAGTTGAAATAAACCCCCTTTTATTGGGGATGTTGGCGTGAGCAACTGTATTATCAAAGGATCATACTGTCAATTCCACCCATGGCAGTTAAACATCATGGGGTGGTTGAATGGAAATTATATTATCAAAGATCAATTCACATTTCTAGCATACACATTACCTTCAAACCAAAATAAACTCAACTTCACGGTTCACTAGTTTTTCATTTTTTTTTAAATTCTTATTTTATTTTTTTGTTTTAAGGATTGAAGGGCTTCAAATTCTCTACTAGAATCTACAGCTTCTCTGAAATTAACGCAGCAAGTAACAAGGATCTTTACTACTTCCTATAGTGAGAACAAAAAGCACTTATCAGAAATCCTAGAGAAGTAGATTCTACGTTTTGACCTACTCATAGATAACTTCAGTATGTGAAAGAGTTCCATTTATCATGCGTCATCCCGTATGCCGTCCAAATCAGGTAATTTGTATCCACTGTGCTCCATTGCATAAACAACGTTTCATTGCAAGATGCATTAACTATTTCTTCATAGAATACAAAATGCAGAATCTTTTGATGAGACAGCGTGGGTGGTCCTTATCTTATTAAATATGCATCACTAATTTATCAATATCATACTCCACATAACCATGACCCATGTATTATCAATTTAATGAAAAACTACCTCTGTATCACCAGCACTTGCTGCCACTGAATGAGCAACTTCCATCTCTCTGTCATTCTCGAGAAATACACCACGCTGAAACACATAAATGTCCGAAAATGGCAAATGAGCATTATATTTCGATAACCATTAGTGTCAATCTCTATTATTTGTGCAAGTTGAGAAAGAAAGAAAGGAAGGAAGCATTGGCAGGAAGAAATAATAACCTGCATTGGGTCCATGCTTGCAGTAGTTTTGAAGAACTTGTCAAAGAACGACTCCTCAACTAGCATACAACAAAATCAACAGAAAACAAATGAGAAAGAACAGTAGATCAATGCACCAATAATCCTTTAACTAGGCAACAAATGTGAACGAAGTAAGCTTACCAAGCTTGATCTCAGAAGTTATGTTCCCAAGAGCATGAAGAAGCCCTATTGTACCACAAGCATTACCCACAGTTTGCTTCATAAAATACACTTTATTGCTATTTTCCTACACCGGAACAGCAGCTACATAATCAGTGACCTAATATATCATACATTTACATTCTAACCAATATTCAGATTCTTTGGTTCCATTATCCAATTTTGCGAAAAGAAATTCTCAAAGAACAGAAGGAAAAAGGAATAATCATACCAGGAGATATGTCCACTTACCCTTTTTTCATTTTCCTGTTGCAACCTCTCTTCTTCGCTCTGATAAAATCAGAAGCAGCAAAAATGAACAAGATTATAGTATAGAATCCCTTTTTTTAACTTAATGGCACAGAATTCAGCTCAAATAATGTTATTTGAAAAAAAAAAGTGAACCTTAGAGGTAAGTGGATAAAGGAAAAGGACGGCAAGAACAGGGCTGGGAACCATTTGAAGAAGGTCATCGTCTAAGCCATAAACATCGCAGGATTCAGCTTCGTCTGGTGGAAGCCCAAGACCCCATAGGAACTGAAATTCATGCAATTAAGTCAAACTTTTTCCTCTTTTGAAGAAGAAACACAGAGAGAGAGAGAACATATTAGCTGAGGAACCTGATTGATCACGTCAGGATTAGCTTCAAGAGGAAGCCACCTCTTGGCAGAGGGTCTTTCGTCCAAGGTAGCCATTTCCTGCTTTCCTCTCCAGGACAATGACACGCACTATATATACTAACTCAAGTTCAATAACCCTTATTGGGCCTATCTCATCACTATGCCTTCTGAAAACACTTGAAACCAAAAACCGAGAGAAAACTAGGGAGTGTGGGTTTGGGTGGGTTTTGGGTTTTGGATCCTTCGGGTGTGGTCCGGGTTTGCCCGTTTCTCACCATGTCCAAAAAAAAAAGGACTCAGACGAAGAAGTTGGTAGAGAGTAAGGAATCGGGATTCGAGACACTAATTATCTTTAAATCAATATAGTAAAATTTATGCATAATTTTGGCCCTCGATTCAATGCTCCTATATGTTCTAGAGCACTGAAAAGTGAAAACTCCATATGAAAAGTTGAAAAAAAGTTATTATTTATCAAATTTAGATTGTTTAAAGTTGTTTGTTTTTAAGGTTTGGGCTCAAAATTTTTTCCTTTTAAGTTAGTGATTTATTTTATTTATTGGAATAGAATAAAAAATGGGGTGAGTCTAATTTTTGGACAGTCTAAAGTGAATTTAATTTAGAATTTTTTAAAAAACCTTATTAGCACAAAAAAAATTCTCTATTGTAATTATCTTGAGAATTTCCTTTGCATTTCTTCCATGAGTTCTATGACAGCAGCATAAATGGCATCCGAGGATAAAAATTCATTCTTAAAAATTAACAAATTTCGGGAATCTCATATCTTTCAGATGATCATGACGAAAAAGAAAGAGCAGGACTTAGGAGATATGACGAAATAGATGTGGTAGACAGGCGATGGCTCAGCAGAATCGCGTGTAAATATAACTAATCCTTAGTTTGGTAAAATTTTTTAAAAAAATATTTATTTTTTTTAAAAGTTTAAACTTTTTATTTGGTAAATCAAAATGATCATGTGCTTGTATTTGTAATTTTTAAAATATTGAAATACTTTTAAAAACATTTAAAATAAATTTTTTTAAAGTTAGATTGTGTTTTTTAAAATTTAAAAATCTAATATAATCTCATATGTTAACTAATTTTTAAATTTAATGCTTATATTTATGTCTATTATAATATTTTTAAATTTTAAAAATTATTTTACGAAATATAATTGATATTGTTTATGTTTATTAAAAATTATTTTTAATTTAATTTATCAAATATAAATATTATAATTTTTAAAAAATTATCTTTTAAAAATTAATTTTTATAAATTATTTTTTTTTTTACCTAATCCTTTTGACATCACTCTTCGGCTCTTCAATCCCTTTACAAGTTCTCCAAGTAAAATAAGAAATACTTTATCTTTTCTATTTAGGGTTATACTATCGTGTGGAAAGAAAAATTTGTCTACTAATACTGAAAGTATGTGGGTGAATGATTTATTGGTCCTCACTTGTTTTTTTATTAATTGTGGTAAAAACTTAAATCAACGGTTAACGGTGAGTTATACTTTATCAATTATAATCAATTTTTTTTTTGCAATTAATGGTATATGAACTATGGTCTAATAGAATTTGTTATTTACGTAAAAAATTTTGTTGAATCCTAAATTTCATCCACACACAAAATTGAATTTCATAATTTTCAACTAGTTAAACACACAATTGTCTTCCTTCGTCAACATCAACATCATCATTTATTTCTTCTTCACTCTGTTGATGTTCAACTATATATCTCCTAAGTTTCATATTTTACACGCTTACAAATTTATTTCTTTATCAAATTTACGGCGTATATCTTATTTCTCAATCTCTGCGAGAAAGTAATCTGAATCCCAATGTCTAATGAGATAGATTTTTCATCAATCTGAAACCCTAAGTCACACTCTTAGGATTAATTTTGATAGATTTCTTTCATCATGCCATCAAATACCTAGTCTAAATTAATTTGTTCATGTAGGATTATGTAGATGACACCAATAATGTTGACGGGTTTCACGGAAATTTGGAGAATCCCTTGAGAAACGATGATGAGCTCCTGGACGACGATATCTTCATGGATGCTAACTTGGCAAATGCAGAAGTTGGTGTTTCTGAACCCAATGAAGGTGCCCATTTTGATCAATTGGATGAATCTTATAAGATTGACGGGTGGGAAGACATAGGAAAGACTGAGTTCTTGAATATTGTAGATGTTGATATAAAAAGATATCATTTCAGTGATTTAGGAGTGGCTTTTGATTTCTACAATGCATTTGCTAAGTCAAGGGAATTTAGTGGTCGATAAAGTAAGATGCGAAAGCACAATAGGATAATCAATCGACAGAATTTTGTTTGTTGTGGCGAGGACTTCCGAAGAAAAAAGGCAGATAATATGCAGACCAGAAAACAAGAGCCTAGAGCTGAAACTAGGTGTGGCTGTAAGGCAAAGATTTAGGTGTCATTTGACGTTGTTAGTGGTCGCTGGATTGTTTTAAAATTTTCTTATTTGCATAATCACGACCTTCTTCCTCCAATTTTTTCTGCAATACTTTCTGGTCACAGAAAAATACCTGCTGCAGACATTGAGCAAATAAATATAATGAGAAAGGGTGGATTAGGCACTGCACATATTTTTGCAGCACTCTCAAGCCAATCTGGTGGTCACCACAATGTTTCCTTTTTCCCCAGGGACTTGTACAATCAAGTCGCTCAGCAACGTTGACGGTTGAAGGGTGATGCTAGTGCAGCTCTTCAATTTTTGAGGAAGATGAAGTCCATTGATCCTGTCATGGTTATAAGATATGAGGTTGATAGGTTTCACTCGATAAAAAATTTATTTTGGTGTGATGGAATAAGCCAAATGGATTATCAATTGTTTGGTGATGTATTGGCTTTTGACGCTACTTACAAGAAAAACAAATATCATTGTCTGCTTGTCATTTTTTCAGGTGTTAATAACCATAACCACACAGTTGTCTTTGCAGCCGCTCTTGTGTGTGATGAGTCAGAGCAAACATATATTTGGTTGTTAAAAAATTTTATGGAAGCAATGAAGGGGAAGGCCCCAATTTCAATTATCACAGATGGTGCCCTTTCAATGAAAAATACAATCGAAAAATTTTTTCCTAATGCACATCATCGTCTATGTGCTTGGCACCTTATTCGCAATGCCACGAGTAATGTAGGTAATCCTAGATTCACATGGCAGTTTAAAAAGTGCATGCTGGGTGATTACGAGGTTGGTGTACTCCGTAGTAAGTGGGATCGGATGGTTGAAGAGTTGGTGGTAGATCATACAATGGCAAAACTCAATCCTTTTAACTTCAATTCATTCATTAGTTATGCTATGCAGGTTAGTTAGTGATAGATCATACAAAGACAACAATGGACTCTTTTAAATTCATTATTCTAAGTTGTCTGCTGTTTTAAAGTACTACTTTTTCACTAGTATAAGACACAAGAGACTTACAAAAATGCATCCTGTTAGTAAAAAATAGTCACTCAAAATTTTTTTTAATTTTATAGTTTTATTATATGAAAATTTTCCAAATTTATATTTATTTACTGACGGAAAGATTTGTATTTGAAGTCATGACACTATTTGTTTTTAGAGTTCATGAACATACTTTTACAAACTAAACATGTATTGATTGCCAATTATTTATGTTACTCAGTGACACAATCATATAATTGTAAAAGCATTAAGTATTAATTTATGCACAATAGTATATAACATGACATTACATCACAATCCAAGAGTATTAGCAACATGAAATTGTGGTCTTAAGTTGGACATAAAGTGAAAGATACTAATTATTGAGTCTTAATTGGCTGCATAACAATATGAAATTAAATTAAATAGCATAACATAACTAATCAAGCTCTAATTAATGGTCCTTTGTTTTGAGACTCATAACTAGTAGAAGAAATGGATATTATCTACATTAGTGATCAAAAATTCCAAATTGTGCAACCTGGGAAAGAAAATAAAGAAAAATATTTTAGAAACATAAAACTAAGTCACAAAGAGCAATGTAATAGTTTCAAATCAGATGTTATATAACTTCAATGTTGATCATCTATATTATAGCATTAAAAGAAAAGATAATATTTATTTAAATTGATTTATTTATATTAAAAGGAAGCTCATTTAAGCTTTACATATTATGCAATTCAGAAGAATTATATCAAAGCCCTTCAATTTGTCTTTAACACAATGAATAATAAGTATTATGAGTGAAATTTACTTTGTCAATTCACTAAAAACTCAGAATCATTTATCTTCAAAGAAGAATGCATTAATTAATGTAAAGTACTTCAGCGAAACTGATAATTAAATACACAAGAAGATTTGAAGCCAACCCCTCCTCAAAATTTGTATAAGTTCAAAAACAATTGAAGATATATATGAATGCATAATGTATTCTTAGTTAGATTTTTTGATAAAGTGGAACTAATTTTCAATTTGCAGCATAATAAGTAACACACAATCTTTATCCTTTTCAACACATTATTGCAGGAAGTTAAGTTGTAGTAGTTACTTTAAAATCAAAACTAGTTTCAGTTGAAGTCACAATTACAAATAGAATAATCAATAAAAATCATAAGTTAAACATGAAGTGACAAAATGAAAAATACAAAGCACAGAGTTAGTGTTATCTCATAGAGGTGAAGTTTTTTTTGGTCTACTGATAAGTCATGGAAATAGAGGAGTTTGCTAGATTTGGTCCACCACTGCAATGTAAAAAACCTATCTTTTCGTCCACCACAACAAAAACTACAAAATTAGAAAATTTTGTGCCAAAACCGAACAGGGAACAATTCAGATAATGGAAACGGGTAGTGCAAAAGAGAGAATTTCTAAAACAAGATGAGTCAACAATATTCGTCGCCACTATCGTCCCCATATAGGTGACTGTCTTCCACCGATGCTATGCACCCAACAAGAATACAGTTTCGACAATTTTCTCCTTGTCTAAAGTCGTTAATAATTTAACATTGCTTGCAGTTGATAAATAATAATCTAATTAAATAAGTAAATAATGCTAGAAATAACCTAATTTTAGGCTAGGTATTTGATGGTATGATGCAAGAAATCTATCAAAATTAGTCCTAAGAGTGTGACTTAGGGTTTCACATTGATGAAAAACCTATCTCATTAGACATTGAAATTCAGATTGCTTCTTCGCAGAGATTGAGAGATAAGATATACGCAGTAAATTTGATAAAGAAATAAGCTTGTAAGAGTGTAAAATATGAAACTTAGGAAATGTATAGTTGAACATCAACAGAAGAAGAAGAAGAAGAAGAAGAAGAAGAAGAAGAAGAAGAAGAAGAAGAAGAAGAAGAAGAAGAAGAAGAAGAAGAAGATGATGATGATGATGATGATGATGATGACGAAGAGAGACAATTATGTGTTTAACTAGTTAGAAATTATGAAATTCAATTTTGTGTGTGGGTGAAATTTAGGATTTAACAAATTTTTTTATCAAAATAACAAATTCTATTGGGCCGTAAGCCCGTAACTCATATACCATTAATTGTAAAAAAAAAAAATTGATTATAATTGACAAAATATAACCACCATTGAATCAAATTTAATAATAATCTAACCTTGATTTAAGTGTTCACCACAATTGGTGAAAAAACAAGTGAGACCCACCAAATCATTCCCCAAGTATATGGCATAGGAAAAGAAAAAAAGCGTGTTTAGATTGTTGCTAAAATCTCCGACAATTTTTGCATAATAGCAGTGTGATGTATGAGAATTAAGTACAATTAATCAGTTGATGAAGAGAAATTGCATTAATAATGATGATTATGTTATTGAGTTTTTTTTAGGATCCAAAAAATATTTGGACTCACACTGAAGTTTGGCTTTTTCAGTTATATTATTGAATAAAGATGAAGTAAATAAAATATATGACGGGTTGTAATGATTATGGAGTTGTAAATGAATTTTTTTGTAAATATATTTTTGGAAGTTTTTTATTGAATTGTTAACTTTTGGGTCAGTTTGACATAGTATGCAGTTCATTTTTCTTTTTATTGAGGATGATACTAATTATTAATTTATAACCCAAAATAATACTAAAAATCTAAACAATCTAAACACACATCTAGTATAATAATTATTTTTTTTAATAATTTTAGTTTCTTTTATCATAACAATTTCAATAACTAAATTAACAATTACTATCTCTCTCAATAAAAAAATGCATATTATGTTAAATTGACAAAAAATTATCAACTCAACAGAAAATTTTCAAAAATATATTAAAAAAAATCTTTATAACTCCATCGTCAATATAATCCATCATATATTTTAATCACTTCATTTTTTTTCTATAATACAACCAAAAATACCAAACTATGGTATCAACCCAATTATTTTACCAAATTATTGCTTGACCATAAAAAAAGCCCAAGATAATAATCATCTTCAACTAATTAATTACCTTATACAGTATTTTCTGGGCATGCTACAGAATTGTCCGAAACTTTATTAACAAGGTAAACACGTGTTGTTTTTTCTTCTATTACACATACTTTTAGCATTAACTGAAAAATTTTCCTTTCAGCATTATAGTATTGGCCTTCTATTTAGCCCAAGTAAAAGAAAGAAAGTTGTACCTGTAATCTTATTTTATTTTCAACGCCTATTTTATTTTCAACGCCACAAACTTATACTTTAATTTCAATACAGAGAGGGGAATACTTCTACATGATTCCAATCTTTTTTAAAGACGACATTTGTAGTCAATTTTTTAATTATATGAAGTATTTTTTTATAGTTATGTGAAATTTAATTAATTACTTTATAAAAATTTTGCTAAACTAATTAAATTTAATTAATTTTTTACACATTAAATAGAATTTTAAAAAAAGAAAGCAAAAAACTACACTCAAAAACAAGAAATCAAAAACTATATGTATGATATCAGATATGGCTCGAATAGTTATCTTTTTCTTTGGACGAGTTTTTCTTTTATAAAGATTGATATCTCTTTTTCAATGTTGAAATAATTTCTCTTTTAATAAGTTAGTCGTTGTACCTTTAATTGTTGTAGTCGTTTGGCATTAAAGAGGAAATTCTTCCATTTTTAATATGATATATAGTAATGTGCGACAATTTCCTTTTGTATTTGATCTGATTTTTGTTTATGATTGAATTAATCATCAGTTGTTTTTGTTTGAATAATCATAAATTGCTAATTATAATCTTTGACGTTCAATCCTACAATGTTCACATACAACTAGAAAATGGATTAATACAGACAGATTTACAGACGGATTTAGTCTTTATTACAGACGGATTTTTGGTTACCGACGAAACTATCGACGGATTTTGTCCCTCTGTAAAAGCCCCGTCGGAAATTATTTACCGACGGATTTTTTGTCCGTCGGAAAATTACAGACGGATTTTTACCAGTTACCGACGAATTTTTCCTCTGTAAATTCTGCATCCATTTTTCGAAGGCGACGAACTTTCCGACGGATTTTCCGTCTGTAATTACAGACGGATTTTCCGACATATTTTCTGTCTGTAATTACAGACAGATTTTCAGACGGATTTTCCGTCTGTAATTACAGACGGATTTTCAGAAGAATTTTCTGTCTGTAATTTGAACTTCGGAAAATCATCTTACACTCTGATTACAGACAGAAAATCCGTCTGTAAGGTAAAATAGATTTTTTTTTATTTTTCTAATTACAAAATAAACTTATTTTCATACAAAATAAATATAAATTTAATACAAATTTTTATCTGATTTGTATTCAAATATTTATAATATTTCAAAAAATAAACAAATTTATCGTATTATCAAATTAAAAGAAAATTATTATAAACAAGTAAGTCAATATAATTCAAAATATAAACAAAGTGTATTGATACATCAACAAAGTCTATTGAGTAAATTAAAAGTTGTTAATGAGCATCCAAAGGGCTCTAAATGATTTTTCTCATACTAGTAAATTAAAAGACCTATATTGCAAGCAACTCCTATTCAATTTTCTAACTTATTTGAACAATTTTTGCTACTCTAATAATTAATAGATGAAGTTGGTGAAGGAGGTCCTGTGTTAATTCCACTTATCTCATCAGCAAAATTCACTTCACTTGCTCTTTCTGCTGCTGCTTCTTCTTCTTCATCACTACTTTCCTCACAAGAAAACTTTGTCTTTTTGTTCCTCAATAAAAATGTCCAGAGTGAGAACATAGACCCTATCGTTAATAAACTCAGATAAGTGATCAACAAAATAAAAATTGATATCTTTAAATTAATAATATGCAAAATAACAAACCATATCAAGATTAGCTGGCTGAGCAAATAGCAATTAGCAATGAAAAAATGAAGCTTAACCAATGACTGAAAAGCTTTTATGATAATAAAATAAATAAATATAAATATTTGAATTATCTAGGTACACAAACAGGATCAAAGGAAACACATTTGACATTTCAGTATATTAGTTTCTCTTATTCTATTGTGAACTATTGATTGATATCATTACAGTAGAAGCCAAACATTCATGGGCAATGAACAAGATAAGCTCCAATTTTTCATAAACCATGAAATAAATTGCATGAAAGTAGCTAGACTTACAATAGGAATGGCAGGATGAGTATAAACCTCTCCAGGTGAATAAAGTGCTGCATAAGGTGGCATCATAGGCTGAAAGAAATAGAAAAAGTTGACAAGTTAGATCTAGCAAGTTGTCAGCGAAACACCAATAAAACCAAACCTTGAGTTCAATCAAATAAAATGCAAAGCCCAATCAAAGAACAAATGTTCTTGATTGTGAGAAGTGAAGGATACAAAATCAACAATACAACTAGAATTATCGAAAGTATAGCAATTGGAACTAGGAACCGGAATTGAAGCAATTGATGGTATCTGCAAAAGAAATGCTGGAAAGCAAGAGAGAAAAGAGGGGAAAATTAGAGTTTCAACAATATGTGCTATCAGTAGCTAAAAGAAACTGAAATAATTAAAAAGAGAGGATTAGAACATGCTGAAATTGCCAACCCACCAGCGCATAAAACGGTCAATGCTGTAGGATAACACATTTTTGCCTTTTTGGGGAGAGTGTTGCTTCAGATTTTCAGGGTCAGGGTACAATGTTGGTGAAGTACATAATGTGGGTTAGTGGCTTGGCCAATTCAAAAAACTGAGAGATCCAGCTTAATTTGAAGAAAGAGAAAAGAGGGAGGGGGGAGATGGGAAGAGAAAGGAAGATTTATCCAAAACTTTGGACACAGAAAATAAATTCTTCATACAAATATAAATTGAATCACCTTCAGATTCACACTTGTAGTCTCTTGACTCCCTATGCCACTTGAACAAAAATAAGCATTAATGTAAACATAAAATCAGAAGTATATACCATATAATAAGTATGCGTAACAGAATTGCATTTTTCTTGAGGATATTTTGAGAAATCAGAAACTTGATTACAGCAATTAGCTAACCTTTCCATGTGAATATTAATAAAATGATAAATTGAAAGAAAATCCTACTATATATTGAATAATACAAAATAATTTAAATTGCATGCACACGTAGAATGCTGGGTTTGCATACTTAGTTTAATGTTGGGACTGACTAACATAAATAATTACATACTTAGTTTAATAATAATTGAACTTTATTATATCAATAGTGGGTTTAATTTAGTGGTTCAATTAGTATTGTAAATTAGGAATATATACATATAGAGGCAAACTAGTTGAAACCTACCCTAGTTAGTTGTATTGTACTACAAGAGGATTATTAAGCACACAAGAAGGATCATTGTTTCAATCAATTAGTACATATTATGCAGAAGCTAATATATGATATGATAGTATGATTTTGGAAGCTGAAAAATAGAACGTGTTCAAGATTTCAAGAGTAATAATAATTAAGTAGCATACCGAGAAAATCTTGCCGGTACAACAAAGCATCATGCACTTTTTAAATGACCTCGCCATCTATCACTTTTCAGTTTGCACCAATGATCCTCTGATCTCTATAGACGACTATCACCCTATCTATTAATTAAGCACACACAGACACTAGTAATCAACAATGATAGTGATGAGTGAGTCCGAAACAGAGCAACAGAGGAGTAAAAAATAATAAGTACAAAAAGCTTAAATAATAAAGGTAATAATAATAACAATCAATAGTGTAAATTAAAGCGGTGGTAGCCAGAGATACCAACATCATTAAGGATATTCAATAGCTTAGAAACCTACAAGGTGGAGAATTGGCCACAGGTGGACCCATCTGATGTCGGAAACTTAGCTTTTCATCATGATCAAGCTCTTGATTTGTTTGAAGCACTAAACTGAAAGGTATAAGCTAATATCATTTATCTATTCATGGATCAATAAAAGAGCTAAAGTCAACATTTAACTAGAAACGTTAGATGATCTTACTTTAATGTTCTTGCTGGTATTCTTGGCAAGGAACCACTCAGATTATTGTAGGAGAGGTCTCTACATATATTTTTCAATTCATTACAGTTAGTATTCAATTTTATACCTAGAAATCATTAGTTTTATAAGGAAAAGATAACATTAATGCCAAGGTAACAAAGACCTACACAAGTGTTAAACCTTCTATGTTGCTTAAAGACTGAGAACACGGTCCTGTAAGGCTGTTATTATTCAACCGCCTAGCACCAACAAGAACACATTAAATGGAGTAAGAAACCAAATTTCATAAGTCCGAATAGAAATAAGTATCAAACACAATACTTTGAACAGTTAGAATCTGTAATATAAGTAACTTACAAATAATTCAGGTTCTTGAGGCCTCCCAAAGAATTCGGTATCTCGCCACTAAATTCTACAAGGGGCTCAAAAAAAAATTGTCTGTTGTTGTAAAAGGGCCTGCTGCAATAATCTGTTACGCACCAAGAGCATGTGTATAATACAAATTATTAATAGAAATATTCTTCATATTATCACAAAATTATTTTTAAAAAGAACATGAGATCTTTTAAAATCTATAATATGCGTCAAAATGCAAGTAAATAAATAGCTACAAGGTTTTGCTTCACATGACTGCCTTATAACCATACTTTGGCTTGGCTAATTAAAATGTTAGTAATTTGTCATTGTTAAAAAAGAAATGATAGTAAAAATCTATAAAATTTTACCAAAATACCAAAAATGGAACCTAGTGCATAATATAATTTTATAACAGAGCCAATGACTAAGAAACGAGTAGAGTAAATACCATGGACAACTCTGTCTTTTTAGAAGTAATATCAATTGGTTGACTTTTATCAATAGCAAGCTTCTTTGCTGGATTCAAATCCTTATCATCAGCAACAGAGGTAGGTAGTATAGAATCTACCAATTTAGATGCAACTAAGCAATGCCCACTAGGATTATGCCCTTGAATACCAACAACCTATCAAAAGATGAGATCCTTGTTTCATAACCCATAATTCCAGCATAATTTTTTACTTTCAAAGCCTGAATTTAACCTGCCATGCCATTATCACCTGACCAGGGAAAGAATAATCCATAGATGTCTTCCATGCAATAATATGATGAGTTTAGCTAACAAAAAACTAATAAACACCCATGGCATTAGAGAAGATTGCAAGTAAATCAGTGTGATCCTTGTCAGTAGTCCTATTGCAATATAAGACTTTAGAGTGTAAGGAAGAACAATTTATGATGAACTTCTAAGAGATTGTTTTACAACTTTATAGTGAGCTAAATCATTGTCAGCACTCAGCAATAAAACAATGATAAAAGTATCAAATACAGAAGAAATCTCCAACTGTACAGCACAGTGAAATGCCATGTATAGTTGTTTTATCTCAATTAATAGCTCTATCTAATTTTAAATTATGACCTCCCCATAGTATAACTACAAACAGAATGATTCATTTTATCTCACGGTGAGCAAAAGAATGCTTCAGTTACAATGACAAAATATATATAATATAAACTCACTTTGTCTCTATCCAACTTTAATATTTTAAGCTCCTCCTGAAAGGACTTGTTCAATTTCTGTTCCTTTGACATTTAAGTGTAGAATCAAATAAGAAAGGAGGGTTAAAAAGCATGGTTCCTTATCAAGAATTACCTCTCGGAGAACTTCAAGTTTCCATGAACAATAGCCGAAACTTTCTGCAGAAGGTTTACTTCTGCAAAGACATCAAACAGCACATGTAAGTAGCTAGAGCGGACAGCACCAACTATTGCAGATCTCAATATCTCAACAAATTTGTAGAAACTTAACAGTAATTTTAAGTTAATTAAGAACAGATCTCAATATCTCAACAAATTAAAAAATGAATGAAGTTAATTAGTATTATTTTTATTTTTTCTGTGAAATTAGCAGCAGCAACAGGGAAGGGACAGGGCTAGGGCTAGGGATAATGAAATCAGAATAGAATCACAATGGAAGGGATTAGGGATATGGACGAGAAGGAGGCGGATGCCTACCTGAACTAACGGCGATGAGAAGAGATGATGACAAACCTCCGGCGAGGAGAGAAGAAGCAGCGACGAGAGCGGCGCGGAAGGAGCTCGTAAGACAAGAGCACGGCGGAGAGAGATCGTACGACGATGGCAACGAAGGGAGCAAACGCGATGAGGGCGACGGAGGGAGCTCGTGCGACGCGAGCCGCGACGGCGGTGATAGCGGAGGACGTCACATCTTCAACGGAGAGAGAAGGCAGGGAGTAAGGAAAACGTGAAAAAGTGAAATGAACCATTGGAAGTTTCGAGAACCTACCTCCTTATTCTAATATTTTCGACGGAAAAGTTTAAATTACAGCCAGATTTTCCGTCTGTAATAATTTAATAAAATGTAGCATTTTGTCTATTTAATTACAGACGGATTTTCCGTCTGTAACTATTTCCTACGAAAATAAATTAATTTTACCGACAGAATTATCGACGGATTTTATTTTCCGTCTGTAATTTATGCTAATTCATTTTTTTTGTTTTCCGACAAAAAAATCCCTCTGAAATTCTGTCTGTATTTCCGTGGGATAAAATCCGTCGGAAATATCCGTCTGTGATCGATGGTCATAATCAAAATTATAGTGATAAACTGAAGATGTTTGTTTTGGAATGATCATAAATTTATATATACGTACCAATACGTTTAAAATATGGACAAATAATAATAAGCTACGTGAAATTTATTTTCCACTTCAGTACCTAATTTTATTTTAAAAATATATATATTATATCACTAATTTTACTAAAATATCTTTATAATTTAATAAAAATAAAAATTATTTTTTTATTTAATATTGTAAAAGAGTTAAATACCCTTTTTTATATGTTAAACAAAAATACTCTTTTAGATTAATCAAATTGTTTAATTTTACTATTTCAAAATTTAAATAATCTAAAAAACAAAAATAAAAACACATTTAACAAAATTATTTATCTCTCCATAAACCCTAATAAATCATTCATACAAAAAAAATGTGGATTATACTAAAAACAATCACTTTATTGTTTAGTTTGCTGGTTTCTCACGTATCCCTTCATATCCCTTTTCTTCATATCCCTTCATATCACTTTATATCTCCCTCTCTTCTCTTCAATCTTGCCTCTTTTTCACGGTAAAGAAGACAAATAAGCTTCCTCCACGGCGCCTTGCCAAGGTCACTGCAGTTTTCACACGCGCCTCACCAACCGAGGAGAACATCGTTGCGTCAGAGAGCGTCGCCATCTTGTGCGTTCCAGAGAGCGTCGCCGTCTTTCTCGTTCTTCATCACCGTCGTCAGCCTCTCCCTTCGATAACATTCTTGATGACGAGTCATCATATACCTATTTTTCTATGCTTTTTCATACAAGAAATTGATGATTAGTGCTTAAATATTGCATTCTTTTGTACTTAATTGGAAGATTTTCTTGATATTTTAATTTTATAAATCTTGTAGAAAATAAGAAGAAAAAGAAGCAAAGAAGCACAAAAAAAGGAGAAAAAAAGAGCTTTGGAGTACACTTTGAAGTTGGGGTACACTTTGGAGCCTTAGGCCACGCTTTTAAAAGCGTGGCCCATGACCAAATCAAGGAAGGAAGCAGCCAGCACGCACACTGCCCTGCCCTTGCCAAGGGCAGGGCAGAATCGTGATGCACATTGAGGATGGAAGCAAGAATTTCGCTAAGGTAAAATCTGGGCGCTCACAGCATGACCATGCCTCCTTCAAAGGGATATAACTTGAGCTACAGATGTCCAATTGATGTGCTTCCAGTTGCGTTGGAAAGCTGACATTCAGAGCTTTCCAACGATATATAGCAATCCATATTTGACGTACAATTGAGGCAGGAACGAAAGGCATCTTTAAGGGCCATGAGGAAGCAAGAAACTAGGCCTTACTTTGGTGCCAAGAAAGCCAAGGAAAAATGGGTAGCGTGTGCATCGGCCAAGTCTCGAACACGGGACTTCAATTTAGAAATACTGCCCTGCCCTCCGCAAGGGCAGGGCAGCATTTTGTTGTGGCACAATTCTGGCGCACCAAGGCACCATTCTGGCACACCACGGCATCATCTGGCAGCACCACCA
>NC_029772.3:35179487-35181787 GCF_000817695.3 Arachis duranensis | reverse complement strand
TGATCTATGTCTCTTTGTTGCATCTCATTGCTCCCAATTTAATTTCCTGCACTTGTGTTCTTCTGCAATTTACATTTAAGCTACTGTGACCTTGAATTTACTTTTCCTGCAATTTAATTTCCTTGCAATTGTTCTAAGCTTGGATCTACTGCTTTCATTTAATTTCTAGCACCCCAGCCCCCTTTACATTTGATGAAATTTATATTTCTTGCAATTTAAGTTTCAGCTATTTTACTTTCTTGTTCTTTAAGTTTCAGTAATTTAATTATTCTGCACTTTTAATTCCCTGCCATTTACTTTCTGTTGGCTACACTTCATCCAAATTCACTTCAATGTTAGCTTGACTAAACTAATCACCCACTAAAGTTGCTTGATCCATCAATCCCTGTAGGATCGACCTCACTCTTGTGAGTTATTATTACTTGATGCGACCTGTGGGGTCCACAGATCCTGAGGTGTCAAGGATTTACATTCCTGCACCAATTAGGCATGTAAAATGCCTTTGCATGCAATTCTGGCGTTTAAACGCTGAGGTGATGCATGTTCTGGGTGTTCAACGCCCATCTGCAGCATGTTTCTAGCGTTGAACGCCAGTTCCATGCTTGTTTCTGGCGTTCAGCGCCAGCTCTCCTCAGGAAACGCCAGGATGCTGCTTGTTTCTGGCGTTCAATGCCAGATCCATGCTCTGTTTTGGCGTTGAACGCCAGCCAGATGCTCCTTACTGGCATTTAAACGCCAGTAAGTCCTTCCTCCAGGGTGTGATTTTTCTTCTGCTATTTTTGATTCTATTTTTAATTTTAATATTTTTTTCGTGACTCCACATGATCATGAACCTAATAAAACATAAAAGAACGGTGAAAATAAAATAAAATTAGATAAATAAAAATTGGGTTGCCTCCCAATAAGTGCTTTTTTAATGTCAATAGCTTGACAGTGGGCTCTCATAGAGCCTCACAGGTGATCAGGTCAATGTTGTAGACTCCCAACACCAAACTTAGAGTTTGGATGTGGGGATTCAACACCAAACTTAGAGTTTGGCTGTGGCCTCTCAACACCAAACTTAGAGTTTGATTGTGGGGGCTTTGTTTGACTCTATACTGAGAGAAGCTTTTCATGCTTCCTCTCCATTGTTAAAGAAGAAGATACTTGAGCCTTAAACACAAGGTAGTCCCCATTCAATTGAAGGACTAATTCTCCTCTGTTAACATCTATCACAGCTCCTGCTGTGGCTAGGAAAGGTCTTCCAAGGATGATGCATTCATCCTCCTCCTTCCTAGTGTCTAAGATTATGAAATCAGTAGGGATGTAAAGGCCTTCAACCTTTACCAACATGTCCTATACCAATCCATAAGCTTGTCTTACTGACTTGTCTGCCCTTTGTAATGAGAATATGGCAGGCTATACCTCAATGATCTCCAGTTTCTCCATTACAGAGAGTGGCATAAGATTTATGCCTGACCCTAGGTCACACAGAGCCTTGTCAAAGGTCATGGTGCCTATGGTACATGGTATTAAGAATTTACCAGGATCTTGTCTCTTTTGAGGTAAAGTTTGCTGAACCCATGTATCTAGTTCACTAATAAGCAAGGGAGGTTCACCTTCCCAAATCTCATTACCAAACAACTTGTCATTCAGCTTCATGATGGCTCCTGGATATTGAGCAACTTGCTCTCCAGTTATATCTTCATCCTCTTCAAAGGAAGAATAATCTTCAGAGCTCATGAATGGCAGAAGGAGGTTTAATGGGATCTCTATGGTCTCTATATGAGCCTCAGATTCCTTTAGGTCCTCAATAGAGAACTCCTTCTTGCTTGAGAGACATCCCATGAGGTCTTCCTCATTGGGATTCACGTCCTCTCCTTCCTCTCTAGGTTCGGCCATATTGATTATATCAATGGCCTTGCACTCTCTTTTTGGATTTTCTTTAGTATTGCTTGGGAGAGTAATAGGAGGAGTTTTAGTGATTTTCTTACTCAGCTGGCCCACTTGTGCCTCCAAATTTCTGATGGAGGACCTTGTTTCACTCATAAAACTTAAAGTGGCCTTAGACAGATCAGAGACCAAATTTGCTAAGTTAGAGGTACTCTGTTCATAATTCTCTATCTATTGCTGAGAAGATGATGGATAAGGCTTGATATTGTTGAGCCTATTTCTTCCACCATTATTAAAGCCTTGTTGAGGCTTTTGTTGATCCTTCCACGAGAAATTTGGATGATTTCTCCATGAAGAATTATAGGTGTTTCCATAAGATTCACCCATGTAATTTACCTCTGCCATTGCAGGGTTTTCAGGATCATAAG
>NC_029772.3:35168949-35179337 GCF_000817695.3 Arachis duranensis | reverse complement strand
AAATGGCATTCAGAGCATCAATTTCAAGAACTCCCTTCCTTTGAGGCGTCCCATTATTCACGGAATTCCTCTCAGAAGTGTACATGAACTGGTTATTTGCAACCATGTCAATTAGTTCTTGAGCTTCTGCAGGCGTTTTCTTTATGCTATCTTTAGGTTGAGAGTCCAACCATGCTCTAACTCTGTCTCTTACAACAAAAGGAAAAAGCATGAGCCTGTAGACTTCAGGATCTACTCCATTAGTCTTAACAGTCTCACAAATCTGAAAGAACTCAGTTAAAAACTGGTAGGGATCTTCTGATGGAAGTCCATGAAACTTGCAGTTCTGTTGTATTAGAACAACTAGTTGGGGTTTCAGCTCAAAATTGTTTGCTCCAATGGCAGGAATTGAGATGCTTCTTCCATTAAACTTGGAAGTAGGTGTAGTATAATCACCAAGCATCCTTCTTGCATTATTGTTGTTAGGTTCGGCTGCCATCTCCTTTTCTTGTTCGAAAATTTCAGCAAGGTTGTCTCTGGATTGTTGTAATTTAGCTTCTCTTAGTTTCTTCTTCAGAGTCCTTTCAGGTTCTGGATCAGCTTCAACAAAAATGCCTTTTTCCTTTTTCCTGCTCATATGAAAGAGAAGAGAACAGAAAAAGAAGAGGGATCCTCTATGTCACAGTAAAGAGGTTCCTTATTATTAGTAGAAGAAGAAAGGGGATAAAGAAAGGAGAATCCAAACACAAGGGTGAGGATAAGGACAGTGATTTGAGATGAAGAGAAGATTTAGTAAATGAATGAATAAATAGAATAATATGAGAGAGGGAGAAATTTTCGAAAATAAATTTTAAAAAGGAGTTAAATGATTTTCAAAAAATAAAGATAAGAAATAAAATTAAAATTAAATTTTAAAACAATTAATTAATGAAAGAAAGAATTTTTGAAAAAGAGGGATGCATTTTCGAAAATTAGAGAGAGAAAAGTTGTTAGGTGGTTTTGAAAAAGATAAGAAACAAACAAAAAGTTAATTAGTTAGTTGAAAAAGATTTGACAATCAAATTTGAAAAGATAAGAAGATAAGAAGATAAGAAGTTAGAAAAGATATTTTAAAATCAAATTTTTGAAAAAAGATAAAATTTTGAAAAAAAATATGATATAAAAGATAAAATGAAAAGATATTATTAAAAAGATACGGTTAGAAAAGATTTAATTTTTAAAATTAAAATTAATTACTTAACTAACAAGAAACTAAACGATATTATTTCTAGAATTTAAAGATTGAACCTTTCTTAACAAGAAAGTAACAAACTTCAAATTTTTGAATCAATCATATTAGTTGTTAGCATAATTTTCGAAAATAAAGATAAAACTAAGAAACAGATTTTTGAAAAATATTTTAAAACATTAAATTGTCGAAAATTAAATAAAAAATGAAAAAGATTTGATTTTTGAAAAAGTTTTAATAAGATAAGATTTTTAGAATTTGAAAATTTGACTTGACTTACAAGAAACAACTAATTTTAAAAAATTTTGACTAAGTCAACTCAAATTTTCAAAATGTTGAGAGAGAAAAGGAAAATATATTTTTTTATTTTTGAATTTTTAATGATGAGAGAGAAAAACACAAATATGGCCCAAAACATGAAAATTTTAGATCAAAACCAATGATGCATGCAAGAACACTATGAATGTCAAGATGAACACCAAGAGCACCTTGAAGATCATGATGAACATCAAGAACATATTTTTGAAAAATTTTTTATGCAAAGAAAACATGCAAGACACCACACTTAGAAATCTTTAATGCTTAGACAATATGAATGCAAAGATGCATATGAAAAACAATAAAAGACACAAAACAAGAAAACATCAAGACTTACCAAGAACAACTTGAAGATCATGAAGAACACTATGAATGCATGAATTTTCGGAAAATGCAAGAAATATTTTTAAAGCATGCAATTGACACCAAACTTAAAACATGACCTAAGACTCAAACAAGAATCACAAAATATTTTTAGTTTTTTTTTTCATTTTATGAGTTTTTTGTATTTTCTTTTATATATATATTTTTTTGAACAACATATAGGAAAAAGAAAACAAGAAATTCAAAATTTTTAAGAAGGATTCTAGGAATCTTTCAATGTTAGCCTAAAGCTCCAATCCAAGGGTTAGACCTGGCTTCATAGCCAGCCAGCTTTAGGATGGAATTACATGCATTGTGGTGATTAGTTGAAGCCTTAGTTAAAAAGAATTTGGATATGGCTTTACTGCTAGCCAGGCTTCAACATGCTTCATGAAACTCTAGAATCCATTCTTAAAAATTCCGAAGCCATAGAATGATTTATTTTCAAAATATTTTTTTTTGAAAAATTTTTTGAAAACAAAACAAAAAGAAAATTACCTAATCTGAGCAACAAGATGAACCGTCAGTTGTCCAAACTCGAACAATCCCCGGCAACGGCACCAAAAATTTGGTGCACGAAATTGTGATCATCAACAATGGCACCAAAAACTTGGTAGCGCTCTCAAATGTGAATCACACTTAGACACAACTCCGCACAACTAACCAGCAAGTGTACTGGGGCGTCCAAGTAATACCTTACGTGAGTAAGGGTCGATCCCACGGAGATTGTTGGTATGAAGAAAGCTATGGTCATCTTGTAAATCTCAGTTAGGTGAATAGTAAATGTTATGGAGTTTTTGAATAATAAATAAAACAGAAAATAAAGATAGAGTTACTCATGTAATTCAATGGTGGGAATTTTAGATAAGTGTGTGGAGGTGCTTGTCCCTGTTGGATCTCTGCTTTCCTACTGTCTTCCTTTAATCCTTCTTATTCCTTTCTATGGCAAGCTGTATGTAGGGCATCACCATTGTCAATGGCTACATCCAATCCTCTCAGTGAAAAAGGTCCAAATGCTCTATCACGGCACGGCTAATCATCTGTCGGTTCTCGATCATGTTAGAATAGAATCCCTTGATTCTTTTGCGTTTGTCATCACGCCCAACAATCGCGAATTTGAAGCTCGTCACAGTCATTCAATCTCTGAATCCTTCTCGAAATACCACAGACAAGGTTTAGACTTTCCGGATTCTCATGAATGCTGCTATCAATCTAGCTTATACCACGAAGATTCTGATTAAGGAATCCAAGAGATATGCGCCCGATCTAAGGTAGAACGGAAGTGGTTGTCAGTCACGCGTTCATAGGTGAGAATGACGATGAGTGTCATGGATCATCACATTCATCATGTTGAAGTGCAATGAATATTTTAGAATAAGAACTAGCGGAATTGAATAGAAAATAGTAGTAATTGCATTGAAACTTGAGGTACAGCAGTGCTCCACACCCTTAATCTATGGTGTGTAGAAACTCCCCGATTAAAAATACATAAGTGATGAAGGTCTAGGCATGGCCGAATGGCCAGCCCCTAAACGTGATCAAAAGATCAAAAAAATACAATCAAAGACACTGAATACAATAGTAAAAAGTCCTATTTATACTAGACTAGCTACTAGGGTTTATAGAAGTAAGTAATTGATGCAGAAATCCACTTCCGAGGCCCACTTGGTGTGTGCTTGGGCTGAGCTTGAGCTTTACACGTGCAGAGGCTTCTTTTGGAGTTGAACGCCAAGTTATAACGTGTTTTTGGCGTTCAACTCTGGTTCGTGATGTGTTTCTAGCGTTTGACTCCAGAATACAGCATGGAATTAGCGTTGAGCGCCAGTTTTGGTCGTCTAATATCGAATAAAGTATGAACTATTATATATTGCTGGAAAGCTCTGGATGTCTACGTTCCAACGTCGTTTGAGCGAACCATTTGGAGTTCTGTAGCTCTAGAAAATCCATTTCAAGTGCAGGGAGGTCAGAATCCAACAGCATCAGCAGTCCTTTGTCAGCCTTCTTATCAGAGTTTTGCTCAGATCCCTCAATTTCCGTCAGAAAATACCTGAAATTACAGAAAAATACAAAAACTCATAGTAAAGTCCAAAAATGTGAATTTAGCATAAAAACTACTGAAAACATCCCTAAAAGTAGCTAGATCCTACTAAAAACTACCTAAAAACAATGCCAAAAAGGGTATAAATTATCCGTTCATCACCTGTGTGCACGCACACGTCGGGAATGTGAATCTGGTGGTGGTGCTAGCACACCTTGTGCGCGTACTCAACCCTGGAAATTTAACTTTCTGGGCGTACGCACAAGCCTGTGCGCATGCACACTTTCTGAAAATGGCTCTGGGCATACGCACGCACACACCTGTGCGTACGCACGCGACCCAGTTCTTTTCCAAAGCTTTTGTTTTCAATTTTTTCACATTTCCAACAAGCTTGTAACCTTCAGAGGTGGTGTTTCACACTTATAAACCCCCAATTTCATCCCTTAGATCTTAAATTTATATAGACTACCTAGCGAATGAGCGTAAGCTAGGGGAGAGGGTAACTTGTGGGTGAAGAAAGGGGATGTTATGATGAATATGATGAATGATGATGATATGAGTTGTTGAAGAGGATGGTGGAGTGCTGTATATGATATGAGCGAAATGGCGGTGTGTAATGATGATTATGGCTAATTACGAATTATGAATTTTAAGCCGGATGGCTGAGATGAAAGCTAATATATGGCTGTGATTTATATGTATGTATGCTGAATTGTTGATTATTGTGATTGTTGCACTCCGCTTATTTGAGATACGAGTCTCCCTGGGTGAAAGCAGTGGCTAGCCACCACGTACTCCAGGTGGAGACTCGAAACTCTATTGACCCTATGTCGTAAGTGTGGCCGGACACCGTGAAAGTTCCGAATGAGCTCGCCCCCGTAAATATACACTAGTGAGGGTGTTGGATATATATGTATATATGATGTTATGTTGTGGATAACTCGAGTTGGGGATGCACGACATAGGGACAGTCCAATGGTTAGCTACCAAGACTTGTCGGGCTGGCTTTATAACCGACAGATGAGACTCATCAGCCACTAGGACAAGCATGCATCATATGCATTATATGTTATTTGTGTAGATTGCCTAATTGATTGCATTATTACATGCTAATTGCCTAATTGTCTTACCTGCTTCCTACTTGTGCATTTCTTTGTTTGATTACTTGTGATTGCATCTCAATTACTGTTGGCGGTTGGGAGGTTTGCATGATTTGGAAAGGAGATATTTAGTTAGCCTGAAGATCCTTAAGTTAGTCGTCTGTTTTCATCTCTTATGGTTTAGTTATACTTTATATGCTCTTATTATATCTAGAAGTTCTAGGATTGCCTTCAGCTTTCCCAGGACATTACATGTTAGATATTTGGGCACTGTTACCATGCTGAGAACCTCCGGTTCTCACCCATGCGGATTTTGTGGTTTTCAGATGCAGGACGTGAGGCTCCTCGCTGAGGCATGCTGGAGACTTTCTTTTGGGCGAAGATCTTTAGCTCTGAGGATTTTATTTTGATCTTATATACTTGTTTAGATACTTATATTCTCCACTGTATATGTATTTTGTATTGACTACCCTTAGAGGTCATTTTGGAGAAACAAGTATTGTATTTTGTGTTTTAGGATTTTATTTTGGGCAATTCCTTTATATATGTATGTATACCTATATGCTCGGACCGGTTATCTTCGCAAGCCGAGTCCCGAGTCTTGATATATCTATTTTGGCACTCTTTTGTATATCTTATCGGGTTAGCTTATCTTATATTTGTTTCGTTTATGTTATCGATCAGAGTGTTGCGCATTTTAAATTTAACGGTTTTGATTTACCCCTTTTTCTTCAAAGGGTCCTAGTTATAAATTTTTTTCACACTACTATAATTACTAAATTTTATTTTAGAGGTCGTAATACCTCGCCACCTCTGTTTTATGACTTAAGCATAAGACTCTGTGTGGTAGGGTGTTACATTATGGTATCAGAGTAGTTCGTTCCTGTAGAGCCTGAGGGACAGACTGACTATGCTTCTGTACATTCTCTGTGTTTGTGTTTATATGCTATTACGATATCTGACTGATATAACTGGCATAAACATTCATGAGCATGCATTTGGGACTTTGAGCACTAGACTTCTGATATTGAGACTGATCAACTTGATATCGATTGTTTGGTGTGTATAGGGACCAGATGGTGCCTCGTGTACATGGTCGAGGCGTGGGAGAAGACGTGCTGGAAACTAACCCGAACGATCTGGTAAACTTCATGGCTGCATTGCAGAACATGGCTACTGCTATGCAGGCCACTGCTGAGGCACTCAGACAGCAGATGAACAACCATAATAATGGGGAAAATGGCGGAAACAGGACTCAAGGTCAGATGATGTTGGCGACCTTCTTAAAGGTTAATTCGCCAAAATTCAAGGGAACCACCAATCCGACTGAAGCCGGCACTTAGTTTCAAGCTATGGAGCGAGCACTGCAAGCGCAGTTAGTGCCTGAAGAGCAGTGCGTCGAGTTTGCTACTTATCTTCTTACTAGGGAAGCGTCACATTGGTGGCAGGGAACCCGACGTCTCCTATAGCAGGTGATGATCCTATCACCTGGGATGCCTTCCAGGAGGAATGCTACAAGAAGTACTTTCCGAATTCCTCCCGGATGGCAAAGGAACTTGAGCTACTGCAGCTGAAGCAGGGTGCCATATTTGTATCAGAATATACAGACAAGTTTAAGGAGTTGTTTAGATTCTCCCACATGCGTCAAGGAGCTCCAGGATACTTTGAGGAGTGAAAGTGTATCAAGTATGAAGGAGGGCTCCGAAGCGACATCTACAGTCCCGTAGGGCCTATGGAGATCGGAACTTTCTCCGAGTTGGTAAACAAGAGTAGAGTTGCCGACGAATGTGTGAAGAAGGCAGCTGTAGAGAGGGGAAGCTAGAGGGGACCATTCCCACAGAACCGAGGGAAGAGTTTTGCTCCTAGAGGTCTACCCTTTAAGCAGGGAGGCTTCGTACCACAGGGGACTCTGGGTTAGAATAACTTCAGAAGGCCCAACAACAACAATATTTCAGAGAGGAGATTTGGAAAGCAGCCTCTGAATGAGCAGGCGTGTGATAGATGTGGGAGTTACCATCCTGGTATTCCGTGCAAGGCTGGATGGGGATTGTGCTACTCATGTGGCAAGCCGGGGCATAAAGCCGCCAACAGTCCAGAGAAGCAGAGACAGGATGCTAGGAGAGCACAACAGCCTGGTCGAGTGTTTACTACATCAGCCGTGGGTGCCAAGGGGTCAGAGACACTTATCCGAGATAAATGTGAAATGATTGGTCAAATTTTAAATGCCTTGTTTAATTCTGGAGCATCGCATTCATTCATTGCATTTGAGAAGGTTAGTAAGTTAGGACTGAAGATTGTGGCTTTGGGGTATGACCTAAAGGTGTATAATGCCACCCATGAAGCCATGGTAACTAGGCTAGGATGCTCGCAAGTTTCATTTAGGGTCAAGTAGCGTGATTTTATACATGACTTGATTTGTTTGCCGATGATCGATCTTGATCTTATCTTGGGGTTGGACTCGTTATCTAAGAACCATGTTCTGCAAAATCAATGTACTTTATGCCGGAGGATACAGAAGGGACAGTTGTGGTGAATGGCTATTACTTGAATTCTATAGTGGTGAATTGTTCTGGGACCGAGTGTCAGGGTATTTTGTTGTTAACCGTGGGTGTTTCAGGTGATGACCAAAACTTAGAACAAATCTCGGTTGTATGTGAGTTTCCTAAAGTATTTCTCGATGACATTGAGGAATTCCCTCTTAGCCGAGAGGTTGAATTTGCGATTGAGTTGGTGTCGGGAATAGGGCCAATCTCGATTGTCCCTTACAGAATGTCACCTTTGGAGATGGCTGAGCTCAAGACTCAGTTGGAAGATTTAATGAGTAAGTGCTTTATCTGCCCTAGTGTTTCTCCGTGGGGAGCACTGGTGTTATTAGTGAAGAAGAAAGACGGGAGTATGCGGCTTTGTGTGGATTACAGACAACTGAATAATGTCACAATAAAGAATAAGTACCCACTTCTGAGGATTGACGGTCTCATGGATCAGTTATAAGGAGCTAGAGTTTTCTGCAAGATTAATTTGCGATCCGGGTATCACCAGATAAGGGTGAAAGAGGAGGACATTCCTAAGACCGCTTTCAAGACTCGTTTTGGTCATTACGAGTATACTGTAATGTCTTTTAGGTTGGTCATTACGAGTATATGAATAGAGTTTTCCGTCCGTTTCTGGATAAATTCGTTGTCGTCTTCATTGATGACATACTGATTTATTCCAAGACTGAAGAAGAGCATGAAGAACACTTGAGGACCGTGTTGCAGATACTAAAGGAAAAGAAACTCTATGTGAAACTGTCTAAATGTGAATTCTGGAAGAGCGAGGTGAAGTTTCTGGGTCACGTGGTGAGTAAACAGGGGATAGCAGTAGATCCTTCTAAGGTAGAAGCAGTGATGGAATGGGGATGACCGACCTCAGTGACTGAGATAAGAAGTTTCCTGGGCTTAGCTGGCTACTATCAGAGATTTATTAAAGGCTTCTCACAGATAGCTTTGCCGTTGACCAAGTTAACCCGCAAGCACGCGCCATTTGTCTGGACTTCTGATGTGAGGAGAGTTTCCAAGCGTTGAAGCAAAAGCTGACTACCGTGCCTGTGTTGGTGTTACCTGAACCGAATGAACCATTTGAGGTGTATTGTGATGCCTCACTAAAGGGTCTGGGGTGGGTGCTGATGTAGCACCAGAATGTGGTGGTTTATGCCTCACGGTAGTTGAGACCTCACGAAGTTAATTACCCAATGCACAACCTGGAACTTGCTACGGTTGTGTTTGCGCTAAAGGTGTGGAGGCATTACCTCTATGGAGTTAAGTTCTGAGTTTTCTATGATCATAAGAGCTTGAAATACTTCCTTGACCAGAAAGAGCTTAATATGCGGCAAAGGAGGTGGATGGAGTTGCTGAAAGACTCCGATTTTGAGTTGAATTATCATCCGGGGAAAGCGAATGTTGTAGCGGATGCGCTAAGTCAAAAATCGTTGTATGCCACTTGGATGGTGCTTCAAGAAGAGGAGTTGCTCAAGGCATTCGAGAGTTTGAAGATCGGTGTTCAGGAAGAGTCTGGAACTCTATGTTTGATTCGATTACAGATCTCGAGTGATTTTAAATCCGAACTCTTAAAGGCTCATCGGAACGATGATGTGTAGGGTGGGCAAAAAGATCCAAATTTTGTATTTTAAACCAAATCCAAACCAAACCATTAAAAAAAACCAATTTTAAACAAAAAAAAATCCAAATCAAATTATATTTATTTTATAATTTGGTTTTTGATCCAATCCATTTAAACGGTTTTAAATCCGGATCCAGATCCAGATCCAAATTTAAAACCAAATCTAAAAAAAAAAATCCTAATTCTGGATTTCTGATTGGTGAACTTAACTCGCACAAATTCTGAAATCCAGTTTCTCTTCTCCTTCGCCTCTTCTCCTTCGACCGGGTAGTCTCCGCCATAGCTGGCACTGAAGCAGTGCATATTTTTTATTTTGTTGTTTATGAATATTAAAATTGTTGGCTCTTGAAAGAATGATGAAAAAGAGAAATGTTATTGATGATCTGAAAAATCATAAAATTGATTCTTGAAGGAAGAAAAAGCAGTGAATAGCAAAAGCTTGCGGAAAAAAATTATAAAAAAAAGCAAGCAGAAAAAGCCAATAGCCCTTAAAACCAAAAGGCAAGGGTAAGGTATTACTTGGACGACCCAGTACACTTGCTGGGTAGTTGTGCGGAGTTGTGACAAAGTGTGATTTATGTTTGACAGCACCAAGTCTTTGGAGCCATTATTGATGATCACAATTTCGTCCACCAAGTTTTTGGCGCCGTTGCCGGGGATTGTTCGAGTTTGGACAACTAACGGTTCATCTTGTTGCTCAAATTAGGTTATTTTCTTTTCAAAAAAAAAGTTTTCAAAAATTTTTCAAAATTTTTCTTTGTTTTCGTTTTTCCCAAAAAATTATTTTTGAAAAAAAATAATAAAATAAAATACACAAAAAAATCATAAAATCATAAAAAAATAAAAAATAATTTGTGTTTCTTGTTTGAGTTTTGAGTCAATTTTTAAGTTTGGTGTCAATTGCATGCTTTAAAAATCTCTTGCATTTTTCGAAAATTCATGCATTCATAGTGTTCTTCATGATCTTCAAGTTGTTCTTGGTAAGTCTTCTTGTTTGATCTTGATGTTTTCTTGTTTTGTATCTTTTATTGTTTGTCATGTGCATCTTTGCATTCATATTGTCTAAGCATTAAAGATTTCTAAGTTTGGTGTCTTGCATGTTTTCTTTGTATAAAAATTTTTTCAAAAATATGTTCTTGATGTTCATCATGATCTTCAAAGTGTTCTTGGTATTCATCTTGACATTCATAGTGTTCTTGCATGC
>NC_029772.3:35167392-35167997 GCF_000817695.3 Arachis duranensis | reverse complement strand
TCATTTACTAACACTTCTCTTCACCTCTCTTCATCTCCAATCACTGCCTCTATCCTTACCCTTGTGTTTGGATTCTCCTTTCTTTATTCTTTTCTTCTTCTACTAATAATAAGGATCCTCTTTACTGTGACATAGAGGATTCCTCTTCTTTTTTGTTCTCTTCTTTTCCATATGAGCAGAAATAGGGATAAAAACATTCTTCTTAAAGCTGATCTTGAACCTGAAAAGACTCTGAAGAGGAAGCTAAGAGAAGCTAAAGCATAACTCTCTGGAAAGGACCTGACAAAAATTTTCGAAAAAGAAGAAGACATGGTAGCCGAAAATAACAACAATGCCAGAGATGCAAAGAAGATGCCTGGTGACTATGCTGGACCAACTTCTAACTTCTATGAAAGAAGCATCTCAATTCCTACCATTGGAGCAAACAATTTTGAGTTGAAACCTCAATTAGTTGCTCTAATGCAACAGAACTGCAAGTTTCATGGACTTCCATCTGAAGATCCTTACCAATTTTTAACTAAGTACTTACAGATTTGTGAGACTGTTAAGACGAATGGAGTAGATCCTGAAGTCTACAGGCTCATGCTTTTCCCTTTTGCTGTAAG
>NC_029772.3:35162984-35166875 GCF_000817695.3 Arachis duranensis | reverse complement strand
ACCTTATGGAAACACCTATAATTCATCATGGAGAAATCATCCAAATTTCTCATGGAAGGATCAACAAAAGCCTCAACAAGGCTTTAATAATGGTGGAAGAAATAGGCTCAGCAATATCAAGCCTTATCCATCATCTTCTCAGCAACAGACAGAGAATTATGAACAGAATACCTCTAACTTAGCAAACTTAGTCTCTGATCTGTCTAAGGCCACTTTAAGTTTCATGAATGAAACAAAATCCTCCATCAGAAATCTGGAGGCACAAGTGGGCTAGCTGAGTAAGAAAATCACTGAAACCCCTCCTAGTACTCTCCCAAGCAATACTGAAGAAAATCCAAAAAGAGAGTGCAAGGTCATTGATATAATCAATATGGCTGAATGCAAGGAGGAGGGAAAGGACGCGAATCCCAATGAGAAAGATCTCATGGGACGTCTCTCAAGCAGGAAGGAGTTCCCTATTGAGGATCAAAAGGAATCTGAGGCTCATATAGAGACCATAGAGATTCCATTAAATTTCCTTCTGCCATTCATGAGCTCTGAAGATTATTCTTCCTCTGAAGAGGATGAAGATGTAACTGGAGAGCAAGTTGCTCAATATCTAGGAGCCATCATGAAGCTGAATGCCAAGTTATTTGGTAATGAGACTTGGGAAGGTGAACCTCCCTTGCTCATTAGTGAACTTGATACATGGGTTCAGCAAACTTTACCTCAAAAGAAACAAGATCCTAGGAAATTCTTAATACCCTGTACCATAGGCACCATGACTTTTGAAAAAGCTCTGTGTGACCTAGGGTCAGGCATAAATCTTATGCCACTCTCTGTAATGGAAAAGCTGGGGATCATTGAGGTACAGCCTGCCTTATTCTCATTACAATTGGCAGACAAGTCAGTAAGACAAGCTTATGGATTAATTGAATGGGGACTACCTTGTGTTTAAGGCACATGGCTATCCTTCTGTAACAAGGGAGAGTAAGCATGCAGAGCTTCTCTCAGTACAGAGTCAAACAGAGCCCCCACAATCAAACTCTAAGTTTGGTGTTGGGAGGCCACAACCAGACTCTAAGTTTGGTGTTGGGACTATACAACATTGACCTGATCACCTGTGAGGCTCCATGAGAGCCCACTGTCAAGCTATTGACATTAAAGAAGCGCTTATTGGGAGGCAACCCAATTTTTATTTATCTAATTTTTTTATTTTATTGTTATTTTATGTTTTATTAGGTTCATGATCATGTGGAGTCACGAAAAAAATATTAAAATTAAAAATAGAATTAAAAACAACAAAAGAAAAATACACCCTAGAGGAAGGACTTACTGGCGTTTAAACGCCAGTAAGGAGCATCTGGCTGGCGTTCAATGCCAGAATAGAGCATGAATCTGGCACTGAACACCACAAAGAAGCAACATCCCAGCGTTCAAACGCCAGGAATGCACCCTGAGGAGAGCTGGCGCTAAACACCAGAAACAAGCATGGAACTGGCGTTCAACGCCAGAAACATGCTGCACATGGGCGTTGAACGCCTAGAACATGCATCACTTCAGCGTTTAAACGCCATAATTACATGGAAAGGCATTTTACATGCCTAATTGGTGCAGGGATGTAAATCCTTGACACCTCAAGATCTATGGACCCCACAGGATCATCTCAGGATCTGTGGACCCCATAGGATCCCCACCTACCATATTCTTCCCTCTTCTCAACATTCATCCTCTCTTTCCAATAAACACTCTTCCCCAAAATCCTTCACCAATCATCTTAATCTCTCTTCTCAATCACCCCCTTCACCACTCACACCCATCCACTATTCCCCATAAACCCCACCTACCTTCAAATTCAAATTTCTTTCCCACCCAAACCCACCCTAAATGGCCGAACCTACCCCCTCAACCCTCACTATATAAACCCATTCATTCTTCTTCATTTTCACACAACACAAATCTCTCTTCTCCTTCTTGGCCGAATACACCTCTCCCCCTCTCCTCCATATTTTCTTCTTCTTCTTCTTCTCTTCTTTCATCTCTTGCTCGAGGGCGAGCAATATTCTAAGTTTGGTGTGGTAAAAGCATAGCTTTTTTATTTTTCCATAACCATTGATGGCACCTATGGCCGGAGAATCCTCTAGAAAAGGGAAAGGGAAGACAAAAGCTTCCACCTCCGAGTCATGGGAGATGGAAAGATTCATCTCCAAAGCCCATCAAGACCACTTCTAAGATGTTGTGGCCAAGAAGAAGGTGATCCCCGATGTCCCTTTCAAGCTCAAGAAAAATGAGTATCTGGAGATCCGACATGAGGTCCAAAGAAGAGGTTGGGAAGTTCTAACCAACCCCATCCAACAAGTCGGAATCTTAATGGTTCAAGAGTTCTATGCCAATGCATGGATCACTAGGAACCATGACCAAAGTAAAAACCTGAAACCAAAGAATTATCTTACAATGGATTGGGGGAAATACTTAGATTTTTAGTCCAGAAAATGTGAGGTTGGCGTTCAACTTGCCCATGATGCAAGGAGATGCACGCCCCTACACTAGAAGGGTCAACTTTAATCAAAGGTTGGACCAAGTCCTTATGGACATATGTGTGGAAGGAGCTCAATGGAAAAGAGATTCCAAAGGCAAGCCGGTTCAACTAAGAAGACTGGACCTCAATCCTGTGGCTAGAGGATGGTTGGAGTTCATCTAACGCTCCTTCATCCCCACTAGCAACCGATCTGAAGTTACTGTGGATCGGGCCATCATGATTCATAGCATCATGAATGGAGAGGAAGTAGAAGTTCATGAAGTCATCTCCCATGAATTCTACAAAATAGCCGATAAGCCCTCTACTTTGACAAGGTTAGCTTTTCCTCATCTTATTTGCCATCTATGTTACTCAGCTGGAGTTATCATAGAAGGAGACATCTTCATTGAGGAGGATAAGCCCATCACTAAGAAAAGGATGGAGCAAACAAGAGAGCCCACTCATGGAACCCAAGAGACGCATGAGGAAGCTCATCACCAAGAAATCCCGGAGATGCCTCAAGGGATGCACTTTCCTCCCAACAACTATTGGGAACAACTCAACACTTCCTTAGAAGATTTGAGTTACAATGAGGATCAATTAAGGGTGGAACATCAAGAGCACTCCATCATTCTCCATGAAATTAGAGAAGATCAAAGAGCAATGAGGGAGGAGCAACAAAGGCAAGGAAGGGACATAGAAGAGCTTAAGGACATCATTGGTCCTTCAAGAAGAAGACGCCACTAAGGTGGATTTCATTCCTTGTTCTTATTTTTCTGTTTTTCATTTTTATCTATGTTTTGCGTCTCTACTTCATGATCATTAGTTTGTAGTAACTATGTCTTAAAGCTATGAATAAATTCCATAAATCCTTCACCTCTCTTAAATGAAAAATGTTTTTAATTCAAAAGAACAAGAAGTACATAAATTTCGAAAATTGTCCTTGAATTTAGTTTAATTATATTGATGTGGTGACAATACTTTTTATTTTCTGAATGAATGCTTAAACAGTGCATATTTTTTTATCTTGTTGTTTATGAATGTTAAAATTGTTGGCTCTTGAAAGAATGATGAAAAAGAGAAATGGTATTGATGATCTGAAAAATCATAAAATTGATTCTTGAAGGAAGAAAAAGCAGTGAATAGCAAAAGCTTGCGAAAAAAATTAGAAAAAAAAGCAAGCAGAAAAAGCCAATAGCCCTTAAAACCAAAAGGCAAGGGTAAAAAGGATCCAAGGCTTTGAGCATCAATGGATAGGAGGGCCCAAGGAAATAAAATCCATGCCTAAGCGGCTAAATCAAGCTGTCCCTAACCATGTGCTTGTGGCATGCAGGTCCAAGTGAAAAGCTTGAGACTGAGTGGTTAAAGTCGTGATCCAAAGCAAAAAGAGTGTG
>NC_029772.3:35155247-35162527 GCF_000817695.3 Arachis duranensis | reverse complement strand
TTCATATTTTTGGACTTTACTATGAGTTTGTGTGTTTTTTTGTGATTTCAGGTATTTTCTGGCTGAAATTGAGGGACCTGAGCAAAACTCTGATAGGAGGCTGACAAAGTACTGCTGATGCTGTTGGAATCTGACCTCCGTGCACTCAAAATGGATTTTCTGGAGCTACTGAACTCCAAATGGCGCGCTCTCAACGGCGTTGGAAAGTATACATCCAGACCGTTCCAGAAATATATAATAGTTCATACTTTATTCGTAATTAGATGATGTAAACTGGCGTTTAACGCAAGTTCCATGCTGCATTCTGGAGTCAAACGCCAGAAACACGTCACGAACCAGAGTTGAACGCCCAAAACACGATACAACTTGGCGTTCAACTCCAAGAGAAGCCTCAACTCATTGATAGATCAAGCTCAGCCCAAGAACATACCAAGTGGACCCCAGAAGTGAATTTATGCATCAATTACTTACTTTTGTAAACCCTAGTAGCTAGTTTAGTATAAATAGAACTTTTTACTAGTTTATTAAATGTCTTTGACTATCTAGTCTTTTGACCACTTATTGTGTCCTTCTCCTTTATTTTTCGAATTCACATCATACTTTGGGGGCTGGCCATTCGGCCATGCCTGGACTTTCATCACTTATGTATTTTCAACGGTGGAGTTTCCACACACCATAGATTAAGGGTGTGGAGCTCTGCTGTACCTCGAGTTTTAATGCAATTACTACTATTTTCTATTTAATTCGACTTATTCTTATTCTAAGATATTCGTTGTACTTCAACATGATGAATGTGATGATCCGTGACACTCATCATCATTCTCACCTATGAACGTGTGACTGACAACCACTTCCGTTCTACCTTAGACCGGGCGCATATATCTTGGATTCCTTAATCAGAATCTTCGTGGTATAAGCTAGAATTGATGGCGGAATTCATGGGAATCCGGAAAGTCTAACTTTGTCTGTGGTATTTCGAGTAGGATTCTGGAATTGAATGACTGTGACGAGCTTCAAACTCGCGATTGCTAGGTGTGATGACAAACGCAAAAGAATCAAGGGATTCTATTGCAACATGATCGAGAACTAACAGATGATTAGCCGTGCTGTGACAGAGTATTTGGACCATTTTCACTGAGAGGATGGGATGTAGCCATTGACAACGGTGATGCCCTACATACAACTTGCCATAGAAAGGAGTGACAAAGATTGGATAAAAGCAGTAGGAAAGCAGAGATTCGGAAGGAACACAGCACCTCCATACACTTATCTGAAATTCCCATCATTGAATTACATGAGTAACTCTATCTTTATTTTCTGTTTAAATTTATTATTATTCGAAAATCCAATAATCTCTTAATATAGTTGAATTCGCCTGACTGGGATTTACAAGATGACTATAGCTTGCTTCATACCAACAATTTCTGTGGGATCGCCCCTTACTCACGTAAGGTATTACTTGGACGACCCAGTACACTTGCTGGTTAGTTGTGCGGAGTTGTGACAAAGTGTGATTTATGTTTGAGAGCACCAAGTCTTTGGAGCCATTGTTGATGATCACAATTTCGTCCACCATTGAGTTAATTAGGTCCATTTGCATATGGTTTCCTTCCATATCAATGCGCCTGAATGATGGTAATTAAGTGCTAACAACTTAACACTAATATATTTTTTTGGGAAAAAATCCCCTCCTTGTATACAAAATGTTAGATAATTACTTTATCATTATTGAAATTGGGTGTAGTAAGTTTCCATTTTAATATCAAGCTTTCATTGTTATACTAATTAGTAAAGTTGAATATTATTATGTGCATGGTTGAGAAGCATACTTGATGAGCGGATAATTTATACGCTTTTTTGCATTGTTTTTAGGTAGTTTTTAGTAGGATCTAGCTACTTTTAGGGATGTTTTTATTAGTTTTTATGTAAAATTCACATTTTTGGACTTTACTATGAGTTTGTGTATTTTTCTGTGATTTTAGGTATTTTCTGGCTAAAATTGAGGGACCTGTGCAAAAATCTGATTCAGGCTGACAAAGGACTGTTGATGCTGTTGGATTCTGACCTCCCTGCACTTGAAATGAATTTTCTGGAGCTACAGAACTCCAAATGGCGCGCTCTCAACAGCGTTAGAAAGTAGACATCCAGATCTTTCTGGAAAAAGATAATGGTCCATACTTTGTTTGAGCTTAGACGACGCAAACTGTCGCCAATTCCATGCTGCATTCTAGAGTAAAACACCAGAAACACGTCACAAACCATAGTTAAATGCCAAAAACACGTTACAACTTGGCGTTTAACTCCAAAAGAAGCCTCTGCATGTGTAAAGCTCAAGCTCAGCCCAAGCACACACCAAAGTGGGCCCCGGAAGTGGATTTCTGCATCAATTACTTATTTCTGTAAACCCTAACAGCTGGTTTAGTATAAATAGAACTTTTAACTATTGTATTAGGGGTCTCTAAGACCAATTTTGTCTTGGTTATTCCGGTTCCCTCTCTGGGGCCGAAGCCAATGAACCCTATTTTCACTTATGTATTTTCAATGGTGGAGTTTCTACACACCATAGATTTAGGTGTGGAGCTCTGCTGTACCTCGAGTTTTAATGCAAAGTACTACTGTTTTCTATTCAATTCATGCTTATTCTTATTCTAAGATATTCGCTGCACTTCAACATGATGAATGTGATGATCTGTGACACTCATCATCATTCTCACCTATGAAGGCGTGACTAACAACCACTTCCGTTCTACCTTAGAACGAGCGTGTATCTCTTGGATTCCTTAATCAGGATCTTCGTGGTATAAGCTAGAACCCTTTGGCAGCCATTCTTGAGAATCCGGAAAGTCTAAACCTTGTCTGTGGTATTCCGAGTAGGATTCAGGGATTGAATGACTGTGACGAGCTTCAAACTCACGATTGTTGGGCGTAGTGACAAACACAAAAGAATCAATAGATTCTATTCCGACATGATCGAGAACCGACAGATGATTAGCCGTGCTGTGACAGAGCATTTAGACCATTTTCAACGAGAGGATGGGAAGTAGCCATTGATAACGGTGATGCCCTACATACAGCTTGCCATGGAAAAGAGTATGAAGGATTGAAGGAAGGCAATAGGAAAGCAGAGATTCAACAGGAACAAAGCATCTTCATACACTTATCTGAAATTTCCACCAATGATTTACATAAGTATCTCTATCTTTATTTTATGCTTTATTTATTATTATTTTCGAAAACCTTTACAATCATTTGAATCCGCCTAACTGAGATTTATAAGATAACCATAGCTTGCTTCATACAAACAATCTCTGTGTCATCGACCCTTACTCACGTAAGGTTTATTACTTGGACGACCCAGTGCACTTGCTGGTTAGTTGTGTGAAGTTGTGAAGAATGTGAGTGAACCATAGTAGTGTGCATCAAGTTTTTGGAGCCATTACTAAAAATCGTTCGAGTTAGGAAAAGAGTAAATCACAATTTTTCCTATCAAGTTTTTGGCGCCGTTGCCGGGGATTGTTCGAGTTTGGACAACTGACGGTTCATCTTGTTGCTCAGATTAGGTAATTTTCTTTTCAAAATATTTTCAAAAATCTTTTAAAATTTTTTTCTTTATCGTTTTTTTCTAAAAATTATTTTCGAAAAAATCCAAAAAAAAATCATAAAATCATAAAAATAAAAAATATTTTGTGTTTCTTGTTTGAGTCTTGAGTCAAATTTTAAGTTTGGTGTCAATTGCATGTTTTTAAAATTTTTGCATTCTTTTTTCGAAAAATTCATGCATGTGTTCTTCATGATCTTCAAGTTGTTCTTGGTAAGTCTTCTTGTTTGATCTTCATATTTTCTTGTTTTGTGTGTTTTGTTGTTTTTCATATACATTTTTGCACTCATAGTGTCTAAACATGAAAAATCTTTAAGTTTGGTGTCTTGCATATTTTTCCTTTCTTGAAAATCTTTTAAAAATAAGTCTTGATGTTCATCTTGATCTTCAAAGTGTTCTTGGTGTTCATCTTGACATTCATAGTGTTCTTGCATGCATCATGTGTTTTGATTCATAATTTTCATGTTGTGAGTCATTTTTGTGTTTTTCTCTCTCATCATTAAAAATTCAAAAATAAAAACATCCTTTCCTTATTTCTCTCAAAAATTCGAAATCTTTGGGTTGACTTAGTCAAAAAAGTTTTAAAATAGGTTGTTTCTTGTTAGTCAAGTCAAGATTTCAATTTTAAAAATCTTATCTTTTCAAAATCTTTTTCAAAAATCAAATCTTTTTCATTTTTTTATTATTTTCAAAAATTTTTAAAAATTTTTCTCAAAATCTTTTTTTTAATTTCATTTCAAAATTTCGAAAATTTTACTAACAATTAATGTGATTGATTCAAAAATTTGAAGTTTGTTACTTTCTTGTTAAGAAAGTTCAATCTTTAAATTCATATCTTTTCAAAATATCTTTTAAAATCATATCTTTTTCAAAATCAATTTCAAAATCTTTTCTAACTTCTAATCTTTTCAAAATTGATGTTCAAATCTTTTTCAACTAACTAATTGACTTTTTGTTTGTTTTACTATTTCTTATCTTTTTCAAAACCACCTAACTACTTTCCTCTCTCTAATTTTCGAAAATTACCTCCCTCTTTTTCAAAATTCTTTTTTAACTAATTGTTTTAAATTTTAATTTTTTATTTTATTCCTTTTCTTAATTTTTGAATTTTAACTTTAATATTTTTCTTTTATTTTAGTTAATTTTCAAAATTCTCTCCCTCTCATCTCTTTCTATTTATTTATTCATTTACTAACTCTTCTCTTCATCTAAAAATTTGAACCCTCTCATCTCCTCTGTGTTCGAATTTTTTTCATCCTTCTTCTATTCTTTTCTTCTTCTACTAACATAAAAGAATCTCTCTACTGTGGTAAAGAAGATCCCTATTATTATTTTCTGTTTCCTTCTTTTTCATATGAGCAGGGGCAAGGACAAGAATATTCTTGTTGAAGCAGATCCTAAACCTGAAAGGACTCTGAAGAGAAAACTAAGAGAAGCTAAATTACAACAATCCAGAGCCAACCTTACAGAAATTTTCGAAAAGAAAGAGAAGATGGCACCCGAAAATAATAATGCAAGGAGGATGCTTGGTGATTATACTACACATACTTCCAAATTTGATGGAAGAAGCATTTCAATCCCTGCCATTGGAGCAAACAATTTTGAGCTGAAACCTTAACTAGTTGCTCTAATGCGTGAAAACTTGTCTCTCATGGACTTCCATCAGAAGATCCTGATGCGTGAAAACTTGTCTCTCAACAAATTTCCCTTCGGTAAGTATATCGAATTTGTCGTCAAGTAAAAACTCACAATAGAGTGAGGTCGAATCCCACAGGGATTGATTGGTCAAGCAACTTTAGTTGGAAGAGTATGCTAGTTGAGCTAAACAGAGTGTGGTTTGAGAATTACAGAAAATTAAATGACGGAAAAGAAAATAGCAGAAATTAAAATGCAGAATCTTAAATGGGAATTTAGGGTAATGAGCATGAAAATAAATGACAGAAAAAAAAAGAGAATGGGAAAGATCAGAAATGGGAAATTCATTGGGCTCAGGAGATGTTGTATTCTTCGGATCAAGTTCATTTTCATCTCTTCCTCAATCAATGCATCTATTGATCTCCTTGGTAATCCAATCTATTGGTAATCCAATCTCTCTAAGCTTGAACAATTGCCCAATTCCTTGATTTAATTGCTCATGGGAAGAGATGAAGTATGGTCACTGATTATACCACATGTATTTCCAAATCAAAGTGTTGGGAGGATTACATGTCACTATATCCGCCCAGACCCCAATTTGGTCCAACATGAGAAAGCATTTCTAGCATGATCTCTGTTCCGAGGGTTACCTGAAACGTGTAGCTCGGTCGTTTTGGAGAAGCCCGAGGTGGGGGAACTGATGACCCGAGCTTGATATGTAGAGTGGTTGGTGGTTGTACCTGCAATGACACTCCGATGCTTAAGTTAGCATGGGTCCAAGCAGATATGTGTGTAGATTTGGAATGAATGCCATACCTGGGTGCTCCAGTGTATTTATAGTAGTTGGCCGTGATCTTCCCTGGATAAGATATTCTTATCTTATCTTATCTTTGGGAGTTTTATCTCTATCTTTGTGGAACCGCCTTTTCTAGGCCTTTTCGGCCTTTAGGTTTTGGGCTGCGTTCCTTTTGATGGGCCTTCTTGGCTTTTTTGTCCGAGGTCCGACCTCAGGCGTGGGCCTTGGGACGAGGTCGGACCTTTCATGGATTTTGCCGAGTTGGAGGAGCCCGGTCAGGGTATGAACAGTGCCCCTGCCTGAGTTCGTCCTTTTTGAGAGGTCGAGCTCGGGCATAGTAGTTTTTCAAAATTCAAAAATGGCCGTTCCTGCATTTATTGCATTTTACCGTTTCTCCTCGATTTCCGTTCGAGCTCTGTGAAGGCATTATTTATTTGCTCCCTTCCTTTTTCTTCGTTTATTCCGTTCCTTCCTGTTTTTCGAGTACCGCTTCTTTTCTCTTTGTTCTTCTTCCCCAAATCTTTCCGCGTGTCTTTCCGGGGTTTCCTCTGCGCCGCCGTTCCGTTCTCCTTGCTTCGGAGCTCGTCGTTCTCGTTTCTTTTTTCCAGGTTTGTTCCCCTCTCTTTTCTTGTGCACATATGCTTCTGTTTCTTTTGTGTGGCTCTTTGTTTGTTTCTTTTTCCCTATGCCTGGGTTGCCCCGAAAAGAGGCGCCGCCATTGCTTTGTTTTGTTTGTATATGGGGGGGGGGCTCTTTTCTCTGGTATTTTGTTCCGGGTTGCTGCATTTTCTTCTAAAAGATCTTTGTTTCTTTGTTTTGCTGAATGGGTTTTCGCTGTCTGCTTTTTGTGTGATTTTTGCTTGCTGTTGTATTCTTCTTTGTAGGCAAGAATTTTATGTCTCGAAAGGTTCTTCAAGCGATGTCGACCAAGATTCCAAGTGGTCTTGGTTAGGTAGATCCTGTTCCTCTAAGAGTCCCTTCTGTGGTAGATTCTGAGTATTTAGCTAGGTTTCGCAGGCAATGTAGCATATGTGAAGATAGAGAGTCTGAGAGGGATTATGAACTAGTAGCCCCGGATTCCGAGGAGAGAGTGTGCTTCCCGCCCCTAGATAGTTCCGAGAAGCTCTTCTTTTACGCTTATGACTGTTTTTTCTCCAAGCTGAGTGTCCGACTTTCTTTTACCGACCTGGAGTCCGAGGTGTTATGGTCTTGTAACCTTGCCCCTACGCAGCTCCATCCAAATTCTTGGGC
>NC_029772.3:35152433-35154077 GCF_000817695.3 Arachis duranensis | reverse complement strand
ATCGTTGTGGAGGGAAAGATTGTTCCTGCTCCCAACGAGGATGAGGTTCCGGTGTCCGACCCCAAAGTTCCGGTTGCGAACCCGACCTCACCCTTGGCCGAGGATGGCTCTGGCGTGGAGGTTTCAAACCGGGATGACGTTGCCGTCGATGCAGTCCCGATTTCTATGTTTCCTCCACAGCCTTCTCTTGATGTGGAGTCCGGAAAGGACCTTGATCCTCTGTAACCTTTTATTTTTGGTGTTTTGCCCGACCTGTGGGATCTTTTGTTTTTGGATGGTTTCTGTGAACGCTTTGGACACCTTTTTGCTTTATTAGCTACTTGTAGTAACTTTTTAGCTTATTTATGCGGTGTTTTTGTTCGCGTTTCGACTTTTTGTTCCGCTTTTATGCTTTTTAGTTGTTTTTGGATAACAACTTTTTAGCTAGCGCTTGGCACTTTTGTTTTCGTTTTAGCTTATTTATGCGGTGTTTTTGTTCGCGTTTTGACTTTTTGTTCCGCTTTTATGCTTTTTAGTTGTTTTTGGATAACAACTTTTTAGCTAGCGCTTGGAACTTTTGCTTGTACTTTTTAGTTGTATAGCAACTTTTTAGTAAGCGTTTTCGAAATCTTTTGTTTTCGTTTTTTCGCTTGTACTTTTTAGTTGTTTTTGTATAGCAACTTTTTAGTAAGCGTTTTCGAAATCTTTTGTTTTCGTTTTTTCGCTTGTACTTTTTAGTTGTATAGCAACTTTCTAGTAAGCGCTTTCGAAATCTTTGTTTTCGCTGTTTTAAGGCTTCTTTCTTTGGATCCGGGTTTTTTCTCGGACCTCGGGCGTTTCGAGTACCTCCTTTTGTTGGGTCCGACCTTGTTGTTGGTCGGCCTTTTAAGTTATTTTTGTAATCTCTTTTTATTTGGCTCTTTGAGCCTTTTCAGAGTTACTTTATAACTTCTCACATTAATTTGAACCTCGTCGCTTTTATCTTTGCCGACCTTGTGTGGCCTCTTGGCAAATGATTTTTTGCGTTTTGCCGAGCATAAATTAATGCGCCTTGGCGGGGTACTTTCTAGGATTTGTTTCATCATGAGGAAGAAGAAAAGAAAATAGAAAAATTTGATTAGTATTAAAAAAAGAAAGAATATTTACATAGAGTTTACCCTTGGATAGGTCGGGTGTCTTTACTTTAACCGGGTGTCTCATTAAAAAACCCTTGTGGGGGAAAAAGAGTACACCTCGGGTTAAATTTTTCTAGCTGTAGTACCGTCTTAGATTACAGGCGTGCCAGGCCCTGGGCAGTTCATTGCCTTCTAGGTCGGATATTTTGTAGTAGCCTGTCCCTAAGACTTCTGTTACCTTGTAGGGTCCTTTCCAATTTGCAGCTAGCTTTCCTTCTCCCGAATTTTGTGTTCCGATGTCATTTCGGATTAGAATCAGGTCGTGTATGGAGAAGCTTCGCTTTATCACTTTCTGATTGTATCTGAGGGCCGTTCGCCGTTTTAAGGCTTCTTCTCGAATTCGGGCTCTTTCTCGGACCTCGGGGAGGAGGTCGAGTTCTTCCTTTTGTGCCTGCGGGTTGCCTCCTTCGTTGTAGAAGATGACTCTGGGTGACCCTTCATCTATTTCGATAGGAATCATTGCCTCCATCCCGTAAGCTAGTCGGAATGG
>NC_029772.3:35149951-35151676 GCF_000817695.3 Arachis duranensis | reverse complement strand
AGTTCTATCCGTGTTCCTTGGTCGCTTTCGGGTATAACCCCGGCTCCGCTTCCTGTTTTGTTTGAGGATCCGTCGACATACAGGTTCCATGAGAGTGGGGTTCCAGGGGTCTCCGTGTATTCTGCGATGAAGTCGGCTAGGTACTGAGATTTTATGGCAGTCCGGGCTTCATATTGGAGGTCGAACTCGGACAGTTCCACCGCCCATTGTAGTATTCGTCCTGCCAGGTCTGTTTTTTGGAGGATGTGTCTCATGGGTTGGTTTGTCCGGACTTTGATGGTGTGGGCTTGAAAGTAGGGACGGAGCCTCCGAGCTGTGAACACTAGGGCGTAGGCGAATTTTTCTATCTTCTGATAGTTTAATTCGGCCCCTTGTAGTGCCTTGCTTACAAAGTATATGGGTTGTTGTCCTTGGTCGTTTTCTCGTATTAACGCTGAAGCGACTGCTCGATGTCCAACCGAGAGGTATAGTACGAGTTCTTCCCCTTTTAGAGGTCGGGTTAGGATTGGTGGCTGCCCGAGGAATTCCTTGAACTCTTGAAAGGCTTTTTCGCACTCTGGGGTCCATGAGAAGGGTTTTCCTTTCTTTAGGAGTGAGTAGAGAGGTAGTGACTTTATCGCTGATCCTGCCAAGAATCTTGATAGGGCAGCTAGCCTTCCATTCAGTTGTTGTACTTCTTTGACGCACGTCGGGCTCTTCATATTGAGTATCGCCTGGCATTTGTCCGGGTTCGCTTCGATGCCCCTTTGAGTCAGCATGAAGCCTAGGAACTTTCCGGCTTCTGCGGCGAAGGTGCACTTTGTCGGGTTAAGTCTCATGTTGTGTTCTCTGAGGGTGCCGAAGACGCTGGTGAGGTCGGTCAGCAAGTTTCTGTCTTCTTGTGTCTTTACCAGCATGTCGTCAACGTACACCTCCAGCTGTAGTCCGATGTGCTCTGAGAACACTTTGTTCATTAGCCTCTGGTAGGTTGCCCCTGCGTTCTTTAGCCCGAAGGGCATTACTACGTAGCAGTAGTTTGCCCTTGGGGTTATGAACGAGGTCTTTTTCTTGGTCGGGTCCGTACATCGGGATTTGATTGTATCCTGAGTATGCGTCCATGAAGGAGAGATATCTGTAGCCTGAAGCTGCGTCTACTAAGGCGTCGATGTTTGGTAGTGGATATGGGTCTTTGGGGCAGGCTTTGTTAAGGTCCGTGTAATCGACGCACATTCTCCATTTTCCATTGGGCTTTTTTACCAGGACCACGTTTGCGAGCCATAGGGGGTATTTTACTTCCCTAATGAACCCTGCATCTAGTAGTGCTTGTACTTGTTCTTCTATTGCTTGCATGCGTTCGGGTCCGAGCTTCCTGCGTCTTTGTTGGACAGGTCGGGATCCCGGGTACACTGATAGCTTATGGCACATCAGGTCGGGGCTTATGCCTGGCATGTCGGAGGCTTCCCAGGCGAAGAGGTCGGAATTCTCCCTTAAGAGGGTTATGAGTTCCTCCTTTAGGCCCGTTTCGAGGTTTGCTCCTATGTTTGTTACTTTTTCAGATGTGTTCCTGATCTGGACTCTTTCGGTTTCTCCCTCTGGTTGTGGCCGAAGATCTTCTCGGGCTTGAACTCGCCCGAGTTCTATTGTGTTGATCTCTTTTCCCTTTAAGCTCAGGCTTTCGTTGTAGCATCGCCGCGCCAGTTTTTGGTCGCCTTTTAGGGTAGCGATTCCTTTTGTGGTAGGGAACTT
>NC_029772.3:35145620-35149587 GCF_000817695.3 Arachis duranensis | reverse complement strand
TGGATGTTCCTCCGCCTGCAAAACCTCCATTTATCATGTGAACGTGCCTTTCAGGGGTTCGCGGGATTTGTTCGGCCCGATCTTCGTTATCTCCCCGTCTTCTCTTCCTGGTCTCTTCTCCTTTCTCTGCTATGTATCTGTCGAGTTTCCCTTCTCTGGCTCGCTTTTCTATAACATTTTTTAGGTCGTAGCAGTCGTTAGTAGAATGACCGTAGAGCTTGTGATATTCACAGTATTCGGACCGATCTCTCCCCGCTCTCTTGTGTTTTAGCGGTCGGGGCGGTGGGATGTTTTCGGTGTGGCATACTTCTCTGTAGATGTCTACCAGGGAGACTCGGAGGGGGTGTAGTTGTGGTACTTCCGTGGCTTGTCCGAGTTGGGTTCTTCTTTCTTCTTCTGTTCCCGATCTCGATCTCGGAGTGGGTAGTTTGATTCCTTCCTAGAAGGGTCTCTTAGCTGGGAGGTTTCCTCCATGTTGATATATTTTTCTGCCCGCTCCTGCACTGCTCCTGCACCTCGTATAGTATCGTTTGGATAGGGACTGGCTAAACGGTCCCTCTTTTAGGCCGTTTGCTAGTCCCATGATGGCCGCTTCAGTGGGCAAGTGTTGTATGTCCAGGCAGGCTTTGTTGAATCGCTCTATGTATTCTCGGAGAGTTTCTTGGTTACTTTGTTTGATCCCGAGTAGACTGGGGGCATGTTTTGTCTTGTCTTTTTGAATGGAGAACCTTGTTAGGAATTTTTTGGTTAGGTCCTCGAAGCTGGTGATTGATCTTGGTGGCAGGTTGTCGAACCACTTCATGGCTGACTTGGTGAGAGTGGTGGGGAAGGCTTTGCACCGAATCGCGTGGGAGGCGTCGACTAGGTACATTCTGCTTCTGAAGTTGCTGAGGTGGTGATTTGGATCGGTGGTGCCATCGTAGAGATCCATATCGGGTGGCTTGAAATTTCGTGGTACCTTCTCCTTCATGATCTCTTGCGTGAAGGGATCATGGTTGCATTCGGGGGTGGTGCCGCGTTCTGTCCGGTCTTTTAGATTGGCCTCTATTTTCCGTAGTTTTTCTTCTAATTCTCTGCGCTTTCGAGCCTCCCTTCTCAGATCTTGTTCAGTTTCTTTCTGCTTTTTTATGTCCTCTTCGAGTTGTTTCAGTCGGTTTTGTTGTGCCCGGACTGCTTCCAAAATTTCCGAGCTCTTTTCTTTTTCGGAATTTTGTGGATCTTTGTTTGGGAGTGATGTTTTTGGGCGATTCTGTTTGTTTCCTCCTGGAGTGCGTGGTGATAGAGGGCTGTCCGGTCGTTCTCCGGTGTCAACTTCGTCCTCTTGTTCTGATGCGGCGTGGCCATTGTTGAGAGGGTCGTCCGCCATGGTAAAGGAATGACTTCCAGGTCCCCGGCAACGGCGCCAATGTTCCGAGGGTTACCTGAAACGTGTAGCTCGGTCGTCTTGGAGAAGCCCGAGGTGGGGGGACTGATGACCCGAGCTTGATATGCAGAGTGGTTGGTGGTTGTACCTGCAATGACACTCCGATGCTTAAGTTAGCATGGGTCCAAGCAGATATGTGTAGAATGTGGAATGAATGCCATACCTGGGTGTTCCAGTGTATTTATAGTAGTTGGCCGTGATCTTCCCTGGATAAGATATTCTTATCTTATCTTATCTTTTGGGAGTTTTATCTCTATCTTTGTGGAACCGCCTTTTCTAGGCCTTTTCGGCCTTTAGGTTTTGGGCTGCGTTCCTTTTGATGGGCCTTCTTGGCTTTTTTGTCCGAGGTCCGACCTCAGGCGTGGGCCTTGGGACGAGGTCGGACCTTTCATGGATTTTGCCGAGTTGGAGGAGCCCGGTCAGGGTATGAACAATCTCCTTATCCCTTTTCCAAGGCTCAAAGGAGATCCAATTATGGAGAGTTTCTTTTCCAAGACAACTAACCAATTGAATTAAGATCGAAAGCTTTCTAGTAAATCAAAAGAGAAGAAAGAAGAAGAGAATAAAAACTATAATTGATCCATCAAATTCTAACAGAGCTCCCTAACCCAATGAAAGGGGTTTAGTTGTTCATAGCTCTAGAAATGGAAAATGGCAGAAAAGAATACATCCAAGCTAAAAGTGCAGAAAAGTAAATATACAGAGAGTAGTTATCCAAAGTGCCCAGCTTCTCTATAGTTCAAAACTACTCCTATATATACTACTCCTCTTGATCTTCTAGTGAGTTCTTCAAGTCTTGGATGTGGGCTTTGGATCTTGAGTTGAAGCAGTTCCAATCTTTTGTGGGCCCAACTTGTAGAGAAGTATGAATTAGGCATGGGCGTTAGTGAAGTTAACGTTAAATGACATTGTGGGTTCGAGAACGTTAGTGGCAATCACAATTTTCACTAACGTTCTAACCCCATATAGCCTACGTTAACTCCAACGTTAGTGGCACTAACGTGACCACTAACGTTGCCTTGTAAATCTTCGCTAGTGTTATTGGGACTCACCTTTCCTAATAACATTGGCTTATAACCCTTCGTAAGCGTTATTGGGACTCACCTTTTCCATTAACGTTGCCTTATGCCCTTTGTCCCTACGTTAGAGTTCACGTTAGTGTAACTAACGTGGCTCTTAACGTGGCTATGCCTCACCCTCGAGAGCGTTAGTAACACTTACCTTTGTCACTAACGCTCAAAGTGTCCATACTCTCCACGTTAGAGCTCACGTTAACTAAGTTAACGTGGCCACTAACGTGGTAGTAATGCCATCTTCCAACGTTAGTGACAAAGGTGAGTGTCACTAACATTGGCTCATCAATCTCAGCTCTACGTTAACTTTCACGTTAGTAGTCTTAACGTGACCACTAACGTGGGTAATGCTAGTTAATCCAACGTTAGTGACAAAGGTGAGTGTCACTAACGTTGGCATTGTTCCTCTCTTCCACGTTAGAGTTCACGTTAACTAAGTTAACATGACTCTTAACGTGGATCACTGCCAAATCTTGGAACATTAGTGGTGTTCACGTTTACCACTAATGTTGGAGCTTTCTTTTGTCTCCATGTTAACTACCACGTTAACTTAGTTAACGTGGCAATTAACGTGTGCTTATGATGGCTTCGTGGGCATTATTAGTGATCACTTTTCTCCTTAACGTTGCAAGTTATTTACTATTCCACGTTAGTGGTCACGTTAACTAGATTAACGTGAGTACTAACGTGGTTCTTCCTTGCTTCCTTTGTCCTGAAATCAAGCAAATAAAGTGCATCAAAGCTCTAGTCAAAGTCATGAGATTATGCATCATCAATTTATCATTCAATTCTAGCAAAATCCTCGTGAAATCATGTGAAATTCATAATAGTTACTTGAATCAAGATGTAAGTGTATTTTCATCCAAAACTTGCCTTATTCACTAAGAAAATGCATGAAACTACCTTAAAACAGTAAAGAAAAGGTCAGTAAAACTGGCCTAGATACCCTGGCATCACAACACCAAACTTAAAGCTTGCTTGTCCCTAAGCAAGTACTGAAACATATGAAGAATGAATGAAACAGCAAGAAGATAATATAGAAGCAGAATTCCTGGTTTATGGGGTTTCATGCATAGCAACTTAGGTTCTTTCCTTTACTAGGTTTCAGGCCTTTATCAAATCCTTGGTCACTCTCTTGATTACATCCTTTGAGACTTCTTAATTGTTGATCCTTCCTTCTTGTCCAAGGTTTATTAAATACTTCTTTTGGCTAAATGCTCTGTAAGAGGGCGACTCTTTATGATAAGCTTTCAGTCAATACTCCCAAACTAGTTGGCTCAAGGTGCTAGGTGTTAAGACACCCCTACGGACTTACTCCCCCAAGTCTCTTTCCCCCCTTTGGGTTACTAATGTTCTGTAGCAAAGGTCACTCTTGATAGTGGACTTTCAGCTGATAATCCCGGATTAGTTAATCCAAGTTACCAAGTGATGAGGCACCCCTAAGAGCTTATTCATCCAAGCATATCCCTTG
>NC_029772.3:35141008-35145538 GCF_000817695.3 Arachis duranensis | reverse complement strand
TAATCATCCTACCACAAACATTCAGAACTTACTTCACAATATAACACAACTATTGTTCTTTTCATAATATTTTTTTATTAACTTAAAGGACAAGCATACAAGTAAGAAAGGTGGAAGTAAACACTAGAGACATTAAGCTCAATAAACATGAACCTAAGCAATGAAAAACTTAAATACAGAATTAAAAATCCTAAGCTACCATGGAAGCATGTTCTATTTCATACATGATTTTCCTTATTTAAAGCTATGAATTAGATAAAACTAAGAAGGAACTTCACCACTTGAATTGATTATGTTCCTTTGTCTTGGGATCCTCCTTGATTGCTTGAGTCCACATTCCCCTTGCGCTTTCCTATCAGCCTTTTCCAGAAACCAGCATCTTCCATCTTCTTCTTTAATGCTTCCTTTTGCTGTTTCACCTTCCCCTCTTCTTGCTCTGTTAAGTCCTTGCGAACTACCTCATAACTTGGGATGGTAGGGTGCAAGTTATGCATATGCCCAGTCATATAGTTTAACTTGGCCTGAGTGTTTATGCTGAATTCTTCTCGATGCAGTTGCCTTCCTTCGTTGAGCACACTGAATTCGTTGAATGCTTTCATCTGGTTTATTTGGCATTGGTTGAGTTCTTGAAGGCGTTTTTACTGGCCCTCTTGTCTTTCGGACACTTGACTGATGGCTTGGGTGAGTTGGGAGTAACGCTCCTGTTGTAATCCCATTTACTGTTTTTGCCACTCTCTTTGTTGATCCATCCAACTAGAGAGTAGTTTTTCTTGATGATCCATCCTTTGAGCTTGGATATGTAGTTGCCGTTCTTGTCCCACCATATAGCTACTTGCCATATACTCAATGGCTTCCTTGATGTGAAACAGATTTATATTGGTTGGATCAAATTGTCCTTCTTGTTGGTGCCTTGTTTGTTGGGGTTCTTCTTGGTGGGGTTCTTTTTGTGCAGTTCTTTTCCCTATCCGAGGTCTTCTTTGTTGTTGAGCAGGTGTCACATAGTGTATGCGTTGGAATGTGACTAATCTTCTAGGATTTACCCATTGTGGATTGTTGTCTTTGAACACCACCTTGGCTTTCATGCATAGTCTCAGGATGGTACTTGGGTACCACAGTCTAGCGTCCGGATCATTCTTCTCGGCTGAATCCTGGATTCCTTCAGCTATAATCTCGTGCACATTGATGTTTCCACCCTTCACTAGGCAATGTACCATGGTGGCTCGAGCTATATTGACCTCAGAATTGTTTGCGGCTGGAAGGATAGACCTCCTCACTAGCTCAAACCATCCCTTGGCTTCTGGGATAAGGTCTCCTCTCCTAATAAACTTCGGCCTCTTATCCGAGTATCTCTCCCAATCAGACCCAATAACACACATATCACTCACGATTTCTTCAAGTTCATCTTCATCGGGAGCATTACTTATTCTTACTTGATAGCTAAGCTCATCAAAATGTGGTGATTTCAGTTGAAGAGTCCTTGTTATAACAGTGGGGCTGAAGTCCACCTCTGTTCCTCTTACATAACTTTTGAAGGTGGGGGCCATAGTGATGTCTTCTCTGACTGCATTTGCATAGAACTCCTTGATAAGGTTTGCATTTATCTTTGTCTCTGGATTGGTGAGCTTTTGCCAACCCCTCTGTGCAATCTTTTCTCTTATTTTAGGGCACTCATCCTCATTGAATTGAAATGTCAATTCTGGCAATATTTTCTTGTTCTTGATCCATTCATATTGAAGCTCGTGGAAGGCAGTTTTGAATCTCCCGGCGTCAAAAGGAGGTTGCTCCATGGGTTCCTTTCCTTTTCACCTCTTGGAGCTTGATGATGCCATGCAAGATGGTTGATGAGTGGTTGCGGTTCACTAGACGTGGCTAGGAGAGTGTGTGAAACTTTTTGGAGGAGGATGAAGTGTGTGTATCCGAGAAAAGGAAGGGAGAGGAATGAGAGTAAGAAGTGTGTATGGAGAGGTTGTGTGAAGGGGTTTTTATAAGAAGATGGCAAATGATTGAAGGGTGTGGATTGATGGTTTTGTTTGATAGTGGACGGTTGGGGTTTGGTATTGAATGAGCACAAGGATCACCTCTTTTATGAGGGTCTTGGTTTGGTCTCCAAGGCTATCCAACTCCCAATGTTGCATGGCAACACTTCCAAAGATATTCCCCTTGAAGACAAGTGTGAGATTTCCTTAGTATAGTGGCCGAATCTCCCTTTCTTAATTGTCCTATCAAGTACCATCAATGTCCCTTTTGGTTCCTTATACACGAAAAAAAAGAATGCAAACAGTTAATTTGAAATTTTCGGTGGGAACACTTAAGGTGTGAACTAGCTAAAAAAATATCTTTTTCTTTTATTTTTAAATGACTAAATGCTTTCCATGAATGCAAATCAATTAACCACTAAATTTTCCATGCATGCAACGTTGGTACACCAAACTTGTTTGTGATCATATGGTGCAACAAGTTTGGGGAATAATTTTTCCTCATAAAGTGTGTTCAAGCTCACTTGGTGTGCTTTGAACACCAAACTTATCATGTACTATACGCTGCATGTAAAGGGGTCTTATGTTGGTCATCAAAATTGATTTAAAAATCCATGAAATTTGCCTTATTACTACTATTAGAAATTAAAGGAAGAGGGCATAGAACATGGCTTGCCTCCCATGAAGCGCTTCTTTAGTGTCATTAGCTTGACGTTTGGTCCTTGTCAAGGTGGCTGATAGTGCTTGAAATCTTCCCCCTTTGTAGTGAACCTATGTCCATTGGCCTTGTTGATAAGCTCCATATGCTCTAGAGACAAGATTTTGTTGATGGTGTACACTGGAGGCAACTGGGATGGAATAGTGGGGATGTGAGGTGGTATAGATGGAAAGTATGTAGAGACCACTTCATCTCCTGGCGAGAAATATTCTGTAGGTATTTTCTTGTTTTTCCATCCCTTTGGGACTTTTTTTCTTGTGTCCGTTGATACCAACTTATTCCTTGTGGTTTTCTTTTTGAGAATGGTTCTGTTGTCTAATTCATGTGATTCTGGTGGGTTTGGTTTGATGCCAAGGCATCTTAGGCTAGTTTCACTAGCATTTTTCTGTTAGTTTTAGTTGTTTTATGCATTTTCTTGAGCTTAAAGTAACCAAGAATGGTTAAATGAATAACAAAGAAATGAACCATCCAAACAGTATGATTTTGATGCAAATTTCATGAGTTTTTAGTTATATTACTTGAATGCTATGAATGGAAGATTTCTCATGAAATTTTGCAAGACTTTGATGCAGTTGTTTGGATGATTTCAGGGAAGAAGAGGTTAGGCAAGGAAGCAACAAAATCAATAAAGGAAGCTTGAATATCACATGTGGAGTTTAAGCAAGTTTAAGCTCCAGTTTAAGCAAGTTTAACCTTAAACTGGAACTTAAACGCCAAAATCATGAAAGCTGAGGAATGCTGAAACTGGCGTTTAACCTCCAGTTTAACCTTAAACTGGAAGTTAAACGCCAGAATGAGAATTGCACCAAGGATCATTTCCACGTTTAAGCTCCAGTTTAACCTTAAACTGGAGCTTAAACGTGTTCGACCAGAATTTTCCTCCAGGGAACCATTTCCACGTTTAAGCTCCAGTTTAAGGTTAAACTGGAGCTTAAACGTGGAATGCTTCCTGGAGGGTGAAATGTCGAACACGTTTAAGCTCCAGTTTAAGGTTAAACTGGAGCTTAAACGTGTTCGACCCAATTTCTCCTCCAGAGTTGCAATCTTCATTTCCACGTTTAAGCTTCAGTTTAACCTTAAACTGAAGCTTAAACGTGTTTGACAATTCCACCCTCCAGGATTGCCTTCTTCCATTTCTGATAGCCATAAACTTGATAGCTACGATTTAGGAAATTGCACAATCGGCAAAAATTCCTTCCGGCAAGTGCACCGGTTATCGTCAAGTAAAAACTCACAATAGAGTGAGGTCGAATCCCACAAGGATTGGTTGAGTGAGCAATTCGGATTAGAAGTTTGTTTTAGTTGAGCGGAATCAAGATTTAGATGAGAATTGCGGAATGTAAAATTGCATGAATTAAAGAGCGAGAAGCTAAATTGCTGAAATTAAAAGGGGATGGGGGTGATTGCATGAATTTAATTGCAGAGTGTAAAGAGAAAGTGTAGATCAGAAATGGGGAGTTCATTGGGTATTAGGAGATATTGAGATCTCCGAATCAAAACATTTTTATCTCTTCCTCAACCAATGCATTCATTGAATTTTGCTTGGCAATCTTATATGATTGAATCCCAATCCCTTGGCTCCCCAATTCTCTCTAAAAACAAACAAATTCCCAATCCCTTGGTTTAAATGTTCATAAGAAGAGATGATGCTCGATCACTGATTATTCAGTGTCAAAAAGTGCTAACTAACTTCAATTCTATCCTATTTATACACTTTCTAAATTGAGCTTCTGTTGTGTTTCTTGGGCTTTGAGACCTTTCCTTGATTTCCTTTTGCTTTGGGTTTATGGTCCATAATCCTGATGAGGCTGTGATCCAATTCTGTAACATTCATTG
>NC_029772.3:35140360-35140907 GCF_000817695.3 Arachis duranensis | reverse complement strand
TTCCAGACTCATCAATTCTTCAGGCCCAATCCCATAAACCATGATATTCAATTGGGTTTCATACCATAATACGTTTAAGTTAATGTTTGTGCTCAAATGCTAACTTAAACCTCAATATAATTGGCCCAGAAACCCTTTTTTAAGTTGAAGTTTAAGTTTCAGTTTAAGGTTAAACTGAAACTTAAACGTGGAATTGGAAGAAAGCAACCCAGGAGTGTGAAATATCGAACACGTTTAAGCTTCAGTTTAAGGTTAAACTGAAGCTTAAACGTGGAAATGAAGAAAGCAACCCTGGAGGCAATTTGTGGTCGAACACGTTTAAGCTCCAGTTTAAGGTTAAACTGGAGCTTAAACGTGGGAATGAAGAAGGTGGCCCAGGAGTGTGAATGTCGAACACGTTTAAGCTCCAGTTTGAGGTTAAACTGGAGCTTAAACGTGGAAATGGCTTCCTGGTGCATAATGTGGTTCGAACACGTTTAACCTCCAGTTTAAGGTTAAACTGGAGGTTAAACGTGGAAATGCTCCCTTGGTGAAATTCTTATTCTGG
>NC_029772.3:35115615-35140275 GCF_000817695.3 Arachis duranensis | reverse complement strand
TTCAAGCTTCCTTTATTGATTTTGTTGCTTCCTTGCCTAGCCTCTTCTTCCCTGAAATCATCCACACAATTGCATCAAAGTCTTGCAAAATTTCATGAGAAATCTTCCATTCATAGCATTCAAGTAATATAACTAAAAACTCATGGAATTTGCATCAAAATTACACTGTTTGGATGATTCATTACTTTGTTGTTCATTCAACCATTCTTGGTTACTTTAAGCTCAAGAAAATGCACAAAACAACTAAAACTAACAGAAAAATGCTAGTGAAACTAGCCTAAGATGCCTTGGCATCAATTTCCACGTTTAAGCTTCAGTTTAACCTTAAACTGAAGCTTAAACGTGCTTGAATTATATCACCTCCAGGAGTGTCCAACGTTTAAGTTGCAGTTTAAGCTTAAACTGCAACTTAAACGCCTCTATTGAAAAGGTTTCTGGGCCAAAAATATTGCAGTTTAAGTTAGCATTTGAGCACAAATATTAACTTAAACATACTCTGGTATGAAACCCAATTGAATATCATGGTTTATGGGATTGGGCCTGAAGAATTGATGAGTCTGGAATTTCAATTGTTGAGTCATGTGTCATTACTTGATTATCACTAAGTTGGCTCAATGAATGTTACAGCATTGGATCAGCAGCCTCATCAGGGTTATGGATCATAAACCCAAAGCAAAAGGAAATCAAGGAAAGGCCTCAAAGCCCAAGAAGCACAACAGAAGCTCAATTTAGAAAGTGTATAAATAGGATAGAATTTAAGTTAGGAAGGACTTCGGGATTTTTTTATCATTTTTTTAGTTTTGATGCTTTTTGTAATTGAATTCAGAGCTATGACTCACTAAACCCCTTTCATTGGGTTAGGGGAGCTCTATTGTAATTCAATGAATCAATAATAGTTTTTATCTTCTTCTTCAATCTTTTCTCTTGAATTTTGTTAGAAAGCTTCTCGATCTAATTCCATTGGTTAGTTGTCTTGGGAAAGAAACTATCCATAATTGGAATCCTTCGGAACCTTGGGAAAGGAATGGAGGATTCATGCTAGAGAAGCTTTCTCAATTGCCAAGCAAAATTCAATGAATGCATTGGTTGAGGAAGGGATAAAAAATGTTTGATTCGGAGATCTCAATATCTCCTGAAACCCAATGAATTCCCCATTTCTGATCTACACTTTCTTTTTACATTCTGCAATTAAATTCATGCAATCACCCCCATCCCCTTTTAATTTCAGCACTTTAACTTCTCGCTCTTTAATTCATGCAATTTAAGATTCCGCAATTCTCATCTAAATCTTGATTCCGCTCAACTAGAACAAACTTCTAATCCGAATTGCTCATTCAACCAATCCTTGTGGGATTCGACCTCACTCTATTGTGAGTTTTTACTTGACGATAACCGGTGCACTTGCCGGAAGGAATTTTTGCCGATTGTGCAATCTCCTAAAATCGTAGCTATCAAGTTTATGGCATATCATGGTTCCTTTTGGATTGCACTTGGTTATTGCTCCTTTTGATCACATTGGTTGTGAACCATAGGAGTCCTTATGTGTGGTGCTTGTGCTTCCTTGTTTGGCTCCTCCATCAGCTCTTTGTTATCATGGTCTGCTTCTTGTGAGAGGTTGAAAACATTGAAAGTGAGCTGATCATCATATATTCTCAATACTAGCTCTCCTTGTTCCACATCCATGAGTGCTCTGGCTGTGGCTAAGAATGGCCTTCCCAAAATGATGGGATAAATAGGGTTCTCATCCATTTCCAAGACAACAAAGTCTGTGGGGAGGAAGTAGTTTCCAACCTTCACTAGCACATTCTCAACCACTCCTATTACCTGCTTTTGAGTTTTGTCAGCCAACTTAATGATTACATCTGTGGGTGTTAGCTTATTGATTTGAAGCTTTTTCATGAGGGATAGAGGCATTAAGTTGATGCTCGCTCCCAAGTCACAGAGTCCTTTATCAATCATTGTTTCTCCTATGGCATAGGGAATATGAAAAATCCCTGGATCCTTCTTCTTTGTGGGTGGCCCTGGTTGAATGAGAGCAATACAATCCCTATTCATCTTTATTGTTTGTCCACCTTTCAATGAACTCTTTCTGGCTAACAGCTCCTTCATATACTTTATGTAGGAAGGCATTTGCTGCAGGGCTTTAATGAATGGTATATTTACATCAAGAGACGCAAACATATCGAGGAATCTTGAATACATCCTCCCTGCTACACCACCTTTAAGCCTTTGGGGAAAGGGTGCATATGGGTTAAGTGTCTCCTTCTTCTTCAGCTCTTCCTTGTGTGTAGGTTGAGGTGCATGGCTCCTTTCTTCCTGATTTCTCTTTTGATTGTCTTGGAGGTGTTCTATTTCATTCATACTCCTCTCATCACTTGTGGTGATCATCTTACATTCTTCCCACCTTACTTTCTTTGTTTCTCTTTTTGGATTCTTCTCCGTATCACTAGAAAATACCTCAGTAGGTTTGGAAATTTGTTGAGATAGATACCCCACTTGGGACTCCAGTCTCTTGATGTTTTCTCCTTGGTTTTTGATATTGGCTCGCACTTCTTCCTTAAACACCTTGTTGTCTTGGACTTCTCTGCATAAATCTTCAAGTAGAGTCTCAATCTTTGAAAGTCTATCCTCCGTTAGTGATGATGGATTGGGGTTAGGTGGGTGTTGATAGGATCTCTGTGAGGTATGTTGGTGAGTTGCATTGTTGTTTGAGTTGAGGTTGTGGCTTCTCTGGTCTTGACCTTAATCTTGTTGATTTCCCCAACCAAAGTTGGGGTGATTTCTCCATCCAGAATTGTAGGTTTTGGAGTATGGGTCATGGATTTGTCTAGGTGAGTTTAGTTGGCTTGTTTCCAGTCACTTTTTTCTCCTATATTCACTCCTTCTTGAGTTGGTGATGAAGTGATGACTGCTGTAACTTAGTTTTCCTCCACATTCTTGGTGAGATCTGCTAGCTGCTTGGTGATCATCTTATTTTGAGCTAGCAATGCATCCATGTGGTTCAGCTCCATTACTCCTCGAGTGTTACTTCTTTCAGAGGCATAGAAGTAGTCATTCTTAGCTACTGTTTCAATGACATCTATGGATTCTTCAATGGTTTTCTTCTTGTTTAGCGAACCCCCTGATGAATGATCCACAACCTTCTTTGACTCATAGGAAAGACCTTCATAGAAAATGTGAAGTTGAACCCATTCATTGAACATATCTGGTGGGTATCTTCTTGTTAAGTCCTTGAACCTCTCCCATGCCTCATAGAGAGTCTCATCATCTTGTTTCCTGAAAGTCTGCACCTCAGTTCTCAGCCTGTCAATTCTTTGAGGAGGGTAGAATCTTGCCAAAAATTTATTCACCACATCTTCCCAATTTGTCAAACTCTCCTTTGGAAATGATTCGAGCTACTTGGATGCATTGTCCCTGAGTGAAAAAGGGAACAACAGTAGCCTATAGACATCCGGGTGGACTCCATTAGACTTCATAGTGTCATAAATTCTCAGGAAGGTAGTTAGATGTTGATTGGGGTCTTCTTGAGCACTTCTTCCAAATGAGCAGTTGTTCTGAACAAGGGTGATGAGCTGGGGTTTTACTTCAAAGTTGTTGGCATGTATGGTAGGTTTCTGGATGCTACTTCCACAGTTTCCTAGATCTGGATTGATGTAGGAGCCTAGAACTCTCTTTTCTTGCCCAGCATGATTTGCAGGGCCTTATCTAGCATGGTTGTGAGCTTCTTCTTCTTCATGATTATTTTCCAAGTTCTCTTCCATATTAGGTTCAAAGTACTCTTCCTCTTTTTCAGCACCAATAACTCCTTTCCCTCTTGCTTCCCTCCTTAATCTTCAGAGGGTTCTCTCAGGTTCTGAATCGAAAGAAGTTGAGGTTCCCTCTCTTCTCCCTGTCATACAACTAACAAAACAAGCAGCAAGAGATAAAATGAAGAGGTTATCCTTGTTAGAGTGTTTGTTAGTGTGAGTGATGCAAAATATCAAACAGTTAGTGGGTTAGTGAGTAGAATTGTAAGTAAATTCAAAGAAAAAGAAGATAACGAAGGGATAGGGGGTGAGGAAGAAACTAAATAAACTGAAGGTAAATGACTGAATAAAATAAACAAACAAAAAGAAAAATGCTCAATCTAGTGAGCTTCTAACTTAATCATTGTTGATACAAAATCAATCCCCGCAACGGCGCCATAAACTTGATGTGTGAAAACTTGTCTCTCAACAAATTTTCCTTTCGGAAAGTATACCAAATTTGTCGTCAAGTAAAAACTCACAATAGAGTGAGGTCGAATCCCGCAGGGATTGATTGGTCAAGAAACTTTAGTTGGAAGAGTATGCTAGCTGAGCTAAACAGAGTGCGGTTTGAGAATTGCAGAAAATTAAATAACGGAAAAGTAAATAGCAGAAATTAAAGTGCAGAATCTTAAATGGGAATTTGGGGTAATGAGCATGAAAATAAATGACAGAAAATAAAGAGAATGGGGAAGATCAGAAATGGGGAATTCATTGGGCTCATGAGATGTTGTATTCTCCAGATCAAGTTCATTTTCATCTCTTCCTCAATTAATGCATCTATTGATCTCCTTGGCAATCTTAGGTGATTAGATTCCAATTCCTTGGTAATCCAATCTCTCTAAGCTTGAACAATTGCCCAATTCCTTGATTTAATTGCTCATGGGAAGAGATGAAGTATGGTCACTGATTATACCACATGTATTTCCAAATCAAAGTGTTGGGAGGATTACATGTCACTATATCCGCCCAGACCCCAATTTGGTCCAACATGAGAAAGCATTTCTACCATGATCTCCTCATCCCTTTTCCAAGGCTCAAAGGAGATCCAATTATGGAGAGTTTCTTTTCCAATACAATTAACCAATTGAATTAAGATCGAAAGCTTTCTAGTAAATCAAAAGAGAAGAAAGAAGAAGAGAATGAAAACTATAATTGATCCATCAAATTACAACAGAGCTCCCTAACCCAATGAAAGGGGTTTAGTTGTTCATAGCTCTAGAAATGGAAAATGGCAGAAAAGAATACATCCAAGCAAAAAGTGCAGAAAAGTAAATATACAGAGAGTAGTTCTCCAAAGTGCCCAGCTTCTCTATAGTTCAAAACTACTCCTATATATACTACTCCTCTTGATCTTCTAGTGAGTTCTTCAAGTCTTGGATGTGGGCTTTGGATCTTAAGTTGAAGCAGTTCCAATCTTTTGTGGGCCCAACTTGTAGAGAAGTATGAATTAGGCATGGGCGTTAGTGAAGTTAACGTTAAGTGACATTGTGGATTCGAGAACGTTAGTGGCAATCACAATTTTCACTAACGTTCCAACCCCATATAGCCTATGTTAACTCCAACGTTAGTGGCAATAACGTGACTACTAACGTTGCCTTGTAAATCTTCGCTAGCGTTATTGGGACTCACCTTTCCCAATAACGTTGGCTTATAACCCTTCGCAAGCGTTATTGGGACTCACCTTTCCCATTAACGTTGCCTTATGCCCTTTGTCCCTACGTTAGAGTTCACGTTAGTGTAACTAACGTGGCTCTTAACGTGGCTATGACTCACCTTCGAGAGCGTTAGTCTCACTTACTTTTGTCACTAACGTTCAAAGTGCCCCTACTCTCCATGTTAGAGCTCACATTAACTAAGTTAACGTGGCCACTAACGTGGTAGTAATGCCATCTTCCAACGTTAGTGACAAAGGTGAGTGTCACTAACGTTGGCTCATCAATCTCAGCTCTACGTTAACTTTCACGTTAGTGGTCTTAATGTGACCACTAACGTGGGCAATGCTAGTTAATCCAACGTTAGTGACAAAGGTGAGTGTCACTAACGTTGGCATCGTTCCTCTCTTCCACGTTAGAGTTCACGTTAACTAACTTAACGTGACTCTTAACGTGGATCATTGCCAAATCTTGGAACGTTAGTGGTGTTCACGTTTACCACTACGTTGGAGCTTTCTTTTGTCTCCACGTTAACTACCACGTTAACTTAGTTAACGTGGCAATTAACGTGTGCTTATGATGGCTTCGTGGGCGTTATTGGTGATCACTTTTCTCCTTAACGTTGCAAGCTATTTACCATTCCACGTTAGTGGTCACGTTAACTAGATTAACGTGAGTACTAACGTGGTTCTTCCTTGCTTCCTTTGTCCTGAAATCAAGCAAATAAAGTGCATCAAAGCTCTAGTCAAAGTCATGAGATTATGCATCATCAATTTATCATTCAATTCTAGCAAAATCCTCATGAAATCATGTGAAATTCACAATAGTTTCTTGAATCAAGGTGTAAGTGTATTTTCATCCAAAACTTGCCTTATTCACTAAGAAAATGCATGAAACTACCTTAAAACAGTAAAGAAAAAGTCAGTGAAACTGGCCTAGATGCCCTGGCATCAGATCTCTATCAGTTTTTAACTGAGTTCTTGCAGATCTGTGAGACTGTTAAGACTAATGGAGTAGATCCTGAAGTCTACAGGCTCATGCTTTTCCCTTTTGCTGAAAGAGACAGAGATAGAACATGGTTGGACTCACAACCTAAAGATAGCCTGGACTCCTGGGATAAGCTGGTCACGGTCTTCTTGGCTAAGTTCTTTCCTCCTCAAAAGCTGAGCAAGCTTAGAGTGGATGTTCAAACCTTCAAACAAAAAGATGGTGAATCCCTCTATGAAGCTTGGGAAAGATACAAGCAGATGACCAAAAGGTGTCCTTCTGACATGCTTTTAGAGTGGACCATTTTGGATATATTCTATTATGGTCTATCTGAGTTCTCTAAGATGTCACTAGACCATTCTGCAGGTGGATCCATTCACCTAAAGAAAACGCCTGCAGAAGCTCAAGAACTCATTGACATGGTTGCAAATAACTAATTCATGTACACTTCTAAGAGGAATTCTGTGAGTAATGGGATGCCTCAGAGGAAGGGAGTTCTTGAAATTGATGCTCTGAATGCCATATTGGCTCGGAACAAAATGTTGACTCAGCAAGTCAACATGATTTCTCAAAGTCTGAATGGATGGCAAAATGCATCCAACAGTACTAAAGAGGCATCTTCTGAAAAAGAAGCTTATGATCCTGAGAACCCTGCAATGGCAGCGGTGAATTACATGGGTGAACCCTATGGGAACACCTATAACTCCTCATGGAGAAATCATCCAAATTTCTCATGGAAGGATTAACAAAAGCCCCAACAAGGCTTTAATAATGGTGGAAGAAACAGGCTTAGCAATAACAAGCCTTTTCCATCATCTTCTCAGCAACAGACAGAGCATTCTGAGCAGAGCTCCTCTAGCTTAGCAAATATAGTCTCTGATCTGTTTAAGGACACTTTAAGTTTCATGAGTAAAACAAGGTCATCCATCAGAAATTTGGAGGCACAAGTGGGCCAACTGAGTAAGAAAATCACTAAAACTCCTCCTAGTACTCTCCCAAGCAATACTGAAGAGAATTCGAAAAGAGAGTGCAAGGCCATTGATATTGTCTACATGGCCGAATCCAAGGAGGAAGGGGAGGACGTGAATCCCAATGAGGAAGATCTTATGGGACATCCCGCAGACAAAAAGGAGTTCCCTATTGAGAACCTAAAGGAATCTGAGGCTCATATAAAGACCATAGAGATTCCTTTAAACCTCCTTCTGCCATTCATGAGCTCTGAGAACTATTCTTCCTCTGAAGAGGATGAAGATATAACTGGAGAGCAAGTTGCTCAATATCTAGGAGCTATCATGAAGCTGAATGCCAAGTTGTTTGGTAATGAGACTTGGGAAGATGCACCTCCCTTGCTCATTAGTGAACTAGATACATGGGTTCAGCAAACTTTACCTCAAAAGAAACAAGATCATAGTAAATTCTTAATACCCTGTACCATAGACACCATGACCTTTTAGAATGCTCTGTGTGACCTGGGATTAGGTATAAATCTTATGCCACTCTCTGTAATGGAGAAGCTGGGGATCTTTGAGGTACAGGCTGCCATATTCTCATTAGAGATGGCAGACAAGTCAATAAGACAAGCTTATGGATTGGTAGAGGACGTGTTAGTAAAGGTTAAAGGCCTTTACATCCCTGCTGATTTCATAATCTTAGACACTAGGAATGATAAGGATGAATCCATCATCCTTGGAAGACCCTTCCTAGCCATAGCAGGAGTTGTGATTGATGTTGACAGAGGAGCTAGTCCTTCAATTGAATGGGGGCTACCTGGTGTTTAAAGCTCAAGGATCTTCCTCTGCAACCATGGAGAGGAAGCATGAAAAGTTTCTCTCAATACAGAGTCAAACAGAGCCCCCACAATCAAACTCTAAGTTTGGTGTTGGGAGGTCCCAACGATGCCCTGAGGATTTGTGAGGCTCCATGAGAGCTCACTGTCAAGCTATTGACATTAAAGAAGCACTTATTGGGAGGCAACCCAATTTTTATTTATCTATATTTTTATTGTTCTTTTATGTTTTATTAGGTTCATGATCATGCGGATTCACAAAATAATTACTAAAATTAAAAACAAATTCAAAAAGCAGCAGAAGAAACAGCACACCCTGGAGGAAGAGCTTACTGGCATTTAAACGCCAGTAAGGAGCATCTGGCTGGCGTTCAATGCCAGAACAGAGTATGAATCTGGCATTGAACGCCAGAAACAAGCAGTAGTCTGACGTTTAAACACCAAGATTACACCCTGAGGAGAGCTGGCGTTAAACGGCAGAAATAAGCATGGAACTGGCGTTTAACGCCAGAAACATGCTGCAGATTGGCGTTGAATGCCCAAAACAAGCATAGAGCTGGCGCTGAACGCCAGAAACAAGCATCAATCTGGTGTTGAATGCCAGGATTGCGTGCAGAGGGCATTTTACACGCCTCATTAGTGTAGGGATGATAAATCCTTGACATCTCAGGATCTGTGGACCCCACAGGATCATCTCAGGATCTGTGGATCCCACAGGATCCCTACCTACCTCAACTCACCTTCTCTCTTCTTTACAAAATCCAATAACACTCTTCCCCAAAAACCCTTCACCAATCACCTCAATCTCTCTTTCCCATCACCTCTTCACCACTCACATCCATCTACTCTTCCCCATAAACCCCACCTACCTTCAAATTCAAAATCCTTTTTTCCCACCCAAACCCACCCTAATAACCGAACCTACTACCCTCTCCCTCCACTATATAAACCCCTCTATCCTTCTTCATTTTCACACAACATAACCCTCTCTTCTCCCCCTTGGCCAAATACACATCCCTCTCCCTCTCCTTCATATCTTCTTCTTCTTCTTCTATTCTTTCTTTTCTTTGCTCGAGGGTGAGTAACATTCTAAGTTTGGTGTGGTAAAAGCATAGCTTTTTGTTTTTTCATAACCATCTATGGCACCTAAGGCCAGAGAAACCTCTAGAAAAAGGAAACAGAAGACAAAAGCTTCCACCTCTGAATCATGGGAGATGGAGAGATTCATCTCAAAGGTCCATCAAGACCACTTCTATGAAGTTGTGGCCAAGAAGAAGGTGATCCCTGAGGTCCCTTTCATGCTCAAGAAGAATGAGTATCCGAAGATCCGACATGAGATCCAAAGAAGAGGTTGGGAAGTTCTGACCAACCCCATTCAACAAGTCAGAATCTTAATGGTTCAAGAGTTCTATGCCAATGCATGGATCACTAGGAACCATGATTAAAGTATGAACCCGAATCCAAAGAATTATCTTACAATGGTTCGGGGAAAATACTTAGATTTCAGTCCGAAAAATGTAAGGTTGGCATTCAACTTGCCTATGATGCAAGAAGATGCACGTCCCTACACTAGAAGGGTCAACTTTGATCAAAGGTTGGACCAAGTCCTTATGGACATATGTGTGGAAGGAGCTCAATGAAAAAGAGACTCAAAAGGCAAGCCGGTTCAATTAAGAAGACTGGACCTTAAGCCTGTGGCTAGAGGATGGTTGGAGTTCATCCAACACTCCATCATCCCCACTAGCAACCGATCCGAAGTTACTGTGGATCGGACCATCATGATCCATATCATCATGATTGGAGAGGAAGTATAAGTTCATGAAGTCATCTCTCTAGAACTCTACAAAGTAGCCGAAAAGCCCTCCACCTTGGCAAGGCTAGCTTTTCCTCATCTTATTTGCCATCTATGCTACTCAGCTGGAGTTGTCATAGAAGGAGACATCCTCATTAAAGAGAACAAGCCCATCACTAAGAAGAGGATGGAGAAAACAAGAGAGACCATCCATGGATCTCAAGAGACGCATAAGGAAGCTCATCATCAAGAAATCCCTGAGATGCCTCAAGGGATGCACTTTCCTCCAAACAACTATTGGGAACAACTCAACACTTCTCTAGAAGGATTGAGTCATGATATGAACCAATTGAGGGTAGAGCACCAAGAGCACTCCATCATTCTCAATGAAATTAGAGAAGATCAAAGAGCTATGAGGGAGGAGCAACAAAGGCAAGGAAGAGACATAGAGGAGCTCAAGGAAATCATTGGTCCTTCAAGAAGAAGGCGCCACCATCACTAAGGTGGACTCATTCCTTAACTTCCTTGTTCTTATTTCTCTGGTTTTCATTTTTTTTAGCTTCATATTTGTCTATGTTTGTGTCTTTACTACATGATGATTAGTATTTAGTAACTATGTCTTAAGGCTATGAATAATTCCATAAATCCTTCAGCTTTCTTAAATGAAAAATATTTCTAATACAAAAGAACAAGAAGTACATGAGTTTCGAATTCATCCTTGAAATTAGTTTAATTATATTGATGTGGTGACAATACTTTTTGTTCTCTGAATGAATGATTGAACAGTACATATTTTTTGATCTTGTTGTTTATGAATGTTAAAACTGTTGGCTCTTGAAAGAATGATGAAAAAGAGAAATATTATTGATGATCTAAAAAATCAAAGTGAAGAACAAAGCTTGTGAAAAAAAAAGTGGCGAAAAAAATATATATATATAAAAGAAAAAAGAAAAAAAAACAAGTAGAAAAAGCCAATAGCCCTTAAAACCAAATGAAAAGGGTAAAAAGGATCCAAGGCTTTGAGCATCAATGGATATGAGGGCCCAAGAAAATAAAATACAGGCCTAAGCGGCTAAATCAAGCTGTCCCTAACCATGTGCTTGTGGCATGCAGGTCCAAGTGAAAAGCTTAAGACTGAATGGTTAAAGTCGTGATCCAAAGCAAAAAGAGTGTGCTTAAGAGCTCTGGACACCTCTAACTGGGGACTCTAGCAAAGCTGAGTCACAATCTGAAAAGGTTCATGCAGTCATGTGTCTGTGGCATTTATGTATCCGGTGGTAATACTGGAAAACAAAGTGCTTAGGGCCACGGTCAAGACTCATAAAAGTAGCTGTGTTCAAGAATCAACATACTTAACTAGGAGAATCAATAACACTATCTGAAATTCTAAGTTCCTATAGATGCCAATCATTCTAAACTTCAAAGGAAAAAGTGAGATGCCAAAACTATTCAGAAGCAAAAAGCTACAAGTCCCGCTCATCTAATTAGAACTAATATTTATTGATATTTTGGGATTTATAGTATATTCTCTTCTTTTTATCCTATTTGATTTTCAGTTGCTTGGGGACAAGTAACAATTTAAGTTTGGTGTTGTGATGAGCGGATAATTTATACGCTTTTTGGCATTGTTTTTAGGTAGTTTTTAGTAGGATCTAGCTGCTTTTAGGAATGTTTTTATTAGTTTTTATGTAAAATTCACATTTATGGACTTTACTATGAGTTTGTGTATTTTTCTATGATTTCAGGTATTTTCTGGCTGAAGTTGAGGGACCTGAGCAAAAATCTTATTCATGCTGACAAATGACTGCTGATGCTATTGGATTCTGACCTTCCTGCACTCGAAATGGATTTTCTGGAGCTACAGAACTTCAAATGGCGCGCTCTTAACGGCGTTAGAAAGTAGACATCTAGAGCTTTCTAGCAATATATAATGGTCCATACTTTGTTCGAGCTTAGATGACGCAAACTAGCGTTCAACGCCAACTCCATGCTGCATTCTGGAGTAAAACGCCAGAAACACGTCACAAACCAGAGTTAAATGCCAAAAACACGTTACAACTTGGCGTTTAACTCTAAAATAAGCCTCTGCACGTGTAAAGCTCAAGCTCAGCCCAAGCACACACCAAAGTGGGCCCGAAAGTGGATTTCTGCATCAATTACTTATTTCTGTAAACCCTAGTAGCTAGTTTAGTATAAATAGAACTTTTAACTATTGTATTAGGGGTCTCTGAGACCAATTTCGTCTTGATTATTCCGGTTCCCTCTGTGGGGCCAAAGCCATCGAACACTATTTTCACATATGTATTTTCAACGGTGGAGTTTCTACACACCATAAATTAAGGTGTGGAGCTCTGCTGTACCTCGAGTTTTAATGCAAAGTACTACTGTTTTCTATTTAATTCATGCTTATTCTTATTCTAAGATATTCGCTGCACTTCAACATGATGAATGTGATGATCCGTGACACTCATCATCATTCTCAACTATGAACGCGTGACTGACAACCACTTCCGTTCTACCTTAGAACGAGCGTGTATCTCTTGGATTCCTTAATCAGGATCTTCGTGGTATAAGCTAGAACCCTTTGGTGGCCATTCTTGAGTATCCGGAAAGTCTAAACCTTGTCTGTGGTATTCCGAGTAGGATTCAGGGATTGAATGACTGTGACGAGCTTCAAACTTGCGATTGTTGGGCGTAGTGACAAACGCAAAAGAATCAATGGATTCTATTCCGACATGATCGAGAACCGACAGATGATTAGCCGTGCTGTGACAGAGCATTTGGACCATTTTCACTGAGAGGATGGGAAGTAGCCATTGACAACGGTGATGCCCTACATATAGCTTTCCATGGAAAGGAGTATGAAGGATTGAAGGTAGGCAGTAGGAAAGCAGAGATTCAACAGGAACAAAGCATCTCCATACACTTATCTGAAATTCCCACCAATAATTTACATAAGTATCTCTATCTTTATTTTATGCTTTATTTATTATTATTTTCGAAAACCATTATAATCATTTGAATCCACCTAACTGAGATTTATAAGATGACCATAGCTTGCTTCAAACCAATAATCTCCGTGGGATCGACCCTTACTCACGTAAGGTTTATTACTTGGATGACCCAGTGCACTTGCTGGTTAGTTGTGCGAAGTTGTGAAGACTGTGAGTGAACCATAGTAGTGTGCCCCAAGTTTTTGGAGCCATTACTAAAAATCGTTCGCGTTAGGAAAAGAGTAAATCACAATTTTGCCTATCAATACTCTAGAGGGTTTGATTAGTAACTCAGTGTTTGTTAGTTCTTTAATTCTCTGAGTATGTTCCCAGTTCTCAATATATTTATTAGAAAATAATTATAGCTAAAAAGCTTTTATTAGAAAATTTATTATGTGCATGGTTGAGAAGCATACTAATTAGTTCTTTAATTCTCTAAAACTGAACCAGAACAAACAGTTCCAGCACAAGCAGAACAAGCAGTAGCCCCTATTCTAGTTCTCTGTTCTAGGTTTTTATCCATTTTCCTTTTTATTTTATTAAGTTTGATTAATTTTGGTTAATTATTTGATTAATTTCCAGGTTCTTTGTGATTTAAAACCAAGAGAATTATACTAGGAGAAATCAGCTACTAAGAATAAGGGTTAGGGTAGTTAGAAGCTCAATCATATGATATATAAACTGAAATTATGAAGCTGTATTGGTTGAGTTTGTGTTGCTGGATTTGTGCTTGATTATTAATGAGCGGATAATTGATACGCTTTTTTGGCATTATTTTTAGGTAGTTTTTAGTACGATTTAGTTAGTTTTAATTATATAATTATTATTTTTATGCTAAAATCACATTTCTGGACCTTACTATGAGTTTATGTGTTTTTCTGTGATTTCAGGTATTTTCTGGCTAAAATTGAGGGACCTGAGCAAAAATCTGATTCAGAGGCTGAAAAAGGACTGTAGATGCTGTTGGATTCTGACCTCCCTGCACTCGAAGCATATTTTCTGGAGCTACAAAAACTCAATTGGTGCACTCTCAATTGCGTTGGAAAGTATACATCTTGGGCTTTCCAGCAATGTATAATAGTTCATACTTTGCTCGAGATTTGATGGCCCGAACTGGCGTTCCAAGTCAGCATAAAGATTCTAACGTAAAACGCCCAAACTGGCACCAAAGCTGGCGTTTAATTCCAAGAAAAGCCTATGCACGTGGAAGCTTCAATGCTCAGCCTAAGCACACACCAAGTGGGCCCCGGAAGTGGATTTCTGCATCATTTACTTATTTCTGTAAACTCTAGGTTACTAGTTCACTATAAATAGGACCTTTTACTATTGTATTTTCATCCTTTGATGATCCTTTGATCATCTTTTTTTATCATCTTTGATCTTGGGATCAGGTATTTGAACCCTTTTTTGTTTGTTTCATGCTATTTGGGAGGCATGGCCATTCGGTCATGCCTAGACCTTGTTCTTATGTATTTTCAATGGTGGAGTTTCTACACATCATAGATTAAGGTGTTGAGCTCTGCTGTTCCTCATGAATTAACTCAATTACTATTGTTTTCTATTCAATTCAAGCTTATTCTTGTTCTAAGATATTCACTCGTACTTCAACCTGATGGATGTGATGATCCATGACACTCATCATCATCCTCCCCTATGAACGTGTGCCTGACAACCACCTCCATTCTATCTACGAGACCTTGAGTGTGTATCTCTTGTTCTCATGGTTCGCGACACATGGTTGCCTCTCCTGACAACAGAGCTTCCATTCCATGCGATTAGAGTCTTCATGGTATAAGCTAGAATCAATTGGCAGCATTCTTAAGGTCCGAAAAGTCTAAACCTTGTCTGTGGTATTCCGAGTAGGATCTGGGATGGGATGACTGTGACGAGCTTCAAACTTGTGACTGTGGGGCGCAGTGACAGTGCTCAAAAGGATCAATGGATCTTATTCTAACATGATCAAGAACCGACAGCTGATTAGCCATGCAGGAAACCGTAGAGGACCATTTTCACTGAGAGGATGGTTGGTAGCCATTGATGACGGTGATCCACCTACATACAGCTTGCCATGGAAAGGAGTATGAATGATTGGATGAAGGCAATAGGAAAGCAGAGGCTCAGAGGGAACAAAGCATCTTCATACGCTTATCTGAAATTTCCACCAATGAATTGCATAAGTATTTCTATCATATTTTATGTTTGATTTCGTTCTTTTAATTATCAAAACCCCATAACCTTTTGAATCCGCCTGACTGAGATTTACAAGATGACCATAGCTTGCTTCAAGCCGACAGTCTCCGTGGGATCGACCCTTACTCACGTAAGGTATTACTTGGATGACCCAGTGCACTTGCTGGTCAGCTGCACGAAGTTGTGTATCACAATTTCGTGTACCAAGTTTTTGGCGCCGTTCCCGGGGATTGTTCGAGTTTGGACAATTGACGGTTCATCTTGTTGCTTAGATTAGGTATTTTTCTTTTTTATTTTCTTCTTCAAAATTTTTAAGAATGAATTCTAGAGTTTCAGATGATGCTTTTATCATCACAGGAGCTAGTTGATTCCCATCAATGTGGCTGTTGTATGTAATGTCCTACTGAAGCATGGTTGACCATGTCTAATCTTTTTAGACTGAAGCTTTAGACTAACATTGCATGATTCCTGAAATTCTTATTAAAAGTTTTGAGTTTCTTATTCTCTTTTTCAAAATAATTTTCGAAAAAAAATTATAAAATCATATCTTTTCAATCATATCTTTTTAAATCATATCTTTTTCAAATCACATCTTTTTAAAATTCTAATTTCAAAATCTTTTTTTCTCATATTTTTCAAAACCACCTAACTACTTCTCTCTCTCTAATTTTCGAAAATCACTAACCTCTTTTTTTCAAAATTCTTTTTGATTAACTAATTGTTTTAAATTCTAATATCCTTTTATTTCAAAAATTTTTCGAAAATTTCCTCTCTCATCTCTTTCTATTTAATCACTAACACTCCTCCTCTCTTAATAATTCGAACTCTCTCCCTCTCTATAAGTTTGAATTCTCTACCTCATCCTTCTATTCTTCTTTTCCTCTGACACATCAAGGAATCTCTATATTGTGACATAGAGGATTCCATACTTTCTTTGTTTTTTTCTCTTTCATATGAGTAGGAACAAAGATAAAGGCATTCTTGTTAAAGCTGATTCTGAACCTGAAAGGACTCTGAAGAGGAAGCTAAGAGAAGCTAAAGCACAACTCTCGGGAGAAGACCTGACAGAAATTTTCGAAAAAGAAAAAGACATGGCAGCCGAAAATAACAACAATGCCAACAATGCAAGGAAGGTGCTTGGTGACTTTACTGCACCTACTCCCGACTTCTATGGGAGAAGCATCTCTATCCCTGTCATTGGAGCAAACAACTTTGAGCTTAAGCCTCAATTAGTTTCTCTGATGCAACAGAATTGCAAGTTTCATGGACTTCTATTGGAAGATCCTCATCAGTTCTTGGCTGAATTTTTGCAAATCTATGACACTATTAAGACCAATGGAGTTGATCCCGAGGTCTACAGACTTATGCTTTTTCCTTTTACTGTAAGAGACAGAGCTAGTATATGGTTGAACTCACAACCTAGAGACAGCCTGAACTCTTGGGAAAAGCTGGTCAATGCCTTCTTAGCTAAATTCTTTCCACCTCAAAAGATGAGTAAGCTTAGAGTGGAAGTTCAAACCTTCAAACAGAAGGAAGGTGAATCCCTCTATGAAGCTTGGTAAAGATACAAGCAATTGATTAGAAGGTGTCCATCTGACATGCTTTCAGAATGGAGCATCATAGGTATCTTCTATGATGGTCTGTCTGAGTTATCCAAGATGTCATTGGACCATTCTACAGGCGAATCTATTCACCAGCAGAAGCCCATGAACTCATTGAAATTGTTGCAAATAACCAGTTCATATACACTTCTGAAAGAAATCCTGTGAACAATGGGACAACTCAAAAAAGGAGTTCTTGAGATTGATACTCTGAATGCCATATTGGCTCAGAACAAAATATTGACTCAGCAAGTCAATATAATTTCTCAGAATCTGACTGGATTGCAAGCTGCATCCGGCAGTGCTAAAGAAGCCTCCTCTGATGGAGAACTTTTGACCCTGAGAATCCTGCAATAGAAGAGGTGAATTACATGGGAGAACCCTATGGAAACACCTACAATTCTTCATAGAGGAATCACCCAAATTTCTCATGGAAGGATCAACAGAAGCCTCAACAAGGCTTCAATAACAATAATGGTGGGAGAAATAGGTTTGGCAATAGCAAGCCTTTTCCATCATCTTCTCAGCAACAGACAGAGAACTCTGAGCAGAATCGTTCTGGCTTAGCAAACATAGTCTCTGATCTATCTAAGACCACACTAAGTTTTATGAATGAAACAAGATCCTCCATTAGAAATTTGGAGGCACAAGTGCGTCAGCTGAGTAAGAAGGCTACTGAAACTCCTCCTAGCACTCTCCCAAGAAATACAGAAGAAAATCACAAAAGAGAGTGCAAGGCCATAACCATGACCAACATGGCCGAACCTGGAGAGAGTGAGGAGGACGTGATTCCCAGTGAGAAAAACCTCATGGGATGTCCTCTGAATGAAAAGGAAATCCCTCCTGAGGAACCAAAGGAATCTGAGGCTCATACAGAGACTATGGAGATTCCATTGAACCTACTTCTGCCATTCATAAGCTCTGATGAGTATTCTTCATCTGAAGAGGATGAAGACATTACTAAAGAGCAAGTTGCTAAGTACCTTGGAGCAATCATGAAGCTGAATGCCAAGTTATTTGGTAATGAGACTTGGGAGGATGAATCCCCCTTGCTCATCAATGAACTAAGTGCATTGGCTCGAGTGAAGATACCTCAAAAGAAAGAGGATCCCGGAAAGTTCTTAATACCCTGTACCATAGGCACCATGACCTTTGAGAAGGCTCTGTGTGACCTGGGGTCAGGCATAAACCTCATGCCACTATCTGTAATGGAGAAACTAGGAATCTTTGAGGTACAAGCTGCAAGAATCTCACTAGAGATGGCAGACAAATCAAAAAAATAGGCTTATGGACTTGTAGAGGATGTCTTGGTAAAGGTTGAAGGCCTTTACGTCCCTGCTGACTTTATAATCCTAGACACTGGGAAGGATGAGGATGAATCCATCATCCTTGGCAGACCCTTCTTAGCCACAACAAAAGCTGTGATTGATGTTGACAGAGGAGAGTTGGTCCTTCAAGTGAATGAGGACTACCTTGTGTTTAAGGCTCAAGGATCTCCCTCTGTAACCATAGAGAGGAAGCATGAAGAGCTTCTCTCAATACAGAGTCAACCAAAGCCCCCACATTCAAACTCTAAGTTTGGGGTTGGGAGGCCCCAACCATGCTCTGAAAATCTGTGAAGCTCCACGAGAGCTTACTGTCAAGCTATTGACATTAAAGAAGCGCTTATTGGGAGGCAACCCAATTTTTATTTAACTATGTTAAATTTCCATTGTTATTTTATGTATTCTTTAGGTTGATGATCATTTGGAGTCACAAAAACAACTGCAAAAATTAAAGCAAACTCAAAAACAGCATTAAGAACAACACACCCTGGAGGAAGAGCTTACTGGCGTTTAAACGCCAGTAAGGGTAGCAGAATGGGCGTTAAACGCCCAGTCTGGCACCATTCTGGGCGTTTAACGCCAGAAAAGGGCACCAGACTGGCGTTTAACGCCAGAAAAGGATACTAAGTTAGCGTTCAACGCCAGAAAAGGAAGAAAAGCTGGCATTAAACGCCAGAAATGGGCAGCAACCTGGCGTTTAACGCCAGGATTGGCATTCATAGGGCGTTTACACACCAGAATGGTGCAGGGATGAGAAATCCTTGACACTTCAGGATCTGTAGACCCCACAGGATCCCCACCTACCCCACTTCTTTTTCTCTCCTCTTCACACCTTTCCATAACACCCTTCACCACTCACATCCATCCTTCATAAACTCCTAATTTGATAAACCCCAATTTTGTGGTTTATCTTGTGGTCAATTTGGGGGTTTTGTCAATATTTCTCGCACTTATTCACAAGAAATGCATGGTTTTGTGTTTACTTCGTAATATTGCTCCATGATAGAAAACATGCTTATTTTGCCTTAGAATTGCTATATTTTGATCCTTTTTATTGCCATTCGATGTTGTGACGTATTTTTTGAGTGATTTCAAAATTAATAGGGTAAGAATGACCTAGAAGAGAGAAAGAAAGCATGCACAAGAGGAAGGAACATAAAGATTTGGATTTTGGGAACTGCAGCACCGACGCGCACGCGTACATCACGCGCACGCATGGATGAGGATAGCTGGAAGCAGCACACAAGGATGGACGCATCCGCGCAGGCCAGAGAATTCCAACCAACGCGCACGCGCACTTGGCGCGCACGCGTGGATCACAAAAGCAATCGGCGCGCACGCATGCATGGCGCGCACGCGTGGGAAGCTGCACGTGACCTCATTAAAGGAAATCGTGCCTGGCAATTTCTAAGGCTCATTAGGCCCAATTTCAAGCTATTTCTGCATGGAAAAAGACCCAAGGATGCTAGGGAGAAGGGGGGATCAATCATTTTTACACAGACACATTTTCTAGTTTTTTTGGTTCTTTGTTCTTCTAGAGAGAGAAACCCTTGTTCTTCTCTAGATCTAGCTTTAATTTGATCTTCCCTTGTTAAATTCTGAATTGGATCTTGTTAATTACTAGTTTTGATTGTTTAATTTGAATCTCTTAGTATAATTTTGCTTAGATCTTGTGTTGGTTTTATGGATTCTTGTCAATTGTCACTTTATACCCATTGCATGAATGTTGTGAATCTTGACTTGTTGATGTTACATTAATGATTCCTATTATTAATTGTATTGTTTGAGTGATTGTAAGTTGATATTTGTTAGTGGGTATTTGCTAATTTCAATCCAATTGCAATTTGAACATGTCTTTTGTTAATGCTTACCATGTGTTTGATGAATTATTTACCTTGATTATGGAGTAGTTCTTTTTACTCTTGGCTTAGGCCAAGGGAATTGGGTAAACTTGAGTCATTGGGTCTAATGGATTTGATGATTTGGGAATCCTTAGTGGTCAATTTGATAGCCATTGACACTAGCCTACTACTAGGTTAATTAGTAGTGAGGTTAGACCTTATGGGTGGATGTTGACCAAACCATTTAACTTACTTCAAGTATAGAAGTAGATTTAATGAGCTTGGCTCCTCATAATTGTCAAGATATGGTTATTAGATAAAGATAGTGACCCCAATTCCCATGTCTAGCCAAGAGTTGTTTTTATCATTCTTATTTGGAAAACCAAAAAATCTTTATTGCCTTGCCTTAGTTATAGTTATTGTTTAGTTGAGAGTAGAATTAAATTGAATGTTGTCTTCTTAGTTTGAAATTGCTCACATCTTGCTTAGTTATTTGAATTATTTCCTTGCACTTTAGATTACTTGTTTGCTAAGATTCCTAGTTTACTTTCTTGCTCATGACTTACAACCCCAGATTTCTAACCAATGTTGAAGCACATGTTTGCCCATTCCTTATGAGACAACCCGAGGTTTGAATACTTCGGTTACTTTATTGGGGTTGAACTTGTGACAACCAATTCCTTTCTAAATTTGATCCTCGAGGATTATTGTTGGTAGAGCTATACTTGCAATGCAACTTTATTGAGAAATTCTCTTTCGACGTAATTGCCGTGCGCATCATAATCCTTCCTTTATTTTCACACATCATAAACACTTCTTTCCCCCCTTGGCCGAACCACTCACACCTCTCCATCTCCTCCATTTTCTCCTTCTTCTCCTCCCTTCTTTCTTCTTTTGCTTGAGGATGAGCAAACCTTTTAAGTTTGGTGTGGTTAAAGCGTTGCTTTTTGTTTTTTCATAACCATTTATGGCACCTAAGGCCGGAGGAACCTCTAGAAAGAGGAAAGGGAAGGCAAAAGCTTCCACCTCCGAGTCATGAGAGATGGAGAGATTCATCTCAAAAGTCCATCACTAGAAAGAGGATGGAGCAAACAAGAGAGCCCACTCATGGACCTCAACAAGAGCATGAGGAATTCCCTCATCAAGAAATCCCTGAGATGCCTCAAGGGATATATTTTCTTCCACACAACTATTGGGAGCAACTAAGAATAGGAGCACCAAAAGCACTAAGGATGGAGCACCAAAAACACTCCAGTATCCTCCATGAAATCAGAGAGGATCAAATAGCCACGAGGGAAAAGCAACAAAGGCAAGGAAGAGACATTGAGGAGCTCAAGCACTCCATAGGATCTTCAAGAAGGAGAACTAGCCGCCATCACTAAGGTGGACCCATTCTTTAATTTCCTTGTTCTTATTTTTCTGTTTTTCGATTTCTATGATTTATGTGTTATCTATGTTTGTGTCTTCATTACATGATCATTAGTGTCTAGTATCTATGTCTTAAAGCTATGAATAATTTCATGAATCCTTCACCTTTCTTAAATGAAAAATGTTCCTCATTACAAAAGAACAAGAAGTACATGAATTTCAAATTTTATCTTGAAATTAGTTTAATTATTTTGATATGGTGGTAACACTTTTTGTTTTTCTGAATGAATGCTTGAATAGTGCATATTTTTTATAGTGAAGTTTATGAATGTTAAATTTGTTGGCTCTTAAAAGAATGATGAACAAAGAAAAATGTTATTGATAATCTAAAAAATCATGAAATTGATTCTTAAAGCAAGAAAAAGCAGTGAATAACAAAGCTTGCAAAAAAAATGGTGAAAAAAAAAGAGAGAGAAGAAAGAAAAAGCAAGCAGAAAAAGCCAATAACCCTTTAAAATAAAAGGCAAGGGTAAAAAGGATCCAAGACATTGAGCATTAATAGATAGGAAGGTCTAAAGGAGTAAAATCCTGGCCTAAGTTGCTAAATCAAGTTGCCATAATCATGTGCTTGTGTCATGAAGGTCCAAGTGAAAAGCTTGAGACTGAATGGTTAAAGTCGTGATCCAAAGCAAAAGAGTGTGCTTAAGAACTCTGGACACCTCTAACTAGGGACTCTAGCAAAGTTGAGTCACAATCTGAAAAGGTTCACTCAGTCATGTGTCTGTGGCATTTATGTATCCGGTGATAATACTGGAAAACAAAGTGCTTAGGATCCCAGCCAAGACTCATAAAGTAGCTATGTTCAAGAATCAACATACTAAACTAGAGAAATCAATAACACTATCTAAAATTCTGAGTTCCTATAGATGCCAATCATTCTAAATTTCAAAGGATAAAGTGAGATGCCAAAACTGTTCAGAAGCAAAAAGCTACTAGCCCCGCTCATCTAATTGGGACTAAGTTTCATTGATATTGTGTGATTCATTGTATATTCTCTTCTTTTTATCCTATTCTATTTTTAGTTGCTTGGGGACAAGCAACAATATAAGTTTGGTGTTGTGATGAGCGGATAATTTATACGCTTTTTGGCATTGTTTTTAAGTAGTTTTTAGTATGATTTAGTTAGTTTTTAGTATATAATTATTAGTTTTTATGCTAAAATCACATTTCTGGACTTTACTATGAGTTTGTGTGTTTTTCTAAGATTTCAGGTATTTTCTAGTTGAAATTGAGGGATCTGAGCAAAAATCTAATTCAGAGGCTGAAAAAGGACTGCAGATGCTGTTGGATTCTGACCTCCCTGCACTCGAAGTGGATTTTCTGGAGCTGAAAAAGCCCAATTAGCTTGCTCTCAATTGCGTTGGAAAGTAGACATCGTGGGCTTTCCATCAATGTATAATAGTTCATAATTTGCTCGAGATTTGATGGCCCAAACTGGCATTCCAAGTCAGCATAAAAATTCTGGCGTAAAACGCCCAAACTGGCACCAGAATTGGAGTTAAACGCCCAAACTGGCACCAAAGCTGGCGTTTAACTCCAAGAAAGCCTATGCACGTGGAAGCTTCAATGCTCAGCACAATCACAAAACAAGTGGGCCCGGAAGTGAATTTCTACATCATTTACTTATTTATGTAAACCCTAGGTTACTAGTTCACTATAAATAGGACCTTTTACTATTGTATTTTCATCCTTTGATGATCCTTTGATCATTTTTTTATCATCTTTGATCTTGGGATCAGGTCTTTGAGCCCTTTTTTGTTTGTTTCATGCTATTTGGGAGGCATGGCGACCTTGTTCTTATGTATTTTCAACGGTAGAGTTTCTACACATCATAGATTAAGGTGTGGAGCTCTGCCTGTTCCTCATGAATTAATGCAATTACTATTATTTTCTATTCAATTTAAGCTTATTCTTGTTCTAAGATATTCACTCGTACTTCAACCTGATGGATGTGATGATCCGTGCACTCATCATCATCCTCCCCTATGAACGTGTGCCTGATAACCACATCCGTTCTATCTGTGAGAGCTTGAGTGTGTATTGACGTTAGGATTTTTGCTAGTAAAGAATTTATAAAAATATTCGCGTTGTAGATATAGCTTCTAAACTAACAGAAATCCTCCAGTAACCTCCGGGGTCCCAGACTAAGCACGTAAAGCCCTTACGAAGCTTCAAATAGATTCTTAGGCTCCTGGGGTGACAAATGTCAGAACAGATTCCAGGATCCCAACCTTTACCTTTACACCCATTTTTGTACGACAAGTAAAATAAAATAATACTAATAAAATCTCTTGGCAAGGTATAAGAACTGGAAGTCCTATCCTAGTTATCTTTATCAATTGTGATGAGAATTGGATTTTTCTCCCACTTTGTTAACCTCTAACTATGAAGGTAAGTTAAGTGGATGAATTAATTCGAATTCTCAAGTCCTAGTCTTTCCTTGGGAAAGGCTAGAGTTATTGGAATATGAATTGATGAAATGAAGAAATCCAATTTTCAATCAACAATGGAGCTGATAACCTTAGGGTCACCAATTAATCAACCACAGCCAAGAATATAAAAAGCTAAATTAAAATCATAAATATCTGGAATATCTTCAATTCATTCAAAGCAGTAAAATCTAACATGGAAGACATTCATAAGCCAATCGGGCAACAGGAAAATCCAAATTATTTATACAAATAAAAGACAGTAGTCATCAATCTGAAATATCTCAAATAACATTAATTAAGAAAATCAATCTAAACATGGAACATTGAAAAATAAATAAAAATAAAGAAGTTCATAAATTAAATTGGGAAAATAAATAAAAGGAAAATTAAACCTGGAAATTGAGAAGTAAAATCCTAAATCCTTTAAGACGAATCCTAATCCTAAATCCTAAGAGAGAGGAGAGAGAGGAGAGAACCTCTCTCTCTGAAAACTACATCTAAAATAATAAAAAGAGAATTATGAATGGCATCTGAAGTATCTCCTCATTCCTCCACTTTGCAGCCTTTAATCTGTATTTTCTGGGCTTGAAACTAGGCCGGAAATAGCCCAGGATTTGCTGTTTGCGAAATCTGCCACGCTGATTTTCGCAGATGCGACGCGTCCGCATGGATGACGCGTTCGCGTCACCCATCTGTACGGTCACTATGGCAAATTATATATCAAATCGAAACCCCGGACGTTAGCTTTCCAACGCAAGTAGAAGCGCATCATTTGGACCTCTGTAGCTAAAGTTATAGCCGTTTGAGTGCGAAGAGGTCAGGCTAGACAGCTTAGCAGTTTCTCC
>NC_029772.3:35092428-35115320 GCF_000817695.3 Arachis duranensis | reverse complement strand
ATAAACCATAAAATAGTGGTTTATCAACCTCCCCACTCTTAAACATTAGCATGTCCCCATGCTAAGCTCAAGAGAAGCTATAAAGGAATGAAGAGGAATGATAGAATGTATGAGATGCAACCTATGAATGCAACTAAATGCAAAATGTTTCTACCTACTTGGTTAAAAATAAATAAGTTCTTCAAGACAAATATGAACTGGATTTCACTAATTCAAATCACAAAATACAATTCAAATAACTTGCAAGAAGAAGATAGCTCATGAAAGTAGGGAACATAGAATTGAGCACTGAACCCTTACTGGTAGTGTATATCATTCTAACTCTCAAGTGTCTAGGGTCAATTCTCTCAATTCTCTACTTGTCTTGCTTTCTATAGCTTGCTCTTCATCTAACAATCAACAAAAATTTAATGCACCAATACACAAATCAAGAGGTCTTTTAAGGGTTGTAATGGGGTTAGGGTCAAGGTAGAATTGTATTTGGCCAAGTGGACTAAAATTTGAATCCTTAATTAACATAAACTATTCCACCTAACTTAGGACAATCCATGTAATCATAATATAAAATCTGACTTCCCATTAACTATGTTTTCCACGTATTCATGCATTCTAATTTCAAGTACAACTCATATGCATTGCTTTCACCACTTACTTTGGGGCATTTTGTCCCCTTTCACTTATTTTGCTCCCTTTTTTTATATATTTTTTTTCTTTTGTTTTTCTCAATGCATATGATTAATTTATTGAATGCATGAACATGTCCTAAACATTTCTTTCACATTTTCAGAAAATTCTAACATACTCAATTTTCAAACCAGATGTTTCCAAACCCACTCTTCCCCACACTTAATTCATAAGCATTCTCACTAGTCTAAGCTAACCAAGGATTCAAATTAAGGATATTATTGTTTTTCGCTTAGAGTTAATGATGTGCTAAAATAAAGAACAAAGGGGTAAAATAGGCTCAAAATTGGTTTGCAATAGATAATGAAAAAGTTAAGGCCATATGGGTATGTAAGCTCAGTGAAACAAGGCCTCAATCATATAAGTGTATGCATACATTAAACATGGAAATATAGAATCAAGCAATACAAAGATCACAATTTTAGAGAGAAAAATACACACCAAAATTAAAATGTTGGTTGATAAAATGCAACCAATCAAATAGGCTCAAAATCTCACTAGTTTTTGTGTGTTCAAGCTTTAAACCATGTTCCAAAATAAAATTTCTTCATACAAGTTATTCAAAAAGTTTTAATTTAAATTAGTGAAATACTATAAAAAGTTTCTTAAAAAAGAAAATATTACTTCAACCAAGTGGTAAAATATGCAAAAATCAAATAAACATGCAAATGCAATAACTAATCTACAAAGAAAATTTAAACGTTGGTGTTGAGACAAGAAAGTACTAACCCATAGAGATCAGTATCGACCTCTCCACACTTAAAGATTTCACCGTCCTCGGTGCATGCTGAGATGTGCAGGTGGACGGGTTGTTCCAACTGATGTCTTTCTTCATGGATTGTGCAGATGGACTTGTTTGTCTCCCCATGTAAACGTCTTCCGGTTCCCCTCCGGGTGGCCATCCTGAAAGAAAAAGGGAAGAAAAGTAACCCAGAAATAAAGATAAGAAAATAAATTCTCATTTACATGGAAGCTTCAACATGTACGTGAGAAAATAATAGAAGCCATGGCATACCAGTGGTATAAAATTTGTAACATAGGGGAGGAGAGTGTAAGACAATATAAATTCATGTCAATGCAAAAGTAATACAAATAAAATAAAAGATTAACATTGACTTAAATAGTATTGCCCAACAGTGTAAAACAAGTTACCAAAATAAATTCAAGAAAAGATGCAACAGTTGAATAAGAAAAGATATTTAACACCAATGGAAAAATAAAAAATTCAGAAAAGAAAATAAAAATGTGCACAAATTTAAAATGCAATGAATGAGATATGCAAATAAATTAAAATAAAATAAAAAGAAAAATAAGAAGAATGAGAAGGGAAAGAAGTGAGTGAGGGAGGAAAATTAGGATTGGTGAAGAAAAGATAAGATATTTTGGCATATAAGGTTAAGGTGTGCGACGCTGGCGATGCGGTCGCGTGGGTGACGCGGCCGCGTGGTGCGCAATAAGGTCAAGCGATGCGGACGCGTGGGTCATGCGATCGCGTGACTCGATTTGTGCTAGTGGCACGAGTGCAGACTCGCACTCGCACAACTCTCTGTTCAAAATCTTATTAGTGCCAAATTTTAAGTGACGCGATCGCATGGGGCATGCGATTGCGTGAGTGGGCTTTAAAGGAATATGGCGCGGTCGCGTGGGTCACGCGACCGCGTGGGAAGGAGTATGCGTTCAGCACCAATCCAGCACCACTCTCGCACAACTTTCGGGTGTGCACCACTTTGACGTCGAAATCTTGGTCACGCGGCCGCGTGGGTCACGCGGTCGCGTGGGAGGCCAATATTCCCATGCGACGCGGACGCGTCAGCGACGCAGTCGCGTGGGTTGATTTGTGCCATTGGCACGCCTCCAGCCACGCTCCAGCATGACTCTCTGTTTGTTTTTATTTTTCTCTTCTCCCCATGCGACGCGGACACATCGTTGATGCGGTCGCGCCGCGTAGCATTTTTTTTGAAATAAAATGCAAAATACAGTGTTAATATGAATGTGGTGCAAAACTCCAGGTTCAATATAATAAAATAAAATAAAACTCAAAAACAAATAAAACTAAATAAAAATGAAAAATGAACGATCATACCATGGTGGGTTGTCTCCCACCTAGCACTTTTAGTTAAAGTCCTTAAGTTGGACATTTGGTGAGCTTCTTGTTATGGTGGCTTGTGCTTGAACTCATCCAGGAATCTCCACCAATGTTTGTGATTCCAGTGTCCTCCGGGATCCAAAACTAGGCGCAGAAAGCCTTCAAGTAAGTTAAAGCAAGTGACAAGGCCCCAAGAGTGGTGATTGGTAGAATGAATTCCGGGGCCCCAGACCTTGCCTTTGCACCCGTCTTTTGGTTGAGCAATATTGTTCCATCCGGGTGGCAAGCAGTCTGAATTCTCACGTAAGCGGCCAAACAACTTTCTAGACCCATTCAGTTGAGCTCTATACCAACCTTTTCTCTTAAACTTAAAGCTTCCAACCATGATGAACCTTACAGGACAATTCTTACCACTGACCATCTTCCTCTTACTCTTGATGCCACAAAGAGCTCTAAGTTGACCATCCGTCTCCAGTAGCCCATATTCAAGTGGGGTTAGAAAGCTAAGGGATATGAATTTTACCCACTTGAATTTTGTGAAGGATGATGGCGACTTAGGGGGAGGTGTTTCTAATGAAATTGCAAGCTTCACTCCCTTGTGCTCTTTTCGGATAACTACCACCTCTTTGCAAGCTTCTTCGATTTCAACCTCTTCCTCTTGGTGGCTCTCTTCCAATTCAATCTCCTCTTCATTGCTTTCCAAGGGCATGGGAGTTTGTCCTTCTTCTTCTTGAATCTCCATCACTTGAGCAACCTCTTCCAAGTCTTCAACTGTGATATGCCTTGGAGGTTGTACACCCTCCTCAGCATCAATTTTAACCGTCTTGGAAGGAGGCTCGATGTCTTGACTTTCCCATGGAGGTTCTGCATCTCCTAAGTCTTCAACCGTTTCTTCTTCTTCTTGAACAATGACAGCTTCTTCTACTCGTTCTAGTACGAATTCATTCTCTGTCTTGTTCACTGGGGTTTCTAGTATCTCCTTCATGATACGCTCTTCACTAGACTGTCCACATGGAGTTGTAGCTGATCCTTGTATAATTGAGCTCCGGGAAGCTAATTGACTCATTATTGCTTGCCCCAATTGATGAATGGTTTCCTAACATCGATCCACTGTTTCCTTGAGACGATCCTTTGTCTCTTGATACACTTGGCTTTCATAAATAGGATCATAGTGCTCTTGGATTGATGGATATAGAGATGGTTAATATTGAGGTGGTGGTTTTTGTGAGTAATTGGGTTGGAATTGGGGTGGTTCTATATATGGTTCATATGGCTCATAAGGTGGTTGGTATGGTGGTTGAGGGTTAGGGCCATTTGGAGGTGAATGGTGGAAAGGGGCTTATGAGCGTGGTGGTTCAAAGTTATGTTGTGAGGATGGTCTCTGGCTCACTATAGCCATTGCCTTGATATGCATCATGGATTGGTTGTTGATAGTCCATTAGAGGTGGTTGTTGCCATGAGGGTTGATCAAATCCTTGTGGCTCCTCCCATCTTTGATTGTTCCAACCTTGATGCCTGTTCTCATTGTAATTTCTTCTTCCTGCAACATAATTGTAACCAGACTCATAGCGATGGGGTGAGAACTCATGATAGTAAAAAAAAATTTAATAACAAAATAAAAACCAATAACCTCTTATTTTACGCAAAAGCAAAAATAAAAACAAAATAAAAACAAATAAACAAGCAAAAATAAAATATTTACAATAACCAATAATAAGGCACACGTTTGCAATTCTCCGGCAACGGCGCCATTTTGACGTTGGGATTTTTGCTAGTAAAGGATTTATAAAATATTCGCGTTGTAGATATAGCTTCTAAACTAACAGAAATCCCTTCGTACAAAAGTTTTGGTTGTCACAAGTAACAAACCGCTTTAAAATTGATAACCGAGTATTTAAACCTCGGGTTGTCTTCTCAAGGAATTGCAGGGAGGTATGTTCTTATTATTGGCTATGAAAAAGGTAAAATTGGGGTTTTGAAAGTAAGGTGGGAATATGTTATATGACAAGTAAAATAAAATAATACTAATAAAATCTCTTGGCAAGGTATAAGAACTGGAAGTCCTATCCTAGTTATCTTTATCAATTGTGATGAAAATTGGATTTTTCTCCCACTTTGTTAACCTCTAACTATGAAGGTAAGTTAAGTGGATGAATTAATTCGAATCCTCAAGTCCTAGTCTTTCCTTGGGAAAGGCTAGAGTTATTGGAATATGAATTGATGAAATGAAGAAATCCAATTTTCAATCAACAATGGAGTTGATAACCTTAGGGTCACCAATTAATCAACCACAGCCAAGAATATAAAAAGCTAAATTAAAATCATAAATATCTGGAATATCTTCAATTCATTCAAAGCAGTAAAATCTAACATGGAAGACATTCATAAGCCAATTGGGCAACAGGAAAATCTAAATTATTTATACAAATAAAAGACAGTAGTCATCAATCTGAAATATCTCAAATAACATTAATCAAGAAAATCAATCTAAACATGGAATATTGAAAAATAAATAAAAATAAAGAACCTGGGATTGAGAGTCACTCCTAAAACTAAGAGAAGTCCTAAATCATAATCCTAAGAGAGAGGAGAGAACCTCTCTCTCTGAAAACTACATCTAAAATAATAAAAAGAGAATTATGAATGGCATCTGAAGTCTCTCCTCATTCCTCCACTTTGCAGCCTTTAATCTGTGTTTTCTGGGCTTGAAACTGTGCCGGAAATAGCCCAGGATTCGCTGTTTGCGAAATCTGCCACGCTTATTTTCGCAGATGCGACGCGTCCACGTAGATGACGCGTTCGCGTCGCCTATCTCTATGGTCACTATGGTAAATTATATATCAAATCGAAGCCCCAAACGTTAGCTTTCCAACGCAAGTGGAACCACGTCATTTGGATCTCTATAGCTAAAGTTATAGCCATTTGAGTGCGAAGAGGTCAGGCTAGACAACTTAGCAGTTTCTCCAACTTCTTGTATTCCTTTCACTTTTGCATGCTTCCTTTCCATCCTTTGAGTCATTCCTGCCTTGTAATCTCTGAAATCACTTAACACACATATCAAGGCATCTAATGGTAATAAGAGAGGATTAAACATAGGGAACTTAAGGCCAAAGAAGCATGTTTTCAATCAAAGCACATAATTAGGAAGGCAAATGTAAAACCATGCAAATAGTATGAATAAGTGGGTAAAGAGTTGATAAAAACCACTCAATTGAGCACAAGATAGACCATGAAATATGGGTTTATCATGTATCTCTTGGCCTCCTGGTTCACGACGCATGGTTGCCTCTCCTGACAACAAAGCTTCCATTCCGTGTGATCAGAGTCTTCGTGCTATAAGCTAGAATCAATTGGCAGCATTCTTGAGGTCCGGAGAGTCTAAACATTGTCTGTGGTATTTCGAGTAGGATCTTGGATGGGATGACTGTGACGAGCTTCAAACTCGCGACTGTGGGGCGCAGTGACAGTGCGCAAAAGGATCAATGGATCTTATTTTGACACGATCAAGAATCGACAGCTGATTAGCCATGCGTGAAACCGTAGAGGACCATTTTCACTAAGAGGATAGATAGTAGCCATTGACGATGGTGATCCACCAACATACAGCTTGCCATGGAAAGAAGTATGAATGATTGGATGAAGGCAAAAGGAAAGCAGAGGCTCAGAGGGAACAAAGCATCTTCATACGCTTATCTGAAATTCTCACCAATGAATTGCATAAGTATTTCTATCCTATTTTATGTTTGATTTCGTTCTTTTAATTATCAAAACCCCATAACCATTTGAATCCGCCTAACTGAGATTTACAAGATGACCATAGCTTGCTTCAAGCCGACAATCTCCGTGGGATCGACCCTTACTCATGTAACGTATTACTTGGACGACCCAGTGCACTTGCTAGTCAGCTGCACGAAGTTGTGTATCACGATTTCATGTACCAATTATGTTGTGGCGAATGTTTAATTGATCTTCTGAATATGTGATTTTATATTGTGATGATTGAATGCTAATCAAACACTTGGGGCTGAGATTAAATGATAAAAAGTGATAAGAGAATCGAGGATATGAAAGATTAAGCTTAAGGATAGTTGAGAATCAATAAAATACACCAAAGCTGTTTCTGCAGAATTAGGCAGTAAAAACCGAATATTGTTGGATAAATTATGTTAATTATTTGGATATATTTTTTCTTGAAACTTGAAGGTTTTTTATGTGTTTGAGGGAAATTGTTAAACGCATTATAAATAGTTGATTCGATGATATATGTGTTCAAATGTATCCTTAAAATTGTACGCTGATATAATATAACTGCATTTCATATTTTATCTATTATCTATTTCTACTACTAATATATTTACCTTATTTATTTTATGCTATGAATGTTATTAATTGGGTTAATTAAGCTATTATATATGCACAATACTACTAATAATAATGTTCTCATGTCTTGCAAAAAAATTACCCCTTACATTGTTTATAGAAATTATGGAAAAAATTCCCGGGCATGGTTGCGTCATAGTGTGATGGAAGGATGAGGGGTCAATGAAGAGAACATGGCCTCTGAATGAAATGAAACTAATTTTTCCTGAAAATCTAAGAAGTCTAGTTGGTTGCATAAAAATTTCAGAATTGTTAGAGCTATGGACTGAGAGATACAAATTTTTGAAAAATGGTGCCTTGTGCAGAAAGAAACTGAATTCTGATCCTGCAGCAGTAGATTCTTGAGTACATAACTCCCAATTCTGGATGTATTTTTTAACGCAACCAAAAAAAACAAAAACTAAAGGCGTCTAGTATATAGAGTCCAAATTTCAGAGTAATCCAAGTTCTAAAGAATGAGATATGAAACTTAAAAGTATGAGTGTTTGCTGTCAATCTGTCATGTCAAACCAAAATTCTGCAGACAAGGACAAACTTTTAATGTACATAATTTTCTCTACATGAATGATATTAACCAGAAACTAGTGGCAATAGAAACATAGAGGATTTAGTTGAATCCTATAAAATTTCATTGATCAAATCTAAACTATAATTTATATGAATTTTTTATTTAAACACTACTGATGTCTTATTCTGCTGCTGTCTTGGAACTTAGCAGATATTAGCACATGCCTTCTCTTTGCTATATGTCAGACTTATTCATGCTTTTATGTTAGACTTCGTTACAATTTTGTTATTGCCAATAGTGTTATTTAAGCATAAGACCATAGTTTTGTTCAAACTTCGTGGTGGTCTAGAGATTGATTGTAGCTCCTCTTCTTACTTGTCTCTATTCTATTTACTCCCTCAGCTTCCTTTAAATTATTGGCTATATTTGATTATTCGTAAGCAATAGAATCAACACTTATGACCCGGTTCACTTTTGAATGCAATGCTTGCTAGCTATATATTTAGCTTTGGAATGAAATTCATGGTATGGTATGAATAATTGTACAACACTCTATAGTTTGTTTGGCTTTTGATATTTTTATTATTTAGGGACCCCTCATCATCACTCTCACTACTTTCTTTTCTCTAGTTTCCTATATTAGTAGTAATTAATATTAGGTTTATTATTATTATTAGCAAGAGAAGTATATAATCAGTGCCACTGCAAATTCATGGTTAGTTATATATAGAATATAACGTGACTCTGACTTAATGTAAAAGTAGAATATACGTACAAGTGGCTTTATGATTTGTGTGATGATAGTAGAATGGAGCAAAACTAGCTTACTAACTAGATTGGTTCTTGACTTGAATGGCTAGCAAAATATTTTAGTATTTTTTGCTTAGACTGTTTATGTGAAATAGCCTCATAATCCATGTACATATATCTCTTTGCAAATATCATGTTATTTTCATAAAATGTAAGACACTAAGTTGATACAATCAGTTGTTTGTCTCTCTTTGGGCTGTGTATAATTTATGAATCGTGCTGAAATCATTCTTTGCGAGATACATGAACATGGATTAGTTTATGAATCATGCTGAAATTTTATTGGCTGCTGTTTCTTTGGATTAGTTTGTGCTAATTTTAGCATGTTTGGCACCAAATTTTGAGTTATGTACACCTTGTTTTATATGCAGAGCAAGATCACTGAAAATAGTAATATTGAAGCAGTAGGGATGTCTGCTAGCACTCAACCATCTTCTCCACCGTCAGGTGTTCGTAAGAATCGGTCAACTATCTGGGATCATTTTGATGTAGAGAATGCTATCGAGAAAAAGGCTAAATGCAAATATTGTGGTAGCTTAATACAATATGGGAATGGAACCAGCTCAATGGGTGGTCATTTGAGAAAATGCAAATAAAATCCTAATAATGATTCGAACAAAAGAAGAAAAACAACGACCACACCGACTATAGATGAGCATGGTGCTTTAAATTCACCCAGTGCTTCCAAATTTGACCAAGAGGAGGCTCGAAGGAAACTTGTGAAAATGTTTATTGGGGAAGAGCTACCATTTCGCTTCGTTGAAAGCCCAAAATTCTGAAGATTTGTGCATGCCCTACAAGCAAGATTCAAAGTTCCTTCACGGACTACATTAGCATGCGACATTGGAGCTCTTTATGCTGAAGAGAAAATGAAGTTGTAAGATTTTCTTTCGGCAAATTGTGGTAGAGTATGTCTGACCACTGACACTTGGACTTCAATTCAAAATTTTACTTATATGAGTTTGACAGCACACTTTGTTGATTTGGATTGGAAATTACATAAAAAATACTTAATTTTTGTCAAGTGACAAGTCATTCAGGAGAGGTTATAGGAGCAACAATTGAATCTTGTTTAAATAATTGGAATTTGAATCGGGTATTTAGTGTGACAGTTGATAATGCCTTGCCTAATGATGTTGCAATTAAATATCTAAAGCAGCGATTGAATTCTTGGAATAGCATTATTTTGAATGGTGAATTTATTCATATGAGGTGTTGTGCACATATTATAAACTTAATTGTAAAAGAGGGGTTGAAAGAGATTGATGAATCAGTCTTGAGGATTCGTAGGCAGTAAAGTATGTTAGATCTTCTCCATCTAGAGCTAGTAGGTTTCAAAAGTGTGTTGAACTAGAAAAAATCCAATATAAAGGCTTGCCTTGCATGGATGTTAAGACTAGGTGGAACTCTACCTATCAAATGTTAGAGGTAGCTTTGAAGCATCGCAAAGCATTTGAGTTGCTTTCTTTGAAAGATAATACCTATATAGGAGAGATGAATGGAGGAAAAGGGAGAGGTGTTCCTTCTGATTCAGACTGGGAGTATGGTGAGTCCATTGTACCATTTTTGTGAGTGTTCAGTGATGCCACTATACATGTTTCTAGTACCTTATATGTTAACAGTGATATGTATATGAAGGAAGTATTTGCAATTGGATGATTTATTCGTCATTCTTGTGATTCTGTTGATTTTAGTACTATGTCAATGGCAGAAAGGATGAGGGTTAAGTATGAAAAGTATTCGGGCAATCCTGATTCGGTGATTATGTTGTTATTGATTTCTATCGTACTTAATTCAATGCAAAAGATTGAGTATGTCAATTATTTCTTGGATTACTTTTTTAGAGAACAAAAAGGAGGCGAATTAAAGTCAAAGTTGTCCAAGTGCACAAAGTCAAGGTTCTAAAAATCGAACCGGTCATCGAACCGCTTATACTACATAAACCAAATGTTATAATCTCATTCAAATACAAATTTAAAGTTCAAAAGTCAACAAACAACCAATCAAACCCAACATAGCATCATCAAAATGATCCAAGTTTGTCATCAATCATCAAAATCCTCCATAATTTGCTGCAGATTTGCCTCATTGATTTTATCACCTTCATTTCCACTACTTGGACCAGAAAAAGTAAGTGGTGTAGCATAAAATGTACTAGTACTACCACCACCACCACCTTGATCTAAATCAGCATCAATCTCATCTAAGAAAATATAACACATTATTTTCAGCATTATTATTCCTAGGTAGGTCTTGGTTGATACTTTCTTCCATATCTAAATATTACCAGCAATCCAACCCAATAATCTCAACTCTCAAGTTCACAATAAATGAACAAACAACATCCAAATTCCAAAATCAGAGTATACAAACAAGTACAACATCTCAGGTTCAATAAAATTCTTTGTTCACAAAATCAGAATTTAGTTCATCAGAGTTCAGTTCATCAGAATCAATGAAATCACAAAATCAGTTCATAACAGTTTCAGAGAGTAGAGACTTAGAGTTCAGTTAATCAGAGTTTAGTTCATCAGAATCAATGAAATCCCAAAATTATTTCATAACAGTTTCAGAGAGTAGAGACTCAGAGTTCAGTTCATCAGAGCACAGTTCATCAGAATCAATGAAATCAAAAAATAAATTCATAACAGTTTTAGAGAGTGGAGACTCAGAGTTCAGTTCATCAGAGCACAGTTCATCAGAATCAATGAAATCAAAAAATAAATTCATAACAGTTTACTCAGAGTTCAGTTCATCAGAGCACAGTTCATCAGAATTAATGAAATCAAAAAATAAATTCATAACAGTTTCAGAGAGTGGAGACTCAGAGTTCAGTTCATCAGAGCATAGTTCATCAGAATCAATGAAATCAAAAAATAAATTCATAATAGTTTACTCAGAGTTCAGTTCATCAGAGCACAGTTCATCAGAATCAATGAAATCAAAAAATAAATTCATAACAGTTTACTCAGAGTTCAGTTCATCAGAGCACAGTTCATCAGAATCAATGAAATCACAAAATCAGTTCATAACAGTTTCAGTTTTCAGAGAGTAGAGACTCAGACTTCAGTTCATCAGAGCACAGTTTCATCAGAATCGGATTGCATAACAAAATCATGTTCATAACTAAATTAAAAATTACCTGGAAATGAGGGAGCTGACGGCGGGAAGCTGGTGAGGGCGTGACCGTGCTGAAGGCTGGAGTTGAGGGCGTGAGTACGACGACGCCAGGGATCTGACGGCGGGAAGCTGGTGAGGGCGTGACCGTGCTGAAGGCTGGAGTTGAGGGCGTGAGTGCAACGGTGGTGGGTGCGTTGAGGGCCTCCTGGAGTTGAGAACTGAGAAGGTGGGTGACTGGGTGGTGTTCTGTTCTTTGGGAGGCTGGAGTTGAGAACTGAGAAGGTGGAGGAACGAGGAAGTGGAGGCTACGAACTTGCGAAGGAGAAGAAAACTCAGAAAAGGGAATTAGGGTTCCCTCAGCAGCACAAAACGGTGGCGTTTTGCTGCATTGTTAAAAAACCGGCCGGATCCCGGTTCGGTTCGACCGATCGGTAACCGGCCGGTTCATCGGTTCAAGTCCGGTTTTCAATTACTGCGGTTTTTCTTATTACCCGAACCGCTACAGCAACCGGTTCACGGTTCGATCGGTTCGAACCGGTTTTCAGAACATTGCATAAAGTTACTTTATCAGCAATACCAAAGTTTTGAGGAAGCAAGTGAAGCTGATACACAAGATGTTCAAGCCAACAACATTAATACCGATCTTCATGGCATGGACTTTTTTCTGCAAGCAACCAGTCGGAGAACAAATACAAGATCTGAACTTGATAGATATTTACAAGAAGAATGCGAGCCATACTCCCATAAGTTTGATATACTAAACTGGTGGAAGGTCAACTCAACCCGATTTCCAATTCTTGGAAATATGGCTCGTGAGGTATTGGCTATACCTGTTACTGCGGTAGCTTCAGAGTCTGCATTTAGTATTGGAGGAAGATTTCTCGATCCATACTGCAGTTCCTTAACACCTAGAATGGTAGAGGCCTTAGTCTGCACAGGAGATTGGCTTAAGGAAGATCTTTTCTCTGCTTTAGATGATGACGGTGAAGTTCTTCAACAAGTTGATCAAGGTATAGAATTTTTTTATATTTCTTCTTATTTTATTTTATTTTTGTTTTTGTTGTCTTTCTATTTTAGAATTTAGGTATTAGTTACCAATTAAAAGTTGTTGAATATAGACTTGATAATTTATTTGATTCCCTTGGCAGACATATTTTCCTCTATGATGGTGCTTGTTCTATGGCGGCATCAATTGATAATTTTGATGATGACTAGGTATGCTTAATATTCTTATTTGATTTAATACTTTCATTCAAAGATTTGTTTTAAAATGACAAAGGTATATTTTGTTATTTGCAGATATATTTTCTTCAAAGGTTGTGGTTGTTTGAAGATTTTGTTGGCAACTTGGCATCTTTTGATACTTTGTGGTTGTTGTTTTAGAGAGATTTTTTGGTGGTATTCATTTCATATTTTGAGATTGATTAAATGTTATATAGATTAGCTATTGTCATTAGATTTATAAAGAACCAAATTCTAGTTGTAATGAACCTGTACACTTTAAAATGACTTTAGTATTAATTTTACTTTTTAAAAAATTATGGTTTGAAAATTAAAATTCTAAAAACCGGTTTTTAGAAGTGGATTTTTTGTTAAAATATCTGGTTTGAAAATTGGATTTTTAAAAACTAGTTTTAAAATTGGATTTTTTGTTGAAGAAACTGGTTTTAAAACGGGATTTTCAAAAATTGGTTTTAAAACTGGATTTTTGGTTAAAAAATCTAGTTTTAAAACTAGATTTTATAAAAAAAATAAACCGGATTTTAGATTTGGATTAAAAAACCGGATTTAAATTCTAAAACCGGTTTAAAATTGGTTTTTATTTTTCAAACCGGTTTAGAACCGGTTTCTCTCTTCAATCCAGTTCTTGTTTGGTTTCATGAACCATAAAACTGGTTCTGAAGTGGATCCAGTTTGGATTTATAAAAATCCAAACCATACCCACCCCTAATGACGTGTTACCGAAGGTGTTGCCAGCTATTAAACAAGGAAAGCAGTGGAGAGTGTCAGAGGATCAAGATGGGCTATGGAGGTTCAAGGGTAGAATCATTATGCCTGATGTTGGGACTTTGCGACAAGATATCTTGAAGGAGGCGCACAAGAGCAGATTTTCTATTCACCCTGGGAGTACTAAGATGTACCACGATCTGAAGGCTATGTTTTGGTGGCCTGGTATGAAGAATGATATTGTGGAATATGTCTCAAAGTGCTTAACTTGTCAAAAGGTAAAGATTGAACACCAGAGACCTTCTGGGACATTGCAACCCTTAGAGATTCCACAATGGAAGTGGGAGAGTATTGCGATGGATTTTGTGTTGGGATTGCCGAAGACTAGAACCGGTTTTGACGCTGTCTAGATGATTGTGGACCAGCTGACAAAGTCGGGTCACTTTCTACCCATTCGGATGAACTATACTCTTGAGGAGTTAGCACGCCTGTACATCAGGGAGATTTGTGAGACTTCATGGTGTGCCTACTACTATAATTTCTAACAGAGATCCCCATTTCACTTCGAGGTTTTGGGGTGCATTTCAGAAAGCTTTTGGAACCCGTTTGAGCCTAAGTACAGCTTACCATCCTCAAACAGATGGTCAATCTGAGAGGACGATTAAAACCCTAGAGGACATGTTAAGGGCTTGTGTTTTGGACCAGCCGGCGAGCTGGGATCGGTATATGCCGCTGGTGGAATTTGCGTACAATAATAGCTGCCATACGAGCATCGGAATGGCTCCGTATGAGGCTTTGTATGGGAGGAAATGCCAATCTCCGCTGTGTTGGTATGAAGCTGGGCAGAAAAGTCTGTTGGGGCCAGAATTGATAGCTGAAACTATCGAGCAAGTTAAGAAAATCAGAGATAGGATGCTCACTGCTGAGAGTCGTCAGAAGAGTTACACCGATCAGAGGCGGAAACCCTTAGAGTTTGAGGAAGGAGACCATGTTTTTCTTAAGGTTACTCCAACAACAGGAGTAGGTAGAGCAATTAAGACGAAGAAGCTGAATTCCCGATACATTGGTCCATTCCAGATTCTCGAGAGAGTTGGACCGGTGGCGTATTGGATAGCTCTACCGCCTCACTTTTTGAACCTGCACGACGTATTCCACGTGTCGCAGCTTCGAAAGTACACTCCTTATGCTAGTCATGTGTTAGAACCGGAATCAGTTCAGTTAAGAGAAGACTTGACCATGCCAGTGACTCCAGTCAGGATTGATAACACGAGTATTAAGAAGTTGCATGAAAAGAGGTATCTTTAGTGAAAGTAGCATGGAGTCGAGCCGGTGTTGAGGAACACACTTGGGAACTTGAGTTGGAAATGTGAGCAGACTACCCGCACCAATTCTCAGGTAACTAAATTCGAATGTTGTGGGCAAAATTTCCAATTAGGTGGGTAGAATGTAAAACCCGATTAATTAATGGCTAATAAACCCATAAATTAAAATATATTCTAGGGAGTGAGAAATGAGGTTTTTATGGTTTAATGTGATAGAGAATTTTAAAATAAGAATTTGACACCAATTTTAAAGAAATTGGCCCAAGATTGGGCCGAACGGGCTAAACCGGGCCAACCGGACCCAAGTTGGGCCCAAGGCCCAACCAAGTCTCTCTTAATTAAGAGAGCTCAGCTCTCTTCTTCTCAAAACAACACACACACGCTGGTTATGAGAAGGGAAACAAGAAAACCTTGCTCCTATTCACCTAAATCTTCCATTGTTGATAACTTTTGATCCGTAGCTCCGATTGACGCACCGTTTGCGGTCACGCGACCGCAGCGTCGAGCTCTAAAAAATACATACAATCAATCTTGAGGTAATTTACAGTTTTATCTTCGAATTCTCAGCCCTCATTTTCGAAAATTAGTGGGTAAAGTGTTGAGATTTTTTAGTTTGGATGTTATAGGCTCAAATTAACTTGAAGGAAAGGCTTGTCCTTACTTCCTAGATCTTTGGGCAAGGTAAGAAATCTCCAACCCTAATGGAAATGTTGAATTTAAGGTATTGGGTATTGAGTTATTGTGTTTTGATGTGATATTGTGGCTTAGGCATTGTATATGTGTGTTTTAGAGCTTGATTGGTGATTTTAGAAAGCTTGGAAAGGAGATTTATGTTGGGAAATCTGTTGGTGAGGCTTTGGAAACCTTGGAATTTGAATTTGAGAGTGTTCCAGGTGGAACAGAAATTGGCCAAGGTATGGTTTCAATTTTCTGTATCTAAAATATAATGTAGTTGTGAAAACGTAGGCTAGTGGCCTTAGGATAGGGTTTTGAAATAATGAGGTAGTTGATGAATGATCTAAATTGTGTTGTTATGCATGAACTTAGTGGATTGTGACATGTTGATATATTTGAGGAATGAATTGGATTGATATGGATACATGGATTGATATGTTTAATTGATGAAAAGCTTGAAGCTCTTGTTGATGAGCATGATTTTGGAGTATGATATTGACCTGTGAAAATATATGGTGATTGATGAAGTTCATTGTTTGCTTTGGAAATTAAGAGAGGGAAGGATTATTATTAAATTGAGATATTGGTTAAATATGGTGTAATTGGTGGGTTGATGATTGGAAGGGGTTTGAAAATGATTGATGTGGGATGGTTGAGCTTTTTGTTGATTTTGAATGGATTGGGAAGTGTATGTATTGAAATTTGGGAATTTATAAGTTTTGGTAAAAATGGAATTTCGATGAACTTCAATGAATCATATCTTGAGCTATTGTTTTCGGAATTGATGATTTTTATATCAAAACAAAGATGATTTCATAAGCTTTAAAATGGTTTAAATTTGATAAAAATCTGAATTTTGTGGAAGGAGATATAATTGTTGGAAGTTTGGGCCAAAAATCTGAATTCTGTAAATTCTGCAGAATTTGTTATTTTTGGTTTGTGTGCGCACGCACAGCCCTTTTTAGGACAAAATTGAAACAAAATAAAATCTAAAGATATTTTTGATATTTTTATCAAACTTCAGGAACAAAAAGTATACTTTATCTTTTTTTTCATCAAAGTTTCTTTTCATCATATCTATTAATTAAAAAATATGATTTTTTTCCTTTTTTTTCTTTTTCCTTTTTCCTTTTTCTTTTCAAGAAAACAAAATAAATTACATCCAAATATTCAATTACCATTGAAATCATTAGAATAGGAGCCAATAGACAATCCATTAATACTTCTCCTAATGAGACTCTAATTCCAGGCAAAATAGTAACTCCAGAAGCTCCAACAAGGCAGCAACAATCCCTCAAATTGATGCTTAAATTTTTCATTTTGCCAAAATTAACAACTAATATAAAATTACAGAAATCAAACCAAATTATATTAATTACAAAAGTCACAAGAATGTTATAATAATTAAAATCATAGAAATCGCAGAGAAGATGTTACCGGAAGGGAGAGGCTGGCGACGGTGATGAAGAACGAGGAAGACGGTGACGCTCTCTGGAACGCACAAGATGGCAACGCTCTCAGACGCGATGACGTTCTCCTCGGCTGGTGAGGCGCGCGCAAAAACTGCGATGACCTTGGCAGTATGCCGTAGAAAAAGTTTCTTTGTCTTCTTTAACGGGAGAAAGGAGATTAAAGAAAAGAGAGGGAGATACAAAGTGATATGAAGGAATATGAAGAAAAGAAATATGAAGGGATACGTGAGAAACCAGCAAACCAAACAATAAAGTAATTTTTTTTAGTATAATTCACATTTGTTTGTTTTTTTTTTTGTATGAATGATTGATTAGGGTTTATGGAAAAACAAATAATTTTTGTTAAATGTGTTTTTATTTTTATTTTTTAGATTATTTAAATTTTGAAACGATAAAATTAAACAATTTGATTAATTTAAAAGAATAATTTTTGTCTAACATATAAAAAAAGATATTTAAATCTTTTATAAAATTAAATAAAAAAATATTTTTATTATTGTTAAATTATAAAGATATTTTAGTAATTAGTGATATAATATATATATATATATTTTTAAAACAAAATTAAGTGTTGAAGTGGGAAATAAACTCCACATAATTTATTGTTATTTGTCCATATTTTAAATATATCGGTACGTATGAATTTATCATTGTATCAAAACAAACACCTAAACTGAATTATCAACATTATTATCGTTTTCATTCTCTGACTCTAGAGAATCGTTTTCCCAGAGTTTCTATTATTATCTTCAGACTCAGAGTCTGATGACAGTTTATCATCAACATTCTGCAAAATAATTCAAAATAGATAACTTATTGACTTTCAAGCACTGACACCAAGAAATTTTCAAATAAGTTATGAGTTCTAACTTATTGTACAGAATGCTTCTGATACGGTATAGTAGGAGGATCGGGAACCCGCGGGACGAGTCAGATGTTGGATTGTCCAGATGGAGAGGAGGGGAGGTACCTGCAAAGACACTCCGACGCTCAAGTCAGGATGGATCTAAGAGGTATAAGGTGTGAGGAATGAATGAGTACCTGGAGGGACCTGGGTCCTCTATTTATAGATGATGGTGGTTATCTTATCTTTATCTTATCTGGCTAAGATAAGAGGTGCGTTTAAATTCAAAAGTTGGTTAGGGGTTCTAGGGGGCCGATACGGGGCCTTCTAGAGAGATGAAATGGGTTGACCCGGTAAGCCGGGTTCGGGTTCGGTCATGGGTCCGGGATCCATGGGCCGGATCCGTAACAGTTGCCCCCGTAGCGAGAGAGCGAATGACTTCGGTTTATCGCTAAGAGTTCGAGACGTTTCTCTACGTCTTTGGCGCCGGTCGAGTGCTCGTTTGGTGATGAGGTCGGCTCCTCGATTTTGTTTGGTGAAAGATTCGCCTCGGTTGTATTTTGGTCTTGACGTGACCTTTCCGTGTCTTGCTGCGCTTGTTGCGTCTTTTGAGGTGCAATTGATTAGTTTACTTTTCCGAGGGGGCATTTATTGTGGAGGGGCTTTTCTCCCTTTTGCCCCCGTGAGTTTTCATTGTTCTCAGGGTTAGTTACGTCTTTTCGCTTTCCTTTTTTGAAACCGTTTTGCTTTGGTTTTTATTTCCCTCGTCCGTTTTTTCTTTTCTCCGAAAAAAGGAACTGTTCATTTTCTGGAGAAACTCTTTGTTGGTTTTTGCTTTCTAGTGCTGCTCTGTTTCTTCTTGTCTTCAAGCCTTCTTCTCAAGCTTTCTTCAATTTCACCAGGTTGGTATTTTTTGCCTTTTTCTTTCATATTTGTTTGTGCATGCCTGTTCTGTTTTTGCTATTTGTTTTGCCGCGTCTGGTGTTTTTGTTGGGTTCGGGGAAGGGGCTGAGCACCGCCGTTTTTACCTTGATTGTAGTGGTGGTTTAAGACGTTTGGGTTTGGTAGTGGTGTTTTTAGGTTTTTATTTTTTGACACTGTTAGAGTTGGTAGCTGATGGTGGTGCTCCTCCCTGTTTTAGGTATGCAGCGTCGGAGAAATGAGGGTGTGGGTGCCCCCATTGCCCCTTCCAGGGGTGTTCCCAATCGCTATGGTTGGGTGACCAGCGATGTCTGGGATGTTCCATCGCGGATGACGGAGGGTGATCTCCAACGGCTCCGCGATCAGGGGGCGATTTGTGGTGGCGGTGAGGAGGAGGGGCGATATGAGCTCGTGCTCCCTGATGCAGACGAGCGCGTCTGCTATCTAAACCTCCGTTCCCCCACCGTGCCGGACTGGATGTGGGTTTACGAATCCATGTTTACTCGGCTCGGAGTGCGGTTCCCCTTCTCCTCGTTTGTTCAGGGTCTACTTAGTCGGTGTTCTGTGGCACCGTCTCAGCTTCACCCGAACAGTTGGGCGGCCGTTCGGTGTTTTGAGATAGTGTGCCAGTATCTTGATCTCCCGGCTTCGGTTCCCGTTTTTCTTTTCCTTTTCTTGTGCACTCTTCCGACTAAGGAGGGGAAGCATAAGAAAGGGTATATGTCTTTCCGGGCGCAGCCTCATCGTCGGATCTTCGGGTTGTTTGAGGACTCCTTTCACGGGTTTAAGTGGGAGTATTTTAAGGTGCGTCCCCTTGAGGGGCACCGCCCGTTTTGGCTTACCCTGGAAGGCGAGCGCCGGTTTCCGACGTACTGGAACTTTGGCGCCGGGCCGTCGGTTTTGACTAAAGTTTCTTATGACGATTTGTCTCGGGAGGATAAGGATGTCGCCAGCGTTTTGTGGCACTTGTTTGGCGAGCGTCCGTTGAATCCTCGGGACGTTATGGGGATCCCGAGGCTTGTCGGACTTATATTGGTGTGTTCCCCGTCTTTCTTTTTCTTCTTCTTCTTCTTCTGCTCTTTTTTTTTTTTTTGACTCTTCTATTGATTTCTTTTCAGTTGAGATGGCTAGCGGGCTGACTACCTTGGCAAGGTTGAAGGCAGCGTTGGTTCGGGAGGAGGGGTCGTCGTCTCCGTCGACTCCCGTTTCAAATCCGGCTGTGGATTCTCAGGTTCCTCCTCAGGGGGTAGTTTCTTCGGGGGCGCCTACTGGGGCTCAAGTTCCTCCTGGTTCGCCCGAGGTGGTCGTGTTGTCGGGTGCTGAGGCTTCTCGGAAGAGGAGTAGGGCTGAGGAGCCGGTTAGCGAGACTTTTGAAGGGGAGGGTCTGGTCCCTAGTGTGATGGACCGACGTTTCGACGCCACGGGTTTCATTGATCAGAACTTGATGCCTGGAACGGAGTCATTTTTTGATGGTTGCGACGTCTCGTTCCAGGCTGAGTCGGTTTACCGTGCCCTTCTTCGCTCTGCTGTGGTTGTTCGGAAGGCTGAGCCTGTGATGGCTCAAGCGGGTTTGTTGGAGAAGAAGCTTCGGCAGGCTCAGGCTGATGTGACTAAATTGAAGGAGGAGCTCCAGGTCGCCAATACTGCAAAGGAGAAAGCGACGAAGTCTTCAGAGGATGCCGGGGCGGAGATTCTCCGACTTGCCGGTGTCGAGACTTCGCTTCTTTCTCAATTGGCGGAGGAGCGCAAGCGAGCCTCGGATGCGAGTTCTCAGGCTGCCTTGCTTCTCGCTGAGTCGGAAACTCTAAAGGCTGAGGTTGAAGCTTTGAAGAAGGAGAAGTCGGCTCTGTTGGCTGATGCTAGGGATGCCGTTGCTGCTACCGAGGAGACGATGAAGGCGCAATTTCTGGTATTGGCCCCTGGCGTGGATGTGTCCGTAACGGGAGCTTTCAAGACCGTCCGTGATGGTCGGATTGTTGATATTGAGTAGTTTTCTTGTATTTTATTTTGAACTTTTGTTTGTTTTCTGAATATTTTGGATTGGCCAAGGGCCGTGACGTTTTTTGGGGACCATTTAATGGCATTTTCGGCTGTCCGGGCCTTTTGTATGATCCGTTTGTGGCTTTTATTTGGCCGTTCGGGCCTCTCTGCAATTTTTTGAGTGTTTGTTTTACCGTAACCGTTCGTTTGGTCGGTTTTTTGGATATCCGTGTGTTCGGCCTGGAGGGTGATCAGTCCTCCAGCGATGGCCGTGTCTTCGTTCCGTGCTTTTGAGGAACGGTGATGGCTTGTAATGGGGATGAAGTGAAAGTAACTTGTAAAAAAAAAGTTTATTTAAATGGTTGGGCCTCGTTAATCCTATTACGGCCTTGACTCTGTATGGTCCTTCCCATTTGGGGGCGAGCTTTCCTTCTCCTGGGGTCGGAAGGCCGATATCGTTTCGTCGTAGAACGAGGTCGTTGTCCACAAATTCTCGTCGGATGACGCCGTGATTATACCTTAGGCTGATCCTTTGTTTGAGTGCTAATTCTTTGACGTGGGCTATGCTTCTTGCTTCGTCTATGAGGTCTCGTTCTGCTTCTTCGTCGTTACCTCCAACCGTTTTTCTGGGGCTGGGGTCCCCGATTTCCACTGGGATGACTGCTTCTACGCTGTATGTTAATCGGAAGGGCGTTTCTCCCGTGCTCGTTTGGGGTGTTGTTCGGTATGACCATAGGACTGATCCTAACTCATCTGCCCATAATCCCTTGGCTTCGTCAAGTCGTTTCTTAAGTCCTTTGACGATAATTTTGTTGGCGGATTCCACTTGTCCATTCATTTGGGGATGTTCTACCGAGCTGAAGCGATGGGATATGTGCAATCCTTCTAGGAGTTCTCTGAATTTTTTGTCTGTGAACTGGGTTCCGTTGTCGGAGATGATGACCTCGGGAATTCCGAACTGAGTAATGATCTGTCGCCAGACGAATTTCCGGCATTGGGTTGCCGTGATGGAGGCCAGGGGTTCGGCTTCAATCCATTTGGTATAGTAATCTATGGCGACGATGAGGTATCTGAGTTGGCCGGGTGCCGTGGGGAAGGGCCCGACGAGGTCGATTCCCCAGCTGCCGAATGGCCGTTCAGCCGATATAACACTGAGTTGGTGTGGGGCGGCTTGGTGGATATTGGCATGCTTTTGGCATTTGTCGCAGCTTTTTGTGAGTTGTATGGAATCTCGAATGATTGTGGGCCAAAAATATCCGGCCCTGATGATTTTTTGGGCTAGCGTTTTTCCTCCGATGTGGTGACCGCAACAGCCTTCGTGGATCTCGCGGAGTATGTATTCCTTGTCCTCGGGTTCTACACATTTAAGTAGGGGCTGTGAGAATCCGCGTTTGTATAGTTGTCCGGCTATGATGGTGTAGTTAGCGGCTTCTCTTTTTATTTTCCTCTCTTCTTTCGGTTCTGGTGGTAGGACTCCGTCGCGGAGATATTGCAAGATCGGGTATGTCCAAGATTCCCGGGTTGAGGATGTTAGGTGAGCGTTGATTTCCGTTGATACGGAAGGCGACTTAACGACCTCCTGGATTAGCGATCTGTTGCCGTGTCCTGACTTCGTGCTAGCAAGCTTGGAAAGTAGGTCCGCCCTGGCGTTTCGCTCCCTGGGGACGTGATGTATGGAGACGTTTTCGAATCCTTCTTTTGTATCACTTACTTTTTTGAGGTATTGTTGGAGCAGGGGGTCCCGGGTTTGGTAGCTCCCGTTGATTTGGGAGCATACCACCTGGGAATCGGTGTTAACTTCGAGTACCTTGGCGCCGACTTCTCGAGCTAGGTTTAGGCCTGCCAAAAGGGCCTCGTATTCTGCTTGGTTATTTGATACTGGAAAGTCGTATCTTATTGATTGTTCAATTGTGATCCCATTTTGGTTTTCGAGTATAATTCCGGCGCCTCCGTGAGTGGAGTTTGATGAGCCATCGACGTGCAGTTTCCATGGTTCGGGTGTCAGCTTGGTCGGAGTCATTTCGGCGATGAAGTCGGTCAAGGCTTGCGCTTTGATGGCGTTTCGGGGTTCGAACCTGATCTGGAATTGGGATAACTCGATGGACCATGCTAGCATTCTTCCTGCTAGGTCGGGTTTTTGTAA
>NC_029772.3:35007915-35091630 GCF_000817695.3 Arachis duranensis | reverse complement strand
TGACCTCGGCGGCTCGGTCTGGTGACATTTTCCGTCTTCTTTGCGCCACGGGTTTGGCTAGGGGGTCTACCGCCAGATGGTGAGACATCAGGTCGGGACTTATTCCCGGCATATCGGCTGGTGTGAATGCGAATAGGTCTCTGTTTTGTTTCAAAAGTTGCGAGAGTTCTTCTTTGAGGTCGTGTGGGAGGTTTCTGTTGATGAACGTGTATTCATCTTTGGTTGGTCCTATTTGTAGTTTTTCCATGTCCCCTTCTGGTTCCGGTCTAGGTTGGCCGTCAAGCCGTGCGTCTAGGTCGGCAAGGAATATTCCGGCCGCGTCCCGGGATTTTTTCCTTAGGGCTAAGCTATTGTTGTCGCATTCGGCTGCAACTTCTCGGTCTCCGTGAATGGTTCCGATGGTGTCGTCATCGGCTTTGAATTTCATGAGAAGGTATTTGGTGAAGATGACTGCCGAGAAGTCGTTGATTGTTTTTCTCCCGAGAATGACGTTATAGGCTGTGGAGTCTTTTAGGACGACGAATTCGGATAGGATCGTCTTTCTCTGATTGCTTGTTCCTATGGTGATAGGGAGAGTAACCGAGCCGTCTGGTTTGAGAAAGTTATCTCCGAGACCCGTGACGCCGTGGCGGTGCGTTTGGAGATTGTCGTTGCGGAGCCTGAGTTTGTCGAAGGCTCCTCGGAAGAGGATGTTGGAGTCGGCACCCGTGTCCACGAGTATTCTTCTTACTAGTCCTGTTCCGATTCGGGCTGATATGACGAAGGGGGCATCTTCGGCCGAGGTGCCGTGCTGGCAGTCCTCGGGTAAGAAGGTTATCGTGCTGTCGGCAATGGTGACTGGGTCGTGGTTTTTGACGGCCATTACCTTGAGGTCTTTTTTCATTGTTAGTTTTGACTTATTTGGCACGTCCTTGCCCGTGATGACGTTCACTATGATGGTCGGATCTTCTTCGGTGTTTTCCCTGGGCGGTTTTTGAGTTCTTGGGTTGCGTCCTTCTCTTTCTGGTGATTTGTCTCTGTCGGCGCGCCTTGGTTCTCTGATGATTTTGACGAACTCTGGAAGTTTGCCGTCTCGTATGGCCTGCTCAAGGGCGTCTTTAAGATCGTAACAATCATGTGTTTTGTGGCCGTATCCACGGTGATAGTCGCAGTAAAGGGCTTTGTTTCCTCCTGTCCTTTCCTTGAGTGGTCGGGCCCTGGGGATGATGCCTCGATCTGCTATTTGGTGGTATACCTCCGTAATTGGTGCTGTTAGGGGAGTGTAATTGGAGAATTTTCCTATTCTCGGTGGTCGGTGGGTTGGTTTAATGTGGTCTCGTTGGTTCTCTTTGGGTGGTGCGTTATGACGAGGAGTTGGGTTGCCGTGTTGGTTGGCGACGTGCTGCCATTTGTTGGCAGCGACGACCTGGCTGACTTCCTCGTCGTTGATGTAATCTTTGGCGACGTTCTGGATTTCGTGCATGGTCCATACCGGTTTGGTGGTGAGATGTTTGCGAAATTCTTCATTCATGAGCCCGTTAGTTAGGCAGAGGCTGGCAACGGAGTCCGTGAGTCCGTCGACCGTCAGGCATTCGTCGTTGAAGCGGTCAAGGTATTTTCTTGTGGATTCTTCTTGCTTTTGTGTGACCCCTAATAGGCTGATGGGGTGTTTAGCCTTGGTGATTCGGGTTGTGAACTGGGCCATGAATTTTCTTGTGATGTCGTGGAAGCTAGTTATGGATCCGTTTGGGAGGGCGTTGAACCATTTGATCGCTGGTCCGGCAAGGGTTACTGGGAAGGCTCTGCATCGGACTGCGTCGGATGCCCCTTCTAAGTTCATTCTGGCTTCGAAGGCTGTTAGGTGCTCTTGAGGGTCTTTAGTTCCGTCGTACTTCATGTCGGTGGGTTTGTCAAAACCTCTGGGGAGTTTTGCTCTTAAGATTCCTTCTGTAAAGGGTGTAGCTCCCATTATGGTGTGGTCGCTTCTCGTGCGTTTGGTGCTTCGGTATCTCCGGTCTTCGTCTGAATCGTGTTGACGATTTAGATCCCGAGAAGCGCTGCGATGGTGCTTCTTGTCGTATCGTCGCTCAGGGGATTTCTCGCGTCGGCGGTTGCGTGAGGTGCTGCGATCTTCTCTCCTATTGCGTTGCCGGGTTGACGATCTGCCGCGGTGGGATCTTGACCTGGAAGTTGCATGGCTTCCGTGCTCGTTATTTCGTTTTTCTCTGTCGTTTAACTTGCCTTCAAGTTCTTGGACCCGGAGACAGAGCTCCTGGATGATTTGTGCCGCTTTGTCTCTGGCTTTCTCAGGATGTGTTGGATTGTCCAGATGGAGAGGAGGGGAGGTACCTGCAAAGACACTCCGACGCTCAAGTCAGGATGGATCTAAGAGGTATAAGGTGTGAGGAATGAATGAGTACCTGGAGGGACCTGGGTCCTCTATTTATAGATGATGGTGGTTATCTTATCTTTATCTTATCTGGCTAAGATAAGAGGTGCGTTTAAATTCAAAAGTTGATTAGGGGTTCTAGGGGGCCGATACGGGGCCTTCTAGAGAGATGAAATGGGTTGACCCGGTAAGCCGGGTTCGGGTTCGGTCATGGGTCCGGGATCCGTGGGCCGGATCTGTAACACTTATTAAAGAGTTTAGATAAGGAGCAAAGATGCTACTATAAAGAAGTAACAATGAAACTTGTAAATCATGTGCAAGAGCTTTAACTAGCCGCATGATAGAGTTCAGTGCCAAAAAATAAGAAGATAAATATTGTTAAATGTGAAGAAGTATATTCCAACCAGCAGATTCTTGGTATGCTCAATATGGATGGAAAAGTGGAACATAATTAAATCCACAATTAACTTAAGATAACAGAAGATGTTATTATTTATTAATGATAAATTTTATGCTATTTTTATTGTGATGTTTAAATTATTTAATTTAATTTTTAAAATAAAAAATAAAATATTTAAAATAAAAAATAAATCATTTAAAATTTATTAAATATTATTTATTTATTTATTAGTAACTTAAATACAATGTGACAAGTACTATAGCATTTAGTTTTATTAATAGAATAAATATTTAATTTGGTTTCTGACAATTATTTTAAAAGGATTACGAAATCTTTAATAAAAAAAATACTCAATTCAATTTCTGAGTTTTATTTTTATGAGACTGATTAGCCTTTATACAAAAATAAAAACAAAAAAATACTAACAAAAAAATTAATCAATCCCATAAAAATAAAATTCAAGAATCAAATTAAGTATTTTTTTTTGTTAAAAATTTTATTATCTTTTAAAATAATTGTCAGTATCGTATAGAATTTTTCTCTTATTAGTAAGGTAAAAGACCAAAGAGAAGTAAACATAATTACTTGATGTGATAAGGAATTGTATCCCGTGAAATGTGTATTTCTCCCCAGGAATAATTCTTCTTAGAAACTCATTTATAAGCTTATCCCTTCTCGTCAAAAATGGCGATTCTGTTTTCATAGGGTGAGTAACTGAGTATTGCTTAAAATAGCTGCAGTGTAAGCAAATGATTTATTAAATATGTTGCTATTATTAGGATGAATCGGATATAATTGGATATGATGAAAATTTTGATTAGATCTATATTAAAATTATCGGATTGAATCAGATTTAATATCCACAATTTTTAAATTTAAATCCGATTTTAGATCGGATATCAGATATTGAATATATTCGCAAAATCCAAAAATAATTTTAAAAGCTTATTTAAAAAATATCAATAAAATTTATTTTTTTTTCTTTTAAAAATGTTTACTTTTAAAATAATATTAAATATACTTTTTTTAAATAATAAATTAAAATAATATAACATATATGATAATTATTAGCTGAAATAAAACATAAAAAAATATTTATTTATTTATTTTTTATTTTTGTAGATACGTAAATATACAGATCGAATATGTGGATATGTACACAAAATTCACGATTCGATCCGCATATCCGACCCGATAATTTTGTGAATCTGATCCATATCTGTAATTTTAGAATCGAATTCAGATAAATACTATAGATATTCAGATTGGATCTAATCTATAAACACCCCTAACCTATTAAAATAATCTCATCCCAATAAATTAAAGGCATGAAAATAATTTCAATGATGTATTTATGCTTTCTTTCTCGTGCTCTATTTTGTTCAGATATATAAATACAAGAAAATAAATACTGAATTCCTTCCTAAGCAAGTAATTCAAAAAAAAGTTCTAGATATATTTACATCCATGGTCAGATTGTAGAACTTTAACTTTGTGACTAGTGAGATTTTTTTATTACAGATTTAAACTATTTAAAAGCTTATAGAACTTGTCATTTATTAACAGAAAGATAAATACAAACACAACGTGAATAAGCATCAATAAATATCACATAATACTATGAAATCAAATTTAAGTTGAAATCATAGGGGAAAAGTCCCAAACATCAAATAATAATAATAATAATAATAATAATAGCACCTAAGTCTCTGACTCGTGTTATGATAATACATCATATCACTTTGGACTTGAGTTGAAAGAATCTTCCATAGCAACCAAGCTAGCTAGCAGCCAGCTCTTTTGTATCTAAGTATCCTGATTTATTGGAGATTATTAGCTTCCGGGTCATGATTCTTAGTCCTCGTCAACATTTTCTCTTGGCATATATACAGAGCAAATCAAAGGAAATGATACAAGTCATTATTACATTACAATCTAGCACGCTAATTGGGACTCAAATAGATATAGGAAATAAATAGCTAGGAACTAATTCAGAGTACCGGTGTTTATGAATTTGGATAAAAATACTTGAGTACGAAAAAAAAAATTATTGATGGAGCAGCATACAGTAGTCCAAGCACTATATATATATATATATAGACGCGATTTTAATGATTGATGAAGATCTTCTTTTTGGGATGATGGATTGATGGGCTATCACCTACCCTCACTTTTTTAAAGTAGGTTTATCAGATACTTCCACACATGTGCCAGCTCCAGCTCGATCATCTAAATTTCCTCGTGAATCCATATATATATATAAAAGAACATAAAATCTCTTAATAAATTAATAAATCCCAACCAATGTTATCATGATATATTCTAAATTTCTAGTAATAAATCATGTAAGGGATAAAAATATATTGTAACTAAAAATAGTTAATTCAGTCTATTAAATGGGTGGGATATTCTAACTACATACTTAGTTTGAATATTACTTAAAAAGATCAGATCAAAAAAATATCTAAGACTTTTAAGTAGAATTATAATTTAATTTGAGTTAAAGTTTTAATCTAAGAAAGTAAGAAATTTTAATAAATAATATCTTTTATACCATAATTTTAACAATAGAATTTTAAAATAGTTAGAGTGTTGGATGTAAGAGTTTTAGATCGAACTAATATATATCGTTTATGTTAGAAAAACAAACAACCTCAGAAATATCCAAGTAACCTTAGAAACACAATTGTCTCATTTCCATATGCGAAACTGCTTATGTTAGAATGTCATTTAATGAAACTATTCGATTTGGTTCTAATAATATTTAAATTTGGATGTCCTTAACAAAACAAATCATTTAGAGAAACTTCCTCTCTCATCTACGAAAAAAGCACATTCGTGAATTCATTATCATCCTAGTTATCAAGAAAAAAGACCTTCAAATAAAAAGCTATTTCTACTACACTTACTGGCTGATATATGATAAATCTGAGAATGATGGAGATTTGGATAGTTGCCTACATAGCTACATGTGTATTATGGCTGACTATAAGTCAGACCAAGAGGTAACGACATTTGAAAATTTTTATTTGGTGTGCTTTAAGTAGATGGATTGACTCACAATCAACTCAATATCATTAACTTCTGTGACAAAGATTGCAGAGTTATTTTTTATATTGATTAATGTGAGGTCATTAACAAAGCAAATGGCTTTATTGTTCTAACTACTCATGTAATGTCCCAAATTTTTTTTACTACGATACCCTCTAATTTTATCAAAATTCTTAAATTACCCTTATTCTTTCTTCCCAAACCTAACCCTAATTTTTGTCCATACTAAACCTCTTCTAACACACACACAGCTAAAAAGGAAAGAAGGGAAAACAGAGAGGGGAAACGGAGGGGGAGAAGAAAGGAAGAAGAGGAGGAAAGAGGACGATGCCAGTTAGGGCCACACTGTTGTTGCTGTCGCCATGGCTAAGGGGAGCCCGAGGAGAGAGAAGAGAACGCACGAGGAAGAGAGAGTCGTGACGAAAGAGGAGGGAGGTTTCGTCGCCGTCACTGTCGGAGCCTAGCCGCCGCCGTTGAAGCTAGCTTCGCGTCAAATCACTGTGCCACCGAGGAGGCCGGAGAGAGAGAGAGAGGGACTTTGCGAAGGGGAAAGGAGAATGTGGCAGAGCTTGTCGCCGGGAAAAAGGGTACCGGTGGTGCATGTTGTCGCTGCTACTGTCGTTGCTAGGGAAGGAGTTCACCGTCGAGTTGCACGCGGCTGCTGGTAAAGTTGCCTCCGCTTCCTGTTTAAGCATCCTACCGGAGCTTATGTTGCCGTTACTGTTGAAGTGCCTTTATTCTGTTCTAGGTCATTTCCTTTAACTTGCCTCGTTTTCACTTTTGTTCTGCTACTATTCCATTTATGCTGTACTGTTTCAGCCGCTATAGCTGTGATTATTGCAATGTTGCTGCGGGATTAGTCCAAGTTGTTGCCATCACTGTGTTCTTTCAATCTATCCTATTCCAACCATCTTCATCTTTTAATTTGGCACTCCGGATTTGGTCTTTCTGGTCCTTCAGGACCAAATTGTGAGTATGCTTTACATTTATAATTATTTGGCTTTATATCTATAATTATTTTGATATATGCTGCTTGAATTTATGACTATACTTACAAGTTATTAACAAAGGATTTGAATTTGATTTTAATAATGGATTTATTTGAACTAAATATTATTTTTGTGAAATTCGAATTTTTAATATGTACATGAGACTATATACATGTTTGATAAGTTTTGTATTATTTTAGAATATTCGATTTTATTGAATATGTGTTTTTGAAACATTAAAATATTGTAAATACTCACTCATATACTATGAATTTATAAAGTATATTTGACATTTCATATGATTGAAAAGGATTTTTGATAAGAGAGTATTATTTGATTTGATTTGATACTGTATATATTTGAAAGATCAAAGATTGGTTGTATTTGAAATTATATGTTTTGAATTGGTTTGGGAGGTTCGTATTAGAAAACCATAGTTAACGGCGGTTATGACGTTAACCTAGATACATCTGGCTCAGACCTCAGCTAGCAGGGGCATTGCTAGCCTAACGTGTAGGCCACATGTTGGATCTGTTATTCTGTACGGACACGCTAGAGGAAAGAGCTACCCATAGAGGTGGAGCCGCCCAAGTGTGGACTATTTGATTTGATTTCTATATGAGAACTCCCTTATTGATTCACTTATTCATATAAATTATTATTTTCTAACTAAAATTATTTTCATAATAATGTTTAGATGGTCTCATGTGAATTATAGATGTACTATCTAGTCACTGAGTTGCAAAATTCACCCCTTTTTTTAAAAAAATATTTTTCAGGAAAAAGTATTTGATTATGTGAGTCTTTCTTTTCAAGAGTAATGATTTGTAATGAGTTCTATTTCTTGTTGAGTTATTAGGTATCATCTGCTCCATATGTCACAGGCAGTATCCATCTATATTTATTTATTTTATTTTTGTTCAATTATGTAATTATTCATTCTAAAAAGTTTAAATTCATCAAAAATTATTTATAATATTTTTATTTATCTTATATTCGAATCTGTTAGGCTTGCTAGAGAATTCTTTTTCCTGAGCGCCAGTCATGGCTCGTTTTAGGCTGTGACAACTCAAAGGTAGACAACATTATGTCTTGTACCTTTGAGGTCCTTTAAAACCAATATGTGAGGTACTTGACCTCAATGATAAAAACAATTTTTTTTTGTCACAAGAAGCTTGGTTATACTCACATCAAAATCATTTCTAAGTTATCTTAGAAAGAGTTTGTGAAAGATCTTTTCAAAATTTGCAATGAATAAGATTTCACATATGATTATTGTGAGAAGGGAAAACAGACCAAAGCATCTTTTAAAAGCATTAATGATGTGAATACTTTATGGCCTTTTGAACCTTTACATCTTGATCTATTCGGCTCTACCAAAAAAAACAAGTCTGAATGAAAAAAGATATGCTTTTTTGTGATTGTTGATTATTTTTCTTAGTTCATAAGGATGAAGCATTTCAAACTTTTGTTGAAGTCATTAAGAAAGTCCAGAACAAAAGAGAGTTGCATTCTCAACTATTAGATCAGATCATGGTGGTGAGTTTGTGACATGTCATATTCAGTGTAGAATCTTTATAAAACTAGTCCTTAAATTTACACCTTATGTGATTTGAAAAGGAAGAAATTCCAAAATTTCTTAATTTTATATTTTTGGATCACACTGCTTTATAAGGGACAAGCTTGTAAGATTTGATCCCAAATTCGATGATAGTGTTTATTAAAATGTTCACAAGTGCCTAAAGCTTATAGAGTATACCTCTGTGGTGAAGAAACTATGAATGTGAAGTTTAAGTAGTTTGAAAATGATCTAAAGACAAATCTGAAAAAGATTGAAGACGAACTAGACAATCTTAAAACTTAATTAAAAGACTAAACTTAAGATGGTACCTTCACCTCAGAATATGCTTAGTTCACCACCTTAGATTCTTGAGGAAGTCAAAAGAAGAAGAATATAGAGATGAGTTTGAGAAGTCTCAAAACTACAAGGATGAATTGATTTCAAAGAAGTCTCACTAAACCTAATCCTTTGAAAGAACCACTACAACAATATAGACTATTTTTTAGGATTATTATGTGTCAAAAAAAATTAAAATTCGTCAAAAAAATAAATTTTGACACTATTTTAATTATAAAAATATGTTAATAAAAGTTTTGTCAAAAATAGTATTTTTAACATATAAGTAATTGTAAAAAAAATTTAAATCTTATTTTGAAGAATATTAGCTATCAAAAATAATTTGTTAGAAAAATTTGAGAATATATTTTTTGTGATACTTATTAATCGTCAAAAATATTATTTATTTTGAACTTATTGACCATAAAAAATTCTCAACAAACATTTTTAACAAAGAATTAGATGAGATCTTGAAAGTTGAAACTGAAGAATAAACTGAGATTTTGAAGATGAAGAATGAGTAGTATGATCCCAAACTGAGAGCAGTGTGATGCCAAAATTGACGGAGCTCAACGAAGAAAAGGAATAATGGAGTAAGATGAAAACAAATGAGTGTCAAAATTGAGGAGTAATTTTCTACAATCAAATTATTCATCAAAAAACATAGAAAATTTGACATTTGTGATATTTGTCAAAAATATATATCAATTTTTATACTTAACTATGGCCGTTAAAAAAAATATGTTAAAATAGCTCTCTTTTTTTGTAGTGAACTTAGAAGGAGTTTGTAGCAGATCTCCAAAAAAACTGTATTCTAATATTTGAGATTGAGCTAAATCATGTATTAAAATTTTTAAAACTGCTATTTATACACCAAAATCAGTTACTAAAATCAGTCACCAATATATTTGTATATAAATACATGTCTGTTTAATTTATTTTCAATGTGTATTTATATTTCAACATGTATTTTATACCGATGGTGGCTGATTTTGGTGACTGATTTTAGTGCACATGTAGCATTACTCTAAAATTTTTCAAGGAATCAGATTGGATCACTGCTATTATTCAAGAACTTGAACAATTTGAAAAGAATCAAGGTTGACATTTAAGTTTGAGACCCGAGTATAAAACTTTTATTGGAATTAAGTGGATCATCAAGAACAAAGTTAATGAAGTTAAAAAGATTGTCAGAAATGATAAAACTTGTTGTTCGAAGTTATAATAAAAAAGAAGGCATTGAAAACCTTTGCTCTGGTTGCAACAACTCTGAAGAAACACATTTTCCCTTCTGTCTTTTTTCTGTTTACTACATAACTTTGATTTGCATCTCTGTGAAAATATTTACTTCATTCCAATGTATACTGACTCTTAAAATGAAACCTACTATGCATGTAATGTCCACCATCTTCTATATAATGGTTGCATTATTCAATGAAGAATTACCATTGTTTTGCCATGCAATTACTTAAAGACAGTGATTTTTAATTCATCATCTTCTGGTAATTAATTGTAAGTTAAATCTTTAATAAATTAACTTTTCTTGTTGGGTCAATGTTTAATAAAATTAATAATAGGAAAAAATAATTAAGGATGATATAGTGGTATAATTCATCTCGTCTTTTAACCATGTGATCCAGTTGAGGGTTAAATAACTAAATTTTTATATATGGGAAAATAGCACTTTTTTTAACTAACTTTTTTGACAATTTTTTAACGATGATCTATAATCAAACTCTAAGTTAAATGAAAATTGAGAAATATTAGACGTCGATATTTTTTAATATTAACTAATACTTTGACCAACACCTTAATTTTATATTAGATGCAATGTTACATGACCAGCAAATATTATTATTTATACAAAAAATATATAATTTACACCTATATTATCACAGTTTTGTACGCACAAATCAATACAAATTTCACTCATATTTTTCAAAATTTAAACATATAATGATGACAAAAAATGTAACACCGAATAATTAATAAATAATTAACTCATAAATTAATATTTATTTTAGAAAATTAAAAAATAAAATTTTATAATTTAATATGATAGAGCTAATTAAAATAAGAACTTTGACATTAATTTTAAAAAATTCGGCCCAAAATTGGGCCGAACGGACCAAACCGAGCAAACCAGACCTGTATTAGGCCCAATGCCAACCCAAGTTTCATTAAAATAAAAGAAATCAACTCTTCTTCCCTTCCCATAAGCTAAACACGCTGGGAAACATTGAAGAGTAGGAGAAGAAGAAGCAAACCCTTGACCCACTTCAAGTCACCATATCTTGCTACTTTGAGCTTCGACCGCAGCACCGTTTACGGCCACGCGACCGATGCGTCGAGTTCTACAAAGCCCACAAGATTATTTAAGCGGCAAGCCACGAATTCATTCCAGTCTTCCAACCCTTGCTTTTTGAATTTATTGAGTAAAGGTGTTGAGATTTTGAGTTCTTTGATGTTATAGGGTCCAATTAGCTTGAGAGAAACGCTTAATCTTGCCTCTTTGGTCCATGGGTAGGGTGAGAATTCTCAAACCATAGTGAATTTATTGAGTATATGTGATTAGTTATTGAGTTTGTATGTGTTGGTGTCTATAATGTGTATTTGGCAATATATATGTATGTGGTATGGAGCTTGATTGAGATTTTGGAAGCTTGGAAGTGTAATTGTATGCTAAAAAATCTGTTGGTAATGTTTGAGGCCTTGGAATCTTGAGGAAAGGTGAATTGGAGGTGTTTCGAGTTGATTGGAGAATTGGCCAAGGTATGATTTCGGTTTCTCGTATCTAAAATGTAATGTAACGTGAAAATTTAGGCTAGTGAGAATAAGATAGGAATTGAATTTGTGATGTTGTTGATTGGTTGAAATGGATTGTGTTGGTTATGTGGTTGTTGGTTTTTGAGGGTGAAATTGATGTCCTTGTTGATGATGCATGTGATTTGTATATGATGATGATTGGTATGTATAAAGGTTGATTTTGAAGTTGATATTGTACTTGCTATGGATATTGATGATGTATATTGAATATTGTGGAATCAGAAGTATGGGATTGGAATGTGATGAAAATGGAGAACTGGTAGGTTGATGAATGTGTATTTTATATTGTTAAACATGGAATATTGAGTTAAGATTTATGAAGGATGTTGAATTGGTAAAGGTTTGGGTTGGTTCTAAAGGGTTTGGAAATTGTATGTTTTGAAACTGGAGGTTTGTTAAGTTTTATGAAAATCATGATTTTGACCAACTTTGGCGGAGCATAACTTGATCTCCGGATCTCTGATTTGTATTAAACTTATTTAGAAAGAAAATTTGGTTCGAGATGTTTACGCCGTTCGAGAAATGGATGGAAAAAGTTTTAAAACGAGAAAGTTATGCGCGATCAAAGTTTGGGGTATAAAATTGAAAATTTTGGATTTAATAGCTTTTTGAAACTTCTGCTATACATGCGTAAGCGGACCCCCATCATACGCGGCCATTAGTTTCTGGTTGGTGCGCACACATACGCAGGCAGGTGCTGCGTATGCGTCATGGGCCAAAAGGGACACTCGCGTACGCGGACACACCTTTACATACACGGACGTTTGTCTCTATCCAGTGCTCTTGCGTATGCGGACAAGGAATGCATACGCATCTTGAGAAAAAATGCATTCTCGCGTATGCATGACATGATTCGCGTATACGGAGCCCTATTTTCTTCCAAATTTTGCTTTTTTATTTCAAAGGCATTCCTCCAACTTTCAAAACCTTATTTTCTCTTGTTTAAAGCCTGGTTGGTGGATTTTGGGTAATGAAGTATAGTGAAGATTGTGAGAAAGATAACTTGTAGATGAAGTAAGGTGTGAATTAGTGATGAACCATGACTAATGATGATTATATGAGTTTGCTGATAATGGTGGTGGTAGTGCTGTTTATGTTATAAGCCGGATGGACGTATATGATAACAAATTATGGCTGGTTATGGATTATGTTATGAGCCGGATGGTTATATTAATATTGAATTATGGCTGAGTATGAATATGTATGATTATTGATTTGATAATGTGATAGTTGCACTTCCAAATATCTGAGATATAAGTTTCCCTGAGTGAAAGTGGTGCGGAATTTATAACCACAAACTAACTGACAAGTGCACCAGATCGTACCAAGTAGTACCTCAAGTGAATGAGGGTCGATCCCACGAGGATTGATGAACTAAGAAACAATGATTGCGTGATTTACTTAGTTAGACAAACAGAAGATGGTGTTTTGAGAGTTCAAAAGCATTAACAGTAAATTCAGAATATCAGAAAGCAAGCAGTACACAGGTTGTGAAATATATGAGTAAAACAGTTAAGGTTTCAGAGATATTTATTTTTCGGATTAATTTTTCTTACCAACTATTTTAATCATGCAAGATTTAATTCATGGCAAACTATATGTGACTAAACCCTAATTCCTTAGACCATTTTAGTCTCCTCTAACCTTGATCAACTGCCAATTTCTTGGTCACTTAATTTCAATTAGAGGGTGAAGTTCAATTCTAGTTTATATACCACAGAAATCCTAATTATCCAAATATAAGAGGATTATATGTCACGTATCCTGTTAAGTCCAGATAATTAGAAATTTTGGAGAAATTGTTTTCAATCTATTGTTCAAGCAAAGAGCTTTTCCAAGTTTTACAAGAACTCAATTAGAACAAGGGTCATACTTCCGTTCCACTGAGATTCATAAGATAAAGAACGAAAACAATTTTTAAAATTGAAATCAATACATGAATTAAAATAGAAAAGTAATAGTATTAATCCTTAGAATAAACAGAGCTCCTAACCTTAACAGTGGAGGTTTAGCTGCTCTTGGTTCAAGGAGAAAAACTAGAATTCAAAAAATTGTAAATTATGGAATGAGGTAAAAGAGAAGAGAAGAGCCCAAAGGGCTGATTCTTTTCCCTTTTATATCTAATCCTAATTAATGTAAAAATATATTTTCTAAAACTAAATAAAATCTTCGAGCTGCTCTAAAGGACGAATGGGGACCACCTTAGAATTAGTTGTGGCGCCAAACTTTAGCTGTTCCAAGTTTGGCGCCACAATGCCCGCATGCAATCTTGAGAGTGTGGTGATCAACGCCATGCGATTCCTTAAGGTGGGTGAGTGTGGCACCAAACTTGGAAAATTCCAAGTTTGGCTTCATTGAGACCGAATGCTTTGGAAAATTATATGATTATGGCGCCAAACTTGGAAAATCCCAAGTTTTGCGCCACCAAGGCAGTGATTCCAGAAGAAAAGTATAGACTATTATATATCGTTGAAAAGCTCTGAAAGTTAGCTTTCTAATATCATTGAAATTGCATCAACTAGACCTTTGTAGTTCAAGTTATACTCATTGGAGTGAAAGGAGGTCAGGGTTGACAGCATCATCCACTTTCTTCCGTTTCTTCTATACGAATTCTGTCAAATCCATTCAAATGCTACCTGAAATAAACAGAATTGCACACGACTCAAAGTAGCATCTATAGTGGCTAAAAGATATTTAAATCTTGATTAAACTCAACAATTTGAATGCAAATTCACTAGGAGAAGATAGGAAAGATGCTCACGCATCACAACACCAAACTTGAATTGTTGCTTGTCCTCAAGCAACCAAAACTAATATAGACTTAGGATATGAATTTGCATGAGAGGTGAGAGTTCAATTAAGCTCCTGTCTCTTCTCAAAGTGGGGTTTATACACTGTAATTCTGAATAATTTTGGCATCTCACTATCCTTTGAATCAGACGAATGCCACTGTCATTCGGAATTAGAATACAGATAATATTATCAGTTCTCTAATCTTTTTACTTCGGATTAATCCTTGAACACAACAAATTTCCTTTAATTCTCTTTTCTTTGGTGCTTTGCACCTTGAGCCTATCCGTGACTTTAAATGCTTTGTCTCAAGCTTCATTTGACACAAAAACACCATAAGCACTTAACTGGGAAACTCTCTTTAGGTTCTGATTTTTCTTTCAGTTACTCCCAGACAGTGGTACTCAAAGCCTTTGGCATACTCTGTTAAATGTACTTGATCACGACTCTTAGTGCTCTATCTCAAGGATTACTTGACACAATTACACCACAAACATATGACTAGGAAAACAACTCTTTGAGCTTTTAATCATGTCTAACCTTCCTAGCCATTGATGCTCAGAGCCTTGGACCTTACTTTTATTTTTCTTTTGCTGTTTCTTTTGCTTCAAGAATTAAACTTTTGTTTAATTCAGAGAATTCATAATAGTTCTCTAAATTTCTATTCCTTATGCACCAACATCCTCTGATTCAAATTCAACTATCCACTGTTCATATCATGCATTCAGAATCACAAATAATACCACCACATTTAAGTAAATAAGACTACTCTTAAATATAAACTCAATTTTTCATGAAATACATCACTTTTTTTCTTTTCTTTTTAAATTCAAGTTTAGTGAGTGGTACATGAGACAATTTTTTGAACTAAAAGGAAATAACAGAATAAAACTAAATCTAAGAAATGAAAGTACTAAAGATCATGCAGGCAATCAAAGCAACAGAAAATAGAAGACAACAAAATAAGAACGGAAGGGGAAATAGAATGAAAGAAACTCAACCACCTCAGTTATGCTGGTGGCCATCTCATTCCTCCAGCTGTGCTCCTCCATGAAGAACATTCATCTCCCCATGGTGTCACTGATGATAAGCTAAACAGAGAGCGCACTCTACAACACCAAACTTAAAAGTTTGCTTGTTCCCAAGCAAAGAAAAATTCCAGGGTGTCAAAAATTCTTTTTAATTGCTCATGTTCCTGTTCTAATCACTCTGCATGACCAAAACACATGTAAAACATGAAAAATTCTAAAAAAATTGAGATAAAGTAATTTAAAACCAGAACTAAAATAACTATGATGCTAAAATCAAAATAACTATAAAATTAAAACCAAAGTAACTGCAGAACCAAGGATACTAGTAGTTGGGTTGCCTCCCAACAAGCGCTTCTTTAGTGTCACTAGCTTGACACTTAATTGTTGAATTTTTTTCCTCTTATTCCAGTTGGTTAAAAGAAATGTCTCCAAGGGGGAGAGGTGAAAATTAGTGCCCCTGATATAAATTCCTCCTAACAAGCTTTCTATTATTGTGGTTAGCTTGATTCACCTTGCTTGTTGGGGTAGAGGTTGGATTATTTTTTACTGACCTTCTCTTTTTTATGGATATTTTCTTCTGTTTCTTTATCACAATCCCCTTTTCATTGCTTTCCTTGGTTGCCTTCACTTCTTTGATTTCAAAATTTGTGTGTTGTGTGATGGTTGGAGTGTACCTTTCATCAAGAACTTTTTGAATTGGTGGTTCAATAAACTCACCCTCTATGCCACTCTCTGCTTCATTGGAATGTAGATTCCCATAATTGTTTTCATCCCTTACAACCTCCTTTGTTTGTGCATCTTCTTTCTTTGTTTGTGTATCTTTCTCTTCTTCCATGTGTGGGGGTGGAGAGTTCTCTAATTCACTAGAGTATGATCTCCTTTGATTGATTTCCTCACTTTCTTTCGTGGGATCTTGCATTGTATCTCTTGGGAAGGAATTTGCTTGTTCCTCTCCCTGGGACTTGATAATCAACTCCACATATTTCTCTATATTTTTGACACTCATCCTCATATCATGTATGAATTCTTTCATGAGAAGCTCAAGAACTGATGGTTCTTGATATGAGTAAGGAGATGGTGGCTCTTGATACGAATAAAAAGAGGAGCATAGTTCTTGGTATGTATATGGAGATGGTGGTTCTTGATATGAATATGGAGATGGTGGTTCTTGATGTGAATAAAAAGAGGAGGATGGTTCTTGGTATGTATATGGAGATGGTGGTTCTTGATATGAATATGTAGATGGTGGTTCTTAATGGATAGGATATGGGACATTGAAATCTTTTTGCTCTTGACCTTGCCAACCAAATCCGGGTAGTTTCTCCATCTACAATAATATGAATCACTCATTGGGTGTGAGTAGTAACACATGTGATCTCTCTCCATTATTTTTCTTAGCATAAAACACCAAACAGAATTAAACGCAACATGTGGTATACAGGCAAGCAAAGAAGAAAGAACATAAAGAAAAATAAAAACAATAAAATATAAAAATAAAATAAAATATAAAAGAAAACGAAAATAAAAGAAAAATAAAATAAAGAAAATAAACTGAATAATAAAAAATAAAACAATTAATAAGCAAAAAAGGAATATAAAATTTAAACTCAATAAGTAAAATAACTAGGAAGAATAAAACAACTAAGGGGACACCAAACTTAATTTCAGAAATTAAGAGAAAAAAAAGAAAAAAAATTATAAAATAAATCAAAATAATTTTTTTTAAATTTAAAGAAATAAGTTAAATGAAATTAAAGCAAAAACGCCTAATCTAAGAATTCAAACAACCAGTAGTTGTCAATCATAGTCAATTTCCGGCAACGGCACCAAAAACTTGGTGCGGAATTTATAACCACAAACTAACCGGCAAGTATACCGGGATGTACCAAGTAGTACCTCAAGTGAATGAGGGTCGATCCCACAAGGATTGATGGACTAAGCAACAATGATTGTGTGATTTACTTAGTTAGACAAACAGAAAATGGTGTTTTGAGAGTTCAAAAGCATTAACAGTAAATTCAGAATATCAGAAAGCAAGCAGTAAACAGGTTGTGAAATATATGAGTAAAACAGTTAAGGTTTCAGAGATATTTATTTTCCGAATTAACTTTTCTTACCAACTATTTTAATCATGTAAGATTTAATTCATGGCAAACTATATGTAACTAAACCCTAATTTCTTAGACCTTTTTAGTCTCCTCTAACCTTGATCAACTGTCAATTCCTTGGTCACTTAATTCCAATTAGAGAGTAAAGTTCAATTCTAGTTTATATGCCACAGAAATCCTAATTATCCAAATATAAGAGGATTATATGTCACGTATCCCATTAAGTCCAGATAATTAGAAATTTAGGAGTAATTATTTTCAAGTTGTTGTTCAAGCAAAGAGCTTTTCCAAGTTTTACAAGAACTCAAATAGAACAAGGGTCATACTTCCGTTCCACCCAGATTCATAAGATAAAGAACGAAATCAATTTTTGAAATTGAAATCAATACATGAATTAAAATAGAGTATTAATCCATGGAATAAACAGAGCTCCTAACCTTAACAGTGGAGGTTTAGCTACTCATGGTTCAGGGAGAAAAACTAGGATTCAAAAAAACTGTAAATTGCAGAATGAGATAGAAGAGAAGAAAAGAGACTGAAGGGCTTATTCTTTTCCCTTTTATATCTAATCATAATTAATGTAAAAGTATATTTTCTAAAACTACATAATATCTTTTCGTATTGTAAAACAAAATAAAGTTTAATAAAAAATAAAAAATCTTCGAGCTGCTCTAAAGGACGAATAGGGACCACCTTAGAATTTGTTGTGGCGCCAAACTTGAGCTGTTCCAAGTTTGGCGCCAAAATGCCCGCATGCAATCTTGAGAGTGTGATGATCTTGGAGCCAAACTTGAAAAATTCCAAGTTTGACTTCACTTTAACGCCATGCGATTCCTAGAGGTGGGTGAGTGTGGCGCCAAACTTGGAAAATTCCAAGTTTGGCTTCACTAAGACCGAATGCTTTGGAAGATTATATGATTATAGCGCCAAACTTGGAAAATCCCAAGTTTGGCGCCACCAAGGCAGTGATTCCAGAAGAGAAGTATAAACTATTATATATCGTTGGAAAGCTCTGGAAGTTAGCTTTCTAATATTGTTAGAACTGCATCAATTGCACCTTTGTAGTTAAAGTTATGCTCGTTGGAGTGAACGGAGGTCAGGGTTAACAACGTCATCCATTTCTTCCATTTCTTCTATACGAATTCTGTCAAATCCATTAGAATGCTACCTGAAATAAATAGAATTGCACATAACTCAAAGTATCATCTATAGTGGCTAAAAGATTTTTAAATCTTGATTAAACTCAACAATTTGAATGCAAATTCACTAGGAAAAGATAGGAAAGATGCTCACGCATCAGAAAGCAGTAGCTAGCCATGTCGTGCTCCAAGTTGAGACTTGATACTCTGTTGATCCTATGTCATAAATGTGGTCAAACACTGTGAAAGTTCCGGATGAGCTCGCTCCCGTGGAATAACACCACAGTGTGTTGATTGATTATAATTATGAATTGTTTGATTTTTAGGGATGCACGACAGAGAGACAGTCCAATGGTTAGCTACCAGAACTTGTCGGGTTAGCTTTATAACCGACAGATGAGACTCATCGGCCACTAGGACAGGCATGCATTATATACATCTATATGTTTGTTTGGTATGCCTTATTTGGATTGACTAAGTGATTGCATAAACTATTTCCTACCTATTTATTTGCCGTATAAGATTTCAATATGTGATTTTCTTGCACGTAATAATTGTATTTGTAGCATTTGATTTTGGTGGTGGTTGGGAGGTTCAGAGGAGTTGGAAAACGTAGTTTTAGATAGACTGAAGACCCTTAGCTAGTTGCCTATTTTATTCTATGGTTTAGTAATGTTTATAAGATTTAATTATATGTCGAAAGTTCTAGGATTGCCTTCGGCTTTTCCAGGACATTATATGTTAGATATGTGGACACTGTTACCATGCTGAGAACCTCTGGTTCTCACTCCATGCGGATTTTGTGGTTTTCAGATGCAGGACGTGAGGCTCCTCACTGAGGCATGCTGAAAGCTTCTGATATCAAAGATCATTGAGCTGTTGGGACTTTATTTTGGTTATATGCATTTATATAGATACTTATTATCTCCACTTATTATATATATGATGTATTAACTTCCTCTTAGAGGTTATTTTGGAGAAAGAGGTTATGTAACTCTATATTTTGGGTTCTTTTGGGGTTCTTTTGGGGTTCTCTTATATATATGTATATACACTTATGTGGTCTGGCTAGTTTAGCCTTCACGAGCCGGGTCTTGAACTTTGATATTTGTACCTTGAAACTCTCTTTTGTTTATATCCATGTTAGCTTACTTTTATGTTGCTTCGTTTACTTTATCACTTCGTGAGTATTGCATTTTTCGTTTTACCGCTTTTGTTTTAACTTTTCTTCAAAGGCTCCTAGTTACAAACCTTTTTCAAATATATTATATATATAATTTTGTTTTTAGAGGTCGTAATACCTCACCACCTCTGTTTTATGACTTAAGCATAAAACTCTGTATGGTAGGGTATTACATTATGGTATCAAAGTAGTTCGTTCCTGTAGAGTCTGGTGGACGGACTGAATATGCTTCTTGCAAACTCTGTGTGTGTGTGTGTGTGTGTGTGTGTGTGTGTGTGTGTGTGTTAATGTGCTATTAGGATATCTAACTGATATATGTGGCATAAATGTCTATGAGCATGCATTTGGGACTTTGAAGCACTGGACTTCCGATATTGAGACTGATCAACTTGATATCGATTGTTTGGTGTGTATAGGAACCAGATGACACCTCGTGGACGTGGTCGAGGCTGTGGGAGAGGTCAAACTAGTAATCAGGAATTGGAAACCGACACGAATAACCCAGTGAACTTCATGGCTGCATTGGAGAACATGGCTGCTACTATGCAGGCCACTACTAAGGCGCTTGGACAGCAAATGAAAAATGGTAATAGGGAAAGTGGCGAAAATAGGCCGATGATGCTGTCAGCATTTCTAAAGGTTAACCCTCTAGTTTTCAAGGGAACTACTAATCCGACTGAAGACGATAATTGATTTTAGGCTGTGGAGCGAGCATTACAAGTACAACTGGTGCCTGAAGTGCAGTGTGTCGAATTTGCTACTTATCAGCTCACTGGAGAAGCACTACATTGGTGGCAGGAAACACGATGTCTCGTGTAACAGGGTGATGATCCTATTTCCTGGGATGCCTTCCAGGTGGAATTTTATAAAAAGTACTTTTAGAATTTATTCAGGATAGCAAAGGAGCTTGAATTACTACAGTTGAAGCAGGGTGCTATGTCCGTGCCTGAATATACAAACAAATTTAAGGAATTGTGTAGATTTTCCCATATTTGTCAAGGAGCTCCTAGAGACTTTGAGGAGTGGAAGTGCATTAAGTTTGAAGGAGGGCTCTGGAGTGATATCTTAAGTTCTACGAGGCCAATGGAGATCAGGACTTTCTTAAAACTAGTGAATAAGAGCAGGGTTGCTAAAGATTGTATGAGAAGGGCGGCTGTAAAGAAAGGGAGCCATAAGATGTCTTTTCAACAGAACCAAGGAAGAAGCTTTGCTCCTAGGGTCAGACTTTCAAGCATGGAGGTTTTGTACCAGAGTAGACTCAGGGTCAGACCAATTTTAGAAGGCCTAACAACAACAATTACCAAGGGAAAAGAGTTGGAAAGCAGCCTCTGAATGAGCAAGCTTGTGCTAGATGTGGAAGTCATCATCCGGGTGTTCCATGTAAAGCTAGTTGGGGCTTGTGTTATTCATGTGAAAAGGCGGGGCTTAAAGCCTCAAACTGTCCGAAGAAGCAGAGGCAAGGTACTGGGAGAGCACAGCAGCCTGGTCGGGTGTTCACTACCTCAGCTGTAGGTGCCGATGGGTCCGATACGCTTATCTGAGGTAAATGTGAAATAGCCGGTAAAACTTTGAATGCTTTATTTGATTCTGGAGCTGCTCATTCATTCATAGCATTTGAGAGGGCTAGTGAATTAGCGTTGAAGATAGTTGTGTTAGATTATGATCTGATTGTGCATAATGCTAATTCGGAAGCCGTTGTGACTAGGTTAGGCTGTCCACAAGTGTCGTTCCAAGTTAAACAGCGAGATTTTGTACATGATCTAATTTGTTTACCAATGGTTGGTTCGGATCTCATTTTGAACTAGATTGGTTATCTAAGAATCATGTCTTGCTAGACTATTCTGAGAAGTCGTTGTATTTTATGCTGGAAGAATCGGAAGGCGCCGGTTGTACTGAATAGCTACTATTTGAAATCCATGAAGGTAAGTTATTCTGGATATGAATGTCATGGTGTTATGCTATTAACTGCGGGTGTTTCGGGGGGAGGAACAAAGCTAAGAGCAAACTCCCGTTGTTTGTGAATTTCCTAGAGGTATTTTCGGATGACATTAATGAATTTTCTCCTATCCAAGAAGTTGAATTTGTGATTGCATTGGTGTCTAGGATAGGGCCGATCTAGATTGCTTCTCATAGAATATTGCCTTTAGAAATGGCCGAGCTCAAGGCTTAGCTGGAAGGCTTAATGGGTAAACGTTTCATCCGACCTAGTGTTTCTCCATGGGGAGCTGATAAACCACTATTTTATGGTTTATCTTATGCTCAATTGAGTGGTTTTTATCAACTCTTTACTCACTTATTCATACAATTCGCATGTTTTACATTTTCCTTCCTGATTTTGTGCTATGATTGAAAACATGCTTCTTTGAACTTATATTTGCTTATTATTAATCCTCTCTTATTACCATTAGATGCCTTGATATATGTGTTAAGTGTTTTCATATATTATAGGGCAGGAATGGCTCAGAGGATGGAAAGGAAGAATGCAAAAATGGAAGGAATACAATAAGTTGGAGAAACTGCTAAGCTGTCCAGCCTGACCTCTTCGCACTCAAACGGCTATAACTTTAGCTACAGAGATCCAAACAATGCGGTTTCAGTTGCGTTGGAAAGCTAACGTCCGGGGTTTCGATTTGATATATAATATGCCATAGTTGCCCTGACGCTAGGCGACGCGAACGCGTGATTCACGCGGACGCGTCGCATCTGCGAACTTCAACCCACGCGGCCACGTGGGCGACGCCTTCGCGTCACTTGGCCGTGACCTGTACGGACCAGAAAGCACTGGAAGTGACTTCTGGGCTATTTCTGACCCAGTTTTCAACCCAGAGAATACATATTAGAGGCTATAAAGTGGGAGAATGCATCCATTCATGGGCATGCTCTGATAATTCACTTTTTATTATTTTAGATGTAGTTTTTAGAGAGAGAGGTTCTCTCCTCTCTCTTAGGATTTAGGTAGGATTTTTAGAAATTAGGATTTAGGACTTCTCTTAGTTTTAGGAGTGACTCTCAATCCCAGGTTCAATATTCTTTGTATTTATTTATTTTCAATGTTCCATGTTTAGATTGATTTTCTTAATTAATGTTATTTGAGGTATTTTCAGATTTATGATTGCTTTATTCTATTTATGATGTCTTCAATATAATTTAGAATTTTCCCTTTTGGCTTGGGTTAAATAATTGGTAACTCTTGAATTATCAAATAAAGCAGTGGTTGAAATGGGAAGATCGCTCTAAAGCTAGTCTTCCCACAGGGATTGACTAGGACTTGAGGATCAAACTGATTATTTCACTTGACTTTCCTTTGCTTTAGTAAAGGTTAACTAAGTGGGATTAAAATCCAATTCTCATCACAATTGATAAGGATAGGACTTCCAGTTCTTCATACCTTGCCAAGAGATTTTATTATTGTTAATTTATTTTACTTGTCATTTAAATATGCTTGTGCCCATTGCCCAAACTCCAAAACCCCAAAACACACTTTTTGCATAACCAATAATAAGAACACACCTCCCTGCAATTCCTTGAGAAGACGACCCGAGGTTTAAATACTCGGTTATCAATTTTAAAAGGGGTTTGTTACTGTGACAACCAAAACGTTTGCACGAAGGAATTTCTGTTAGTTTAGAAGCTATATCTATAACGCGAATATTTTTATAAATTCTTTACTAGCAAAAATCCTAACGTCAGGAGCGCCGATGTTGCTAGTAAAGAAGATGGATGGAGGTATGCGGCTGTATGTCGATTATCGGCAATTGAACAAAGTCACCATAAATAAATATTCGTTACCAAGGATCGACTATCTAAGGGACCAGCTACAAGGAGCCATAGTGTTTTCCAAAATTGACCTTAGGTCGGGTTATCATCAAATATGGGTTAGAGATGAGGACATTCCGAAGACTGCCTTCAAAATGCGATACGGTCACTACGAATACACGGTAATGTCTTTCGGGATAACCAGTGCCCCGACAGTATTTATGGACTACATGAACCAAATCTTTCGTCTGTTCTTAGATAAGTTTGTTGTCGTCTTCATTGATGACATTCTCATTTACTCCAAAACTAAAAAAGAACATGCGGATCACTTGCAAACTGTGTTACAAATCTTGAAGGAGAAAAAATTGTACGCCAAGTTATCTAAATGTGAGTTCTGGAAGAGTGAGGTGAAGTTTCTTGGTCATATGGTAAGCCAATATGGGGATTGATGTGGATCCTGCTAAGGTTGAGGCGGTAATAGACTAGGGGTGACCAACTTCTGTGACGGAGATTAGGAGTTTTCTTGTCTAGCAGGTTATTACCAAAGGTTCATTAAGGGGTTTTCGCAACTCGCTCTACTTTTGACTAAGCTGACTAAGAAGGACGTGATATTTGCTTGGAGTTCTAAATGCGAGGAAAGTTTTCCAGTGCTGAAGTAAAAGTTGACCACTGCACCTGTATTGGTGTTGTCTGAGCTGAATGAACCATTTTAGGTGTACTGTGATGCCTCACTAAAGGGCTTGGGGTGTGTGCTGATGCAGCACCATAATGTGGTGGTGTATGCCTCACGACAGTTGAGACCTCATGAAGTTAATTACCCGATGCACGACTTGGAACTTGTTGCGGTTATGTTTGCACTGAAAGTATGGAGGCATTACCTCTATGGGTTAAGTTTCAAGTTTTTCCTAATCACAAGAGCTTGAAATATCTCTTTGATCAGAAAGAGCTTAATATGTGATAGGGGAGGTGGATGGAGTTACTGAAAGACTATGACTTTGAATTGAATTACCATTCGAGAAAAACAAATATTGTGGCGGATGCCTTAAGTCAGAAATCGTTGTGTGCTGCTTGGATGATGCTTTGAGAAGAAGAGTTACTTAAATCATTCGAAAGACTAAAGTTAAGTGTTCAAGAAGTGTCCAGAACTTTGTGCATAAGTTAATTGCAAGTTTCGAGTGACTTTAAATCCAAGATAGAAAAAGCTCAACAAGACAAGAAGGAATTGCAAAAGGTATAGCCGGTAATTGAGCAAGGAAAGCGATGGAGAGTTTTTTGGGATGATGATCGGTTGTGAATATTTAAGGGCAAAATTTGTATACCAGATTTTGGGACCTTCCGGCAAGATATCTTAAGGGAAGCACATAAAAGCAAGTTTTCTATTCATCCGGGAAGCACTAAGATGTACCATGGCCTGAAAGCTATGTTCTGATGGCCTGGTATGAAAAATGATGTGGCGACACACGTTTTAAATTGCTTAACTTTTCAGAAAGTGAAGATTGAACACCAGAGATCGTCTAGGAGCTTGCAACCTTTAGAGATTCCACAATGAAAATGGGAGAGTATTGCGACAGACTTTGTATCGAGATTGTCAAGAACTAGAGCCAATTTTGATGTTGTCTAGGTGATTGTGGACCGACTGACGAAGTTAGCTCACTTTTTACCCATTCGGATGAACTATACCCTTGAGGAACTAGCACGTTTATACATAAAGGAGATTGTGAGACTTCACGGTGTGCTTACCACTATAATTTCTGACAGAGATCCCCATTTTATTTCAAGGTTCTGGGGGGGCTTTTTAGAGAGCTTTTGGGACTCGGTTAAGCTTAAGTACAACTTACCACCCTCAAAAAGATGATTAATCTGAAAGGACGATCCAAACCCTAGAAGACATGTTGAGGACTTGTATTTTGGACCATCCGGCGAGCTCGGATCGGTACATGCCGCTAGTGGAGTTTGCGTATAATAACAGCTACCATACGAGCATCGGAATGGCTCTATATGAGGCTATGCATGGGAAAAACTGTCAATCTCCACTATGCTAGTATGAAGCTGGGGAGAAAAGTTTGTTGGGGCCTGAGATGATAGTTGAAAATACTGAACTTGTCAAGAAAATCTGAGATAGGATGTTCACTACTCATAGTTATCAGAAGAGTTATGCCGATCAGAGGCGGAAACCCTTGGAGTTTGAGGAAGGAGATCATGTTTTTCTTAAGGTCACTCCAACAACAAGAGTAGGTAGAGCGATTAAAACAAAGAAAATGAATCCTTGTTACATCGGTCCATTTCAAATTCTTGAGAGGGTTGGACTGATGGCGTATCGGATAGCTCTACTACCACATCTTTCAAACCTACACGATGTATTTCATGTGTCACAACTTCAAAAGTATACTCCTAATGCTTGCCATGTGTTAGAACCTGAATCCGTTCAGTTAAAAGAAAATTTGACGCTCCAAGTGACTTCGGTTAGGATAGACGACACCAGTGTCAAACGGTTGTGCAGAAAAAAAGTTTCGTTAGTCAAAGTTGTCTGGAGTTGAGCCGGTATTGAGGAGCACATTTAGGAGCTTGAGTTGGAAATGCGAATAGACTACCCGTACCTATTCTCAAGAAACTGAATTTGAATTTTGTGGACAAAATTCATTTTTATGCGGGTAGAATGTAAGACCAGATAATTAATAAATAATTAACTCATAAACTAATATTTATTTTAGAAAATTAGGAAATAGAATTTTATAGTTTAATATGATAGAACTAATTAAAATAATAATTTTGACATTAATTTTAAAGAATTTGGCCCAAGATTGGGCCGAACAGGCCAAACTGAGCGAACCGGGCCTATATTGGGCCCAAGCCCAACCCAAGTTTCATTAAAATAAAAGATCTCAGCTCTTCTTCCCTTCCTATAAGCTAAACACGCTGGGAAACATTGAAGAGTGGGGGAAGAAGAAGCAAACCCTTGTCCCACTTCAAATCACCATATCTTGCTACTCTAAGTTTCGATCGCCACACTATTTGCGGCCAAGCGACCGCGGCGTCGAACTTTACAAAGCCCACAAGATTATTTAAGAGATAAGCCATGGATTCTTTCTAGTCTTCCAGCCCTTGATTTTCAAATTTATTGAGTAAAGATGTTGAGATTTTGAGTTCTTTGATATTATAGGGTCCAATTAGCTTAAGAGAAGCGCTTCATCTTGTCTCTTTGGTCCGGGGGTACAGTAAAAATCCTCAACCCATAGTGAATTTATTACGTATATGTGATTAGTTATTGAATTTGTTTGTGTGCATGTCTATGATGTGTATTAGGCAATATATATGTATGTGGTTTGGATCTTGATTGAGAGGTGAATTGGAGGTGTTCTGGGTTGATCAAAGAATCGGCCAAGGTATGGTTTTGGTTTCTCATATGTAAAACGTAATGTCATGTGAAAACTTAGGCTAGTGATAATAGGATAGAAATTGAATTTGTGATATTGTTGATTGGTTGAAATGGATTGTGTTAGTTTTGTGGTTGTTGATTTTGGAAGGTGTAATTTATTTCCTTGTTGATAATGCATGTGATTTGTATATAATGATGATTGGTATGTATAAAGGTTGATTTTGAAGTTGATATTGTACTTGCTATGGATATTTGATGATATATATTAAATATTGTGGAATTAGAAGTATGGGATTGGAATGTGATGAAAATGGAGAATTGGTAGGATGATGAATGTGTATTGTATATTGTTAAACTTGAAATATTGAGTTAAGATTTATGAAGGAAGCTAAATTGGTAAAGGTTTGGTTTGGTTCTAAAGGGTTTGGAAATTGTATGTTTTGAAATTGGAGATTTGTTAAGTTTTGTGAAAACCATAATTTTGACCAACTTTGGCAGAGCATAACTTGATTTTCATATCTCTAATTTGTTTCAAACTTATTTAGAAAGAAAATTTGGTTCAAGATGTTTACGCCGTTCGAGGAACGGAGGAAAAATGTTTTAAAACGAGAAAGTTATGTGCGATCAAAGTTTGGGGTATAAAACTAAAAATTCTGGATTTAATAGCTTTTTGAAACTTCTGCTATACATGAGTACGTGGACCCCCCATCATACGCGGCCATTCATTTTTGTTTGGTGCGCACGCGATACAGGTAGGTGTTGCATACGCGTCATGTGCCAAAAGGGACACTCGCGTATGCAGGCACATGGTTCCGTACGCGAACGTTTGTCTTTGTCTAGTGCACTTGCCTACGCTAATAAGGAATGCATATGCATTTTGAGAAAAACTGAGTTCCGCGTATGCGTGACATGGTTCGTGTACGCAAAGCCGTATTTTCTTCCAAATTTTGATTTTTGATTTCAAAGGCATTCCTCCAGCTTTCAAAATCTTATTTTATCTTGTTTGAAGCCTGGTATGTGGATTTTGGGTAATGAAGTATAGTGAGGACTATGAGAAAGATAACTTGTGGATGATGTAAGGTGTGAATTAGTGATGAACCATGACTAATGATGATTATATGAGTTTGCTAATGATGATGGTGGAAGTGTTGTTTATGTTATGAGCCGGATGGCTATATATGATAATAAATTATGGCTGGTTATGGATTATGCTATGAGCTGGATAGCTGTATTCATATTAAATTATGGCTGAGTATGAATATGTATGATTATTGATTTGATAATCTGATTTTCACTTCCAAATATCTAAGATACGAGTTTCCTTAGGTGAAAGTAGTGGCTAGCCACCACGTGCTCCAGGTTGAGACTCGATACTTTGCTGACCTTATGTCGTAAGTGTGGTCGGACACTGTGAAAGTTTCGGATGAGCTCAACCCTGTGGAATAACACCGGAGTGTGTTGATTGATTATAATTATCAATTGTTTGAGTTTTGGGGATGCACGACAAAGAGACAGTTCAATAGTTAGCTACCAGGACTTATCAGGTTGGCTTTATAACCGACAGATGAGACTCGTCAATCACTATGACAGGCATGCATCATATGCATCTATATGTTTGTTTGGTATGCCTTATTTGGATTGCCTAAGTGATTGCATAAACTATTTGCTATTTGTTTATTTGCTGTATATGCTTTCTATATGTGATTTTTTTACATGTAATAATTGTGTTTGTAACATTTGATTCTGGTGGTGGTTGGGAGGTTTGGAGCAGATGGAAAGGGGAGTTTTAGATAGACAGAAGACCCTTAGCTAGTTGCCTATTTTATTCTATGGTTTAGTTATGTTTATAAGATTTAATTATATGTCGGATGTTCTAGGATTGCCTTAGGCTTTCCCAGGATATTATATGTTAGATATATGGACACTGTTACCATGCTGAGAACCTCTAGTTTTCACCCCATGCGGATTTTGTGGTTTTCAGATGCAGGACTTGAGGCACCTCACTGAGGCATGTGGAAGCTTCCGATAGCAAAGATTTTTGAGCTGTTTGGACTTTATTTTGGTTATATGTGTTAACACTTATTATATATGTGATGTATTAACTTTCTTTTAGAGGTTATTTTGGAGAAACAGGTATTGTAATTCTATATATGGTTTCTTTTGAGGTTCTCTTATATATATGTATATACACTTATGTGCTCTAGCCGGTTTAGTCTTTGCGAGCCGAGTCTTGACCTTTGATATCTGTACCCTGGAACTCTCTTTTGTTTATATCCATGTTAGCTTACTTTTATGTTGCTTCGTTTACTTTATTGCTTCGTGAGTGTTGTGTTTTTTGTTTTACCGCCTTTATTTTAACTTTTCTTCAAAAATTCCTAGTTACAAACCTTTTTCAAACTGTATTATATATATATATATATATATATAATTTTGTTTTTAGAGGTCATAATACCTCACCATTGATGATGTAATATTATTCATAAAGTCGTAAAAAAGATGATGATTTTAGATTTCAATCACATCTTTATAAGCATGTTCAATTCTTCCACCCCTACCACCTCTTTTTCTATAATGGATTTGGGGGAAATTACTTAAATAAATTAAATATCTCCTAATATTATACAATTGTAACTTTTGAAGAAAAGTTATATGTTGGTTGTTTTAATTCTATGTAATCTTTCAAAAGTTTCAACGTATTAAAAATTTGATCATAATTTGTGGATTCTCGCCGTGGTTTATGTATTGATCGAAATTGTGGGACTCTGCCGCAGTTTATGTCACTACAAGAAAAATGTTGAGTATCTTCGGTTTATCGTCGAAATAACAAAAATAATCCATTGATAAATCGGTTACAATTGGTATAAACCTCATCAATAATTTATTACCGATGGATTTATTTTTTCGACCATATTTTTTGGCGAAATTAGCGTCAAAATATGATATTAATGTTGCGAAAACTATATGCCAGTTACCGTAAGAAATTATCTGACGGTAAATTTGGCGCCAGATATTGTGATTTTGCGCAGATTTACCATTAGATTTTCCGACGATAAATCTAACACTGGCTTTAATTTTTTATTTAAACTGGATGGTCGCTATCGTCGGGTAATTTTGACGGTAAGTTTATTTTTCTTTCTTGAACCTATAATGGACTTCGATAGTTGATAATTGAGTCAACTCCTAATTAGTAAAGAATAATATAGTACTTTATCTTAAAACATTTATTTATATAGATGTGAAATATTAAATATACAGAATAAAAATACGAAGGAGTAAAATGCTGCTAAACTAATCAAAACAAAGTCCTAAACAAAGCCCTAATGACTGTGGAGCCTAATAGTCATTGTTGTGGTAATCAAAACAAGGCATGCTTGTGATATGTCAACCTATCATACATTTGAAGTTTGTCTTTGTTGAAATATCATACATTTTCTACACCATGAACCCACAACTCAATCAGCCCAATAGTTCCACTAGATACTAATTCGTTACAAAAGGTGGCCCACTTGTCAAAAGACTCTTGTGTATGATTTGATTCAAACTTAATACTCATCGTTCTAACACATTCATACAATTTCAAATGATCCCTCGAACAAAGGTTTCATAACAGATTCAGATGATAAAATCACTTTGCCTCCGGCTTAGGCTCTTGTTCGGCATCTTTCATATCAGTAACGCTAATTGCATCAAACACTGTCTCATTGTTTCTTTCTTGGTTACTTTCCCAATTCATTTCTTCCATATTTAATTCTCTAACCACCCAAACTCTCGCTGATCGACCCTCAAACCTATTGGAATTCGAGGCAGACTGGTTAATTTCCTGTTCATCCACTTATCCGTATTCTGTCCACATCTAGTACCCACCCTTGAACCCATTACGGTAGAGATGATGTGTTATATTTGAAGGTCCTAACCACTTAGCCAATCGACAATTATATCATGGACACCTAGATAACCCTTGAGACTTAAACGGTTCCATGTTGAAAATATATGCAACAAACTCGTCAACCCCCTCAAAGAACTCAAGTTTTAAACCCTCTACTGTACACCCTTATTCCTATCATACATCCACAAATGATGATTTAGAATCATTTTGCAAGAAACACCCTAGGATTCAACTAGCAATAGAGCTTATTAAAATTTTTAGAAAATTCTGCAGAGTTTCTTCTATAATTAGAATCTTCCATGAAATCCAATTATCATTTTCTTACAAACCCAACATGTTTTAAAGAATTTAAATAAAAAATCGGCAGAACTTCTACTTAATTTAGAGATATCCACCAAATAAATTTATCACTTTTCACAAAGAATATAGTTGCAGGCATAAATTAGAACAAAGACACATTCAATAAAATATCAAATGCTAGCCATTCTAGTACGCAACCCGTTATTACTCTATAATTTTTTAGCAAACAAGGATTTCGAGAAGGTGCCATTGCGCAACGTTCTCCCATTTCCATCCTAAAACTTTATCATGGGAAAAGTAAGTCTAATATAAAACTTAAACAATTCATTATATTCAGAGATAGAAAACTGACCTAAAATATGAATGCACAAACTACAAAAGAAGCGAACTCCAATTGATCTCAGAGAAATTAACAATGTCCTATTAAAAAAGAATACTTATTAAATTCACAAGGTGAAACTAATTCAAAAACTAATTTAGAATAAATAAGCAAAACTCAACACTACAATTAATTAAAACCTAATTAGAAAAAATAAACTATATAAATTCAATACAATCGAAAGAAACTTATTCATTAAACTCAAATAAAATCTTCTAACAGATCAAGCACTCTTAATTTCCTTCTACCTAACCTACCCTAACCTAACATACCATTATATAATTTATAACTGCACAAAATTAATATAACAAACCCTAATGTCACACTTTATTGGAAAAGATTAATCAATAATTTAGTAAAATATCTAACAAAATTCTAAACAAAAAACAAAAATCTAGATAAATAAAAAATAGGAAAATTACCTCTGATGGTGGCTGCAGGGTGGTGGAAGCGTGGTGGTGACAGGAGGCGACAGTGACGACGACAAGGTGACGACCTTTGATGGCAACAACAATGGCAGAGAGATAAGAGAGAGAGAGAGAGAGAGAGAGAGAGAGAGAGAGAGAGTTTGTAGAAGTGAGGGGGAAGGGTTTCACATTTGAATTTTATCCTAAGTTTTATGTCAAATTTATCAGCAAAAACATCCGCTGATAAGATGTTCGTCATTGCCTAAACATCGCGTTTCACTAAACATTATTATCGTCAAATTTTACTAACAAAATTTGAAGCAATTCACCCCACTATTTATCATCATATTTAGTTACAAAATTTCTAATCCGACAGTAACTTATTCGAGGGACGAATTTTCAGTCATAACTATAAAAAAATTTGACGCTAAATTTGCCAGTAACGTCCGTTTGTAAATCCGATGGTATCAATATTTTTCTTATAGTGTGTGGTTTTGGAGAGTAATAAATGCTCCTAGCCTACCATGGTTTATGCTTAGGAAAATTCATTTGAGGGTGTCGCAGTTTATGTTGATATGCCGCCCCAATAAGTTCGCTTGACCTAGCAACAAATTATTCATTTCATCCTCTTTGAAAGATATCAGTTGAGAGATTCTAGAGAAAATGACATGTGTATCATGCAAAGGTAAGGCCATGGATTAAGTAGATCATCTTTACAGACTATATGGTATTGTCCATATTGCTAGAAACATTAACGACGAGCTTAGTGTAGTCATTTCTACTTGATTTAGGAGATTTCCTGTTAGATTAGAAATGGTAGTGTCATTGTTGATTAGTAAAAGATTTAGATTTGTAGTGTTATTGTCAATGATAGTGAAGATATATTATAAATGATAATGGTTGTAGAAATGCTAATGTTATTATTTATTAGAAATGTAGTAGGTATTGCTCTGTTGCGGTACTTGATGGACATTGTTGTGCAGCTGGATTGCTCCTTGTATCATCGTAACTGTCCCCACCTATCATGGCGAGCTCTTTGTCCAAATCATCCTCCTGCATTACATCTTCAATTGGATATGGTCCTCTATGTTTCGTATTAGCAAGAACATATGAGGAGAACGTGTCATTGCAAGCGTAAGCTCGCCAAATGAAAGATTATTTCCCATAAAACAAGCACCTCCATTATGTCACGATTTAAATCATCCACAAAAGATGGAGATGCCACCAATACTAGCATCGATGCAATTATAGGCATTGAACTATAAGCTCCTCCAAACCGACAGATTGTGGATTCACATACAACTCATCGGTTCTTGCCTCTAGACAATATCTCCTTTAAAGAAATAGAACTTGCAGATCTTTATTGCATCCTATCGAAAAAGAATCATATATCACAAAGGCTAACACCATGGAGATTGGGATATTGTTGAATAATTTTTCCACTCGCTTGACTCAATACACTACAAGCTTATGTAATATATTGGTTTGAAGAGCAACAAAACTACTTGATTCACACATAAAGACACTCAAAATCTTTGTTAGTAAAGTTCAATAGTTCATACACTCTCTTTTGTTTTTCTTAATCTTCCCTCTATAGTGTATAAGAGCTAAAAAATTTTTATCACTAAATATTATATATAGCCACTCTACATTACACTCATGTTCAAGCAGGATTATTTATACACCAATATCCATTCATAATCCGCTACACATTGCAACGTATTGCCTCTCTTCTGAAATCATTGCTTTTTGGAGTGGATTATGTTTCTATTTTGCATCTTCATAAACCACTAGAGGTCACAATGGTTTATATCGTTCTTTTGTTTCCCTATAAACTATGGCAAGGTCCTACAAATTATGTCTAAATCTTGAATCTCCTGGAACTACCAGTGGATTACATAGAATTAAAATGGAACAAAAATAAAAGCTTTCTGGTAATGTTGTAACTGACTAATATTGGATAAGATTTATTTTATTTAGATAATTTGTCCTGGGTTTGATCTACATGTATAAATTTGGTGATTTCATCTTTGAAGACGCTAAACGTATTGCCATTTTTGTGCCAGTGGCGCTTTCTTGATTGATATTTTGTCTATAGAATATGTGTTTCGCTTAAGTGCCTCCTAATTAGCATACGGAAAAAAAATATAAAGTGCTACCTTGATAAAACGATGACATTTCAATAAAAAGTTTAAAAATAGTAGCAATTTGCACTACAAGAAAATAAAACATTTGTAACAAAATTTTGTAACCAATTTAAAATTGTTATAAAAATTATTTTTTTGTAACAAAAATTAGTGATTGTTACATAATAATAATATTTTATAACAACAATATAATTTGTTACAAAATATTTTGTTATTTTATAATGACTTAATATTTTGTTACAAATTATATTGGCTTTTGTAACGAACTGGTGTTTTCTTGCAAAATTTTATAATATTTTGTAATAAAAGATGAAGTTGTTACAAAAGTTCAAAATATTTTTGTAACAAAATATCCATTTGTTTCAAAAACTCTAATTATTTTGTAACAAAAAATTAATTTGTCACAAAATTTAATATTGCTTGTAACAAGTTATTTGTTTGTCATAAAATACAAGAATTTTTGTAGTTAAAAAAAATATTTTAAAATGCTATAATCTTTAAGATAATTTTATTTTGTTTTAAAATTTTAATTTTTAAAATATTATTTGTATTAATTAAGTAAAATAAAAATACATAAAATTTAAAAATAAAAAAAATGTAAAAAAATAAAAAGCCTAATTCTAACCCTCATTTTCACTCTTTATTCTGCTGTTTGTTGCCCTTATCCACTCTCATTGTCTTCACGGCTCCACCTCTCACACTCAAGGTCACCGTCTCATTGCTGAAGGTAAAACCGTCGTTACTGCTTCGCTGGGTCACCCTCCTTCTCTTATTTAAAATAAATTTATAACAAATATTATTTTTTGTTTCATTACCACTCTAAAATTTAACATATTTTTACACTTAAACATTTTTGAAAAAACTCTCTTAAAAACAAAATATAGAGAACTGATTTTTCCTTTCTCCTACTAGTCCTAAACCCACCATAACTCAACACTCGCTATTAAGCCTATAAGATCCCCAATTATTAGAAAATAAATAATAAATTATTTATGATTTATTATAATTATTCATGGTTTTATTTTAAAAAATTATTTACCAAAAAGTAATTAAATCAAAGTTATGAGATTGTGTTTAAAATTAATTAAAACTCATATAATTTTTATAAATATTTAGATATTTTCTTATTTAGAATTTAAAACTTTAATAATTTAACTCCTAATTTTATTAAAAATATCTACTCTATACCTAATTTTATTAAAATTTTCAAATAAAAACCTAATTTACACCCACTCCCCAAACTCTAACCCTTCCATTTTTTCCTAGTCCCCCCACCCAACACACACTCAGCCCCTCACCATACACACACACACACACATACACGAAAAGAAAAGGAAAGAAAAGAGAGAGGGGGTAGCTCGAAAGGGGAAGAAGGAGAAGGAATGAGAGGGAAAAAGGAGAAACGGTGCCGGTGAGTGTCACTACCACTGTTGTCACCATCGTGTCGCCGTTAGGAGAGTCATAATGCGAAGAGAAAGACGAGCTTGTGAGGGAGAGAGGAAGTAGCATTGCCACCACTAGAGAGGAGCCTAGCTGCCCTCGTCACTGCCATCTTCGTCACTGTCGTCACAGTTAGAGCTACGAGAAGCCATCATCACTATCGATGGTTCTCTTGCACTGCTCTGGCATCGTCATGTCTGGTTCATCGTGTCTACACCGCTTTGCTGTCATTGCAAAGCATCTGTTTGGCCCTTGTTTGTGAAGCTTCTGCCTCTGCTTTGCTGAGCTTCTACCTCATATTTGTCGTGCATCCGTCGTCGTTAAGCTGTGTTTCTGCCGCTTCTACAAACGTCATCTTCCAACCTCTGCTCAGCCTCTATTCTGTTGTGGGTTCGAACCTCTTTCAGTAGTGTTATGGTTTAGAAGGTAAGTAGTATTGTGTCATTATGTCATTCTGATTTAGGTAGTTAGGGTTTATGATTTGTTGATTTAGGATTGAAGCTTTATATTCATTACTGCCAATGATGTCGAATTGAATTAGATTTAAGCTTTATAGTGTATATGGAAGATTGCATCTCTGCCAATCTATTCTCTCTGGCTTATTGATGCTCTACTCTTCCCCTTCACTGCCAGTTTAGGTAAGGACCTCCCCTTTATCCTCTTCATTTTAATGTTCAATATCTTGTATTTGTACTATATTATTTTTTCTTTGTTTTGTTCTGAATATGCTTATGATGCATTATTCATGATTCTTCGAAGCCAGTACAATTGGTGGTCTTAGATTGTCAAGGGAGGTTGGTGGATTGCTAGGTCAATCATTAAGTGATCCTTCTATAATTGAGCATCGTGGTCGGTCCTGATCTTGCTCCAAATGGACGGGGAGTTGGTTATGGTAGTCAGCTACCAGGAGATGCAGTTTCCAGGCCAGGGCCAGAAACTGTTCCTCTACCTCTGGATGCTTCAAGTACTTCATATGTTGAAGGTCTCCCTTTTGAAAGCAAAAGAAGGGAAGTGGCTCGTATCCTTTTTCAGCAAATGCAATGCTTTAGGATTCAATTCTGTTATTTACTTTTATTTTATGAGCTTTCCTTTAGTTTTAATTCAGCTTTTCACATTCCTTGATGTTATCTTAGACATTTTTTACCCTTTTTTTGGATATAGAGAAGTAAGGCTTGTGAGCAAAGAATTTAAACATGTAAGTGTACTGTTGGTAACATTATTAGCTTTTCCAATTTTGAGTGTGTGGATATTAGTTAAAATTCACTGTGACTTCTTCTACTTTAAAATGCATGTTCATTGCAGCGTGGTGGAGAGCCTCTTATTCTTTGTTTTGTGGATTTTGCAAATCCAGCTTGTGCAGCAACTACAATGAGTGCCTTGCAAGGTAGTATTTACTGTTTATCAATGAATAATTATACAAAAAAAGTTCAGTATTTGTTCATGTAAATTATCTACTGAATAGTTTAAGTATGTGATAACTTAGATGAAGATCGTCAAATTACAGGATACATTAACTTGTTTGGTAGATACAATGAACTGAATTTATTTATTGAATATTTTAGTTGAATTTTTCTTGTTTTGTATCTTATTTTGAATTGATTAAAATTATTGATGGGATTTTTATTGTTGTTGAAATGTTTGTTGTTGAATATTCATCGATTAAAAAGAGAAAAAAGGAACTAAAAGAAAAAGAAGAAAGTTAGTTTATTTGTTGTTGGCCTGTTGTTGTTGTTGTTGTGATGAGACAATAATTTTATTGTTTACATGAATATTGCTTTGGTAAATGGTGGTTATTGAAATTAATCTTTATATGTTTTATTAATCATGAACTACAATAGTGAATTTTTGTTATTGCATTGAGTTCAATTGTTGAACTTTTGCTCATACTCTGTCTATTCCTTATCTTGATGATGATGAGTTTGAAGAACTTCTCCCAGGATCTCCTCTTCTTGCTGTTGATAATGAAGATCGTGATGTAGAAGCTTGTGAAACTCGTGAAGATTTTATGATTGATGAAGAATAAAGTGACTATCAAATGACTTGTTTAGACTTTAGTTAATTAGTTGTTAATTATAGTAGTTTGGTTGGTTTATTTGCTACTTGAATTTATTTTAGCTAGTGTCATATAAACTTGTGAGTTGTGAATTTATGTTTTAATTTGAGTTGTGACTTTTGACTTGCTATGGTATATATTAGTTATAGTCCTATGGATAATTTGGTTTATTTGATATTTATTTTATTATTTGTGAAATTAATTTTTGCTATAAAAAATTTCATAATTTTTATATTTTACGAGTTATGTTTATATTCCGTCTTACAATTCAACGAATTACGATTATGAACTAGCTTAGCAAATTCAGGTAAAAACTACGAGTTCACTATCTTGAATATATCAATTAATTAAAAAATAAATCAATTTGACAAACTATGTGTGTAATTTGAAGTAAAAAAATTGTTACAAAATAAATATTGTGCTTTTATAACTAAAAGAATGAAAAATGTTACAAAATCAACTTATATTTTGTAACAAAATTTTGTGATAGAAAAAATTATATTGTTACGAAAAAATTTTAAAGGTTAAAAATTGTTACTACTTTTGTAATAGATTTTGGTTTTGTATTAAAAATATTTGTTACAAAATATTACTTTTTATTATAATAGTTTTATTTTGTTACAAAAACTTTTTATAATGAAAAATACTGCAATAGTTCTTTTTTGTTACAAATTCCTTCATTTCAAAATTTAGATTTTTTGTAATAATTTTTTTGTTACAAATATTGCTTTTTCTTGTAGTGATTAGCAAAAAAAAATTTAAAAATATTGATATATTAAAACAAAAAAAATCGTCTAGCTACCACCAAAATATATTACACTTTTTCTAATGATTCAAGATGAGGAACTGAAACGTACTACATTTAACATTCATTCCTAAAGTGCTCTAAGAGATAATGGCACGACAGCAAAGTTTTTTCAAAACTTTTGGAGCATCCTTAATAGTGATGTGTTTTGAGCAGTTAAAAGCTTCTTTTCAGGAGGCTGAATTTTAAAGACTTTTAATCATACTCAAATCTGTCTGATTCTCAATATTTTTTATGGTAAAGATATGACTCAGGTAAGACCAATAAGTCTATCCTCGATCTTTTACAAGATTATCTCTAAATTAATTGTATATAAATTTTAGGATATGATGAATATACTAATTTGACCTACGCAGAGTGATTTTATTAAAGGTAGATTAATTTATGATAATATCCTAATTGCTCAGGACTGCATGCATTACGTGAAGAACAAAAGACGAGGACTCGAAATTGAAATAGCGCTAAATTGGGATATGAGTAAGCATATGATAGGGTGGAAAGACACTTTTTTTGGTTTATATTGAAGAAGTTTGGTTTTGACTCTTGGTGGATTTTGTGGATTTAGGAATTAGTGAAAACTATTTGTTATTCTGTCATTATGGAAGGACAACCCTAGAATTTTTTCATACCAAATAAAAGTATCTGATAAGAAAATCCTCTATCTCCCTACCTTTTTCTTTTCTGTGCAGAAAGTCTTTCCTTCTTGCTACACAAGGCAGAACAAAATAGACTAATTCAAGGTATTCAGGTACATAAGTGATGTCCCAAAGGTCAACCACTTCCTATTTGCTTATGATTCCATCTTATTCTATAAGGCTAACCCTGAGAAATATTCAAACATTCTGAATTTGTTGAGTTCTTATGAAAGCATCAGTAGTTAGAGGCATCCCCTTTTAATTCTCCAATATTATGAAGCTTAGGTATTAAAATTGTGGTTGTGTATGAACTTATATGAAACTAGGTTGAATTTATGTGAATCGATATGAAATTGGTGAAGTAGAGTGCTTGACTTGGAACTCTAGTGGCTGGAAACTTGTTGAATTGGCTTAGAAGCTTGAGAAGAAGAGGGTTTTGTAGTGTCTTTGAGCTTGGAAGAAAATCAGCGAAGGTATGATTTTGGTTTTATGTAGTTAATGTATAATGTTACATGAAAACTTAGGCTAGTTGCTATAAGATAGGCTTGACTGCTTTCAATTGTTGGATTGGGTGGATTAAAATTGTATAAATGTGATATTGATGATGATTGGTAGATATATGTGTGAAAATTGATATTTAGGTGTTGAAACGATTGTAAATTCGATAATGAGTATCTGATAGCGTGTAGGAGTAATTGGTATTGAATTGAGTGTGGTTTGGTTGGTTTTGGATTGAGAATTTTGGAAAACTAGAGGAATTGAACTTTTGGTAAAAACTTATTTTTGACCAACTTCGGCGGGCTATAAATTGGCTTGCGAATCTCCAAATCTTGTGAAACTTGTTTTGATTAAAAATTGGATCCGTGAAGTTTGTAACGTTTGAAGAACGGGCTGAAAATTATTTTTCACAAAAAAATTATGTGCATTGGTGTGAAAAACTGATTTTTCTGAACGTAACAGCTTTTTGGCAAAACTGCTATGGTTGTGTACGCAGAAGCTGGTTGCATACACGACATTGTCACTTTTACACTCATGCGTACGCGGAACCCTTTCTGTGCTCAATATTTTTGCGTATGCGAACAGTGGTTGCATACGCGACACTGTCTTTTTGCAAATTTTCGCGTACGCAGCAGGTGGCTCGCGTACGCGTGACCTTTGTTTTGTTGAAAAATGCCATTTTTGAGTTTTCAACTATTCCTCTAATTTGTCACACCTCTGTAACCCCTATTTAAGGTCCGATAGCTAATGTCAGGCTTAGGAAAGGAGTAAATCTAGCGAGGAAGTTAGGTTGACATTGAGGGAGAATTGTGAAGTGAAAAATTAAATTAATAAGGCACGAATAAAGTTGTATGAAATGTGAACAAGGATGATGATGATGTCGATGAATTGCGATTATGATATTGATAATATCAAATATCCATTTGGCATATGCATTATATTATTTGAGACACGAGTTTTCCTGGGTAGATGTAGTAGCTTGCCACCACTTGCTCCAGATTGAGACTCGATACTCTATTGATCCTCCATCGCAAGATGTGACCGGACACGTTAACTCCCCGGATTTTTCCAGTGAGATGATAAATGATTGATTATATATATGCATAGACTCTTGGGGATGTGCGCACGCAGGGACTGTCTAGGGTTCTCTACCGGACATGTTGGGTTTGTCTAGATAACCGACAGATGAGACTCATCGGCCATAGGATAAGCATGCATCATATGCACTTGTATGTTTTGTTTGAGTTTGCAATTGTTTTTGCTTGCTAAATTGCTAAACTGTAATTAACTGCTACTTAATCTATTCGTTATATCTGTCTCTATATTGTGTTTTTCTTGTTTGTCTTGTTTGTGTTTGTTTAGGAGAAATCCTTCTAGCGGGTGAAGGAGGCGATGAGGGTTGTTCCACTTGGTGAATTAGAGGTTTGCAGAGGATGAAAAACAAATAGTTAGATTATATTCCTTATTCCTTAGACATATAGTTACCATATTTCTGGTTTAGTGCAAACCCTATAATTTAATTTGAATTTTGGGAGTTTTGGAATGCCTCTGCCTTTCCGAGATTATTTATTAACTATAAGGGCACATTTACCATATTGAGAATTTCCGTTTCTCATTCCATATATATTATGTCGTTTTTCAGATGAAGGACGTGAGGTACCTTGCTGAGCGTGCTGGAGGCTTTGTTGAAGTGAAGATCTACTTTGGGATGAACCCTATATTCACATGTGTATTATCTTTTCCGTGTGTTGTTATCTATTTCTTCTATGCTTAACCGTTTCGAGTGTGATGCGACTTTTGAGTTCTGTTTTACTTAACTTTTCTTCAAGGCTCCTAGTTAAATTATTCTTCTTATATATATGTGTACGTATTTTAATTTTAGAGGTCGTAATACTCTACCACTTTTGATTAACGAACTTAAGTATAAAGTTCTGTGTGGTAGGGTGTTACATATTTTCCTTTAGGGTGTGTGTGGTTGGAGGGAATACAAGTGTATTCCCAGGAATTTTGAGATGGGAATATTTTATTCCCATGTTTGGTTCAAGATTTAAAAAATTATTCCTGGGTATGTTTTATTCCCTGGAATCAAAATCCAACCCATTTCATTCCCATCTCCCCCCTGGTTATATTTAATTCCAATGGGAATGGAATGTATATAATAAAGTGAAAAGTCCAAAATACCCTTGTTAATTTCACTCCAACCCTGCTTTTCAGATTTTTTCCAATTCATTTCAAACAAAACGAAACCCTAGCAGAAACCCCTCCTCCATAAAAACCAATCCCTAGCGAGGCTTTTTTTCAAATTCACGGAGGCTCCACCGGCGTCGGTGCCACCTCACTGCCGATTTCGATTTGCACGACCACTGCACTCCTTATTCTAGAAGGAAATCGTTCGCGTTCGTGTCATCATCACAGCTCACGGTTCCTATTCGTGCTTCCTGGTCGTGTTCATCATCTCGAGTGGTGCTTACTGTTCGTGTCATCTCATTCGCTTCTCTCCCTCCTCGCGTCTCAGCAATAACCATCAAAGAGAGTTTAATTTGTCTTCTGCAACCTTGTTCATCATTTTCAAGCACAGAGTCTTCTTCTTCAGGTAAGGATCTTTTATTTGTTATTTATTTATTTTTCCTAAACTATGTTTGTGCTATAATTTATTGGCATGAAGTTTGTGTTAGGTTTAAAAAATTTTGTAAAATAGTTGATTCATTGTTGTTAATCTTATTGTTGATTGGTTTGTGATACTGAATAGAATATATGGTTATTTGAAATGCAATGTCATTAAGGAAGCATAACAAAAGGTTCTTTGATGATTACTGCAACATTCAAAGCCCTTTGAAAAATGAAAGAAATTCTTTTTTGAAATTGGAAAAGGCTTCTTTTACCTTTTGATCAATGTATATATAAGACAAAGGCTATGGTAGATTGAATCAAAGGTTGAATGATGATGTTATAAAATAGAGTTGTGTCGTTTTTTTAGTTGATTCTGTTTTCAGTTATATGCTGTAACTTAAAATTGTTATTGTTTTTGGGTCTGCATTATGAAATTTTGAGTTTGATTCTTGTGGCATAAGGATTCATAAGGACTGTGGAGTAAACACGCCAGTCCCTTTGCTTTGTATTCTCATATCTTGTTCATAGAACAGAGCAGGATGTTGAGAAGCATGAATTACTCCAGAGAAAGACTGAAAAAATAGTAGTTACAAGCTAACATGTTAGAAACAAATAATAATTAAATAACCTCTTTTCAATATGACATATTTTGGGGTAATTAAAAACTAAAAAGGGTTTGAATAAAAAGTAATAGTTTGGTATATGAAACCTGTGTTAGAAAGAGTTTGTATCTGGTTCTAACTTTGTATGTTGTTGTCCCACAACTCACGAGATATGAAGGGTTTTATATAGAGATATCAAAATACATTTTAGAAAAAAAGAGAGACAAGAGTAAAAGTTATTAGTCTCTTATTTATTGTTCATTGCAATAATTAAAATGAAGGGGTCTATAATATTGGAGCATAAATTTGACAATTCAAGGCTGTGAAAGAATACTTATCTATTTACTGTTACTACTTACTGCATTTCAGGTGTAGTGGATTTACTTGTGAAGAAGTAAGTAAGCTTTCTTTGCTTTAAACCCTTGTGTTAAATTTCTATGCTATTTGACTAATATTGTGATTCATCCTTCATCTATTTGGCAGTATCTCTGTTTTCCTTGCATAGCCTAGGATTTGATCGGAGGTGATCTAATAAAACATAATAATTGAACTGAATGAATGTAATTATATGAGCCTATGTATTATTAATTCTCACTCGAGCCATTAGGTGGTGATGCCATATATATCTCTATCTATTTTGAATGTTATTAATTGGTGCATGGATATATACATGTTTTAACTTTCTTTTATGTCTACTGTTTTTGCAACAATTGAAGAGAGATAGTACTGTACGGATGCATCTGTTTAATTGATTTTTTTTGGTATGTTGATGTTTCCTTCTCTTTCTCTCTTTTCAGTTTTGCTTTGATGATTTGATATGTGATAATTTTAGATTGGTTGGAGTTTTATGTCAAGCTTTCTCTTTCTCTTTTTTAAAGTGAACCAAAGAACAAACAGATTCATAGTTTAAATCTGAGGTTCCAGTTAAAAGAAAAAGTTCCATTTCAATGGAGAGATTGGTAGTAAAATTATTGATTGAATTAGTTTAGATTTTTTTTGGTCTGGGTTTTGGTTCATAGTTATGTTATAATTTTGGAAGAAATTTTTGTTGGATCAAAATGGTAATGAACATGAATGCTGGTTAAGCAGGGTAAAGCATATTTAATTAAAGATTAATTGTTTTTTTCTTACTTCTTCAATTTATTTCTTCTATTTTACTTATTTGTTAATATATTTTAGACTGTTTTAGGCCTATTCCCATGTACCCAGTGCCTCTCTTCCTTTTACTAAGAAAACTTTAACCTGATTTTACTAATCATATGTTTCCTGTGGGGTGTGACAACTGAGAACTGCATACATATTTGTGAAGATGCTCTGTAACATTTGGAAGAAATCAAAGCAGCTTTAAATTTTGATGCTAAACACGTATTTATTTTTCTCCTTGTTACAGAGACTTGATTGCTAATTACCGAAATTCTGTCGAAGAGCTTGTTAAGTCTGAGCCATAGGAGCCTGTCAATTTTTAGGTTGGCTAAAAACCACAACTATTGTATTATTTATCAAGAGATTGTAGCTTCCTTGTTTTACTAGGTTTGTATCTCCAGTTTCTAACTTAAAATTAACAAAATTGCTAAGATTTACACTTGATACGTTGTTCAAGAGCATGTCTCAGAATTAGATTTATGTTCTACTATCTCAATGTAGTCAATGATTAATAGGTGTAGTTTAAAGTTATTTCTTGATGGAAAGATAGCTGACATCACATGTATATCTGATTATCATCAAAGTACAGAACACAAGAAGTGCATAGCTGAATAGCATTCTCATTGATGTTGAGTGCCACATGTATATCTCATAATTTGACTATTCAAATTGAAGCATGTTATTATTTTCACAAATTGCAATATATTTCATAGTTTTAATTAAATGTAATTTATATACTACAAACAAGACCACCTAGTACATCTTTGTTTTATTTTATTTTATAATTACTGTTCTTTTCATACTTGTGTGATTCCTTGCTTCAAGATGATGAAAATAGGATTGTAATGATTTTGTGATTGGCCTTTAATTACTGTTCTTTTCATACTTGTGTGATTCCTTGCTTCAAGATGATGAAAAATTGTCTTGTGTTATTTTCTACTTCTATATAAAATGGAAGAGAATACTCAACCTAATTTAAAGCAAACTAAGTGTCAATGGACGCCACACGAAGATGCAAAATTAGTTGAGTGTTTGGTAGAGCTTGCAACTACTTCTTGGAAGTGTGACAATGGCACGTTTAAATCTGGTTATGGAAAATATTTGAAAATAATGCTGCATGAAAAGATCCCTGGATGTGATCTTAAGGTACAGTTTTTTTTACATAATACTTGTTTTCTTGGTTTATAATTCTATATTTGTGTTATAATTGTACATAAACTCACTAATTGTTAATCCTGCTGCTGTGTATTTTTTTTGGATTTTGGAGTGATTCTTCATTAGTTCATTTATTTGTGCCTGTGACTAGCCTTAACTATTCCCATCATATTGAGCATTTAGATAGAAATACTGATCTTCTTTTCTGTGGAGTATAATAATAAAGAAAAAAAGGATATGAATGTAATTATGCAAACAGAATTTGAATTAGGGTAGTTAATATTCTATTAGGTTCTGTTTAGTTAGTTAATGTTGTTAGTCTTGCTGGCCAATGCAAAGATAATGCTTGTATATACAAGTGTAGAGCATGTATAATCAGTTAGGCTACTTGTTCTTCATTTTTATCAATATTGAATAATCTTTTGGTGTTCCTACTGGTGTTGCTTTCAATTTTTAGGAGCCTCCAACTCCTGGTGTTCCTGCTGCTCCCGGTGCTTCTGCTGCTCCTAGTTCTTCTGCTGCTCCTAGTGCTTCATATATAGAAAGGAATAAAAGAAAAAGAGGGAGCAAAAGTGAGGAAGTGATTAACATAGTAGTAGAATCAATGAGAGATATGAAAGGTGCTTATCAAGAACATATAGCCGTTTTAGTTGATATGGTTTCTTGTTTTAAGCATGAGAAAGAAGGAGCTGGGTGCAGAATGAAGCTAATAGCACTGTTGAGAGATGTTCCTGGTTTGAGCGGTGATGATAGAATGAAGGCTGGCCTTAGCATTCTAAGGGACAATAGTCTGATCGACATGGTGTTCCAACTTCAACCGGGAGAACTTTTGCCATTTTGAAGAAATTGCTTTAAATATTGCTATTTTTAAATTTTTATTGAATATTATAGTGACTTGATAGGAAGATATTTGTGCCAATTGTTGCTGTTGTTTTGTGAGGAATATAAGCAGCTAAAACCCTAGTTCTTAGTGCCATTATATCAGGTTTTAAGATCCATGAAAACTAGTTAAAGTTCCTCTTGAACTATAATGTGCAGCAACTGGTGATGGCTTGATTCCAAGAAATGTTTGTTGAAAATTGATGGTGGCTTTTGGATTTTTGTTGCTTTGTGCATAATTGATCACAGATTTTGTATCTTTGGAAGTAATTACAATGCTAGGAGAATAGAGATGCCCCATTCAATTAGTTGAGGATCATCTGAGATGAACACTACTCCTTTTACATTGTCATAGTCACTAATTTAATTATGATAAAATTGATTTTAATTAAACATTTGTTATTAGAGGTATTATAGTAAATTTATTAATAGAGATAAAATTTAGAGTTAATAATAATTTAACTAAGGATATTTGTTATTAGGGATATTTTAGTAAATTTAAATATTTATTAGTAGAGATAAAATATAGAGTTAATAATAATTTAACTAAAGATATTTGTTATTAGGGATATTTTAGTAAATTTAAAAAATTTAGAATCAATAATAATTTAACTAAAATATTTGTTATTAGGGATATTTTAGTAAATTTAAAAAAATTTAGAGTCAATAATAATTTTAACTAAATATATTTGTTATTAGGGGTATTTTAGTAAAAAATTTAGAGTCAATAATAATTTAACTAAACATATTTGTTAATAGGGGTATTTTAGTAAATTTAAAAAAATTAGAATCAATAATAATTTTAACTAAAGATATTTGTTATTAGAGATATTTTAGTAAATTTAAAAAAATTAGAATCAATAATAATTTTAACTAAAGATATTTGTTATTAGGGGGTATTTTAGTAAATTTTATACCAAACAAAAATTTAGTCATTCCTAGATTTATTACATAATATTCCAATATATTAAATTTTACAACCAAATATGGGAATCATATATTCCAAGTAATCTCATTCCTAGGAATATAATGCCTAGGAATGAGATTACTTAGTAATAAAATTTAATCTTTGAACCACACACACCCTTACAGTTTTCACAATTTTTGAATATGGTAGAATGCAATAATAGAAATGCTTAATCCGTTGAAAAATGCTCACCAAAATTTTCAATTGCTTACCATCATTTACTGATACTGCTAAAAAATTCGCAACTAGTTAATTTTTGAAGATTCTACTTCAATATCACTACCATTCTTACATGTTTCATCAAGTTACTCTGTAAAATCTAATTAAAGAGTCTCATCTTAGCTCGCCATTTTCATGAAAAAAATTTAGTTTTATTTAATTTGACTTATTATTTTTTTTTAGATTTTTCTTAGTGTTTAACTATGTACCATTGAATAAATATTTTTAATGTATTGTTTTGAGTATTTTTATATTTTATTTTTAATAATTAATAAAATTTAATCTACTATCTTTAAAAAAAAATACCACTTTTAAGGCACGCATTTGCATAATCACTAACGCTACGATAATGACATTACCACTTTTAAAGCATTAGCAGTGTATTCTTCGTTGTGTCAATGTCATAAAATTCCATTCATTTCAGGCTTCTGTTGTATGCTTCTATCTGCTATGCATCTATTGGTTGGTGTGGTGTCTTATTCTCCCCACTCCACCACCGAGTTGCTTCCTCTGATTTGCTGTCACGTGGTACAAGCTTAATTTGTCTCTTAATTTTTCTTAAAAAATAATTTGATGAAATATTAATTTTTTTTATTTAAAAACACTTTATTACTAAAATATTAATGATTTAATTCTCAAAAGCTTCTTTATTTAAAAACGCTTTTAAGTATTCACTCTTTAATTAGTAAGTATTTTTTGAAGGACAGAACACTACTAGAAATAGGATTTTTTCAGACAAAAATTTCAAACGGAATAAATTTCGTCCGAACGATATTTTAATTTCAAACAAATTTAAGACAAATGTTGAACAACTTTTAGTAGAGGTTTTGGAAGAATATATTCTGTCTTAAATTTATCTAAATTTTGTCCCAAATTTTGGCGCCAAATATTGTTTAAATGGCGCCAAAATTTTCATACAGATTAGCAACACATTTTGGATAAAAACTATCATTCGTCCGTATTCTATCTGAATATGCGCAATAAATTCAGACAGATTTGGAATGCATTTTAAAAATGTTAATTCTGTCCTAAATTTATCTATAATTAATCTTAAATGTTTTTACTATAACTAACCCTTCGAAGTAGCCAAAATTTTTTTTCACAAATTTAGGATGAAAATTACATCATTTATAAATTTCATATAAAAGTGCATCAGTTTTTAAATGAATTTCATATATTTATTAAAAAATTATAACATTTAGTATAAAAATATTGTTTATATTTTAAATTTTCTATAATTTGTCCCAAATAGTTTCACTATTCCAAAATAAAGTTTCTTTTTCCTAAAATAACTTTAATTATAAGTTACCTTTAATTATATATAACTTATAAAAAGATACATTTTTTATTTTCAAGACTCAATTCCAAAATCTCTTGATCAAAATATGAAATAATCATCATATTAATTAACTTCTCATATATTATTATACATATTTTAAAAAATTAGATTAATAGGTACATTAATGCTTATTTATACACCTATCTTTTATAGTAACTAAATTTTTTAGCTTTTACAAAATTAATTTAATATGTTTAACATTATTCATATATTAGTAACATTATTTTTTTAATCTACAAAAAAATATAGAATAAAATAAAATAAAAATAAAATCAAACAAATTTCGATATAATATATACGCTAAATAACGCTCATATTTTTTATTATTTTGAAGAACATTATTTTTTTTGAATTTATCCTTTTATTTTTTTTTTTGTTAAATTTAATCATATTTATGAATATTTTTTCTTTTTATTTTTTTATTTTTATTATATTTAATATTAAACTTCTGATACAAATTGTTATATATCACATTATATTTAATTTTTATTTTTTTAGTTTCTTTATATTATTTTTTAATTTATTTTTTAATTATTTACGTTATAATAATTTAAAATTTAATTTTGTAATAAATTTAAGATAAAATGTATCTAAAAGAATCATGTATATAAAAATCTTAAAAATAAGTTATATTCAATTCACTATGTAGATATAACTTCATATATTAATTTATCTATTGATTAAATGATTGTGTCACGCATGTAAAAATTATATAAATACCTTAAAGAATTTGAAAAAAAATTACTTGTGGTCTTAATTAAAATCTATCTACATCACTAAAAAAATATTTATGCACAATTGAACACTTTATATATATATAATCCATATCTTCATGCTTGTTTAAATAATTATAAATATTTTTTAAAATATATTTTAAATATTTTTAACTAACATTAATATTAAATTTAATTTTTTTAAATATTTATCTTTTAAAATTATTATATGATAAAAATTCAAAAACACAACTTAATTTAAACAATTAAAAATTAATTTTAAATTTAATTTTATTAAATATTTGTCTTTTAGATATTAATGCTCCAAAACTTATCTTTTAATACCAATACTATAATTTTATTTTTTTAATTTATTAATAAAATTAGATATAATTTCATTTTAAATTTTTAATAGATGTAATTGTTTCAAAACCACTTCTATGCTTGGCGCCAAAGAACTAAATTTTATTCAAAACACCCCTTTTGGTTTCAGTTTACAGAGCCCGCCTCTCTCCTTCTCAAAAATTGTTCTGTCTCAGTTTAGTTGTTTACACTTTACAGACCCTCTCACCTCACCCACACTACTCTGCCGAACCTGTGGCCACCGCCGATCATCCGGGTTGCACTGCAGCCAGCCTCCGACCTCGCAACTCAGACAACCTCCACCCTTTCCCATGCTTCACGCTCAGAGGTTACAGAGCCTTAACTCGCTCACACTGCTCTACTTCCTACCTGTGGCCGCCATCAACCTCCGGTCTCAGACCTTCCACCCTCGCAAACCTCTGACCTCACACCTCAGGCGACCTCCACCCCCCGTCGTTCGCGCTCACAGGTCACAGATCTCACCCACTCACACTACTCTGCCTTTTGTGTGTGGTCGCCTCCTTCGGTCTCGGACCTCGCAACCCCGCCAGCCTCCGACCCTTGTCACTTTGTGTCTTTGTGCATCTTTTGCCAAGTCTCAATTTTTTGTGAGTTGTGATGTGATTCTTGTTTGTTATCTTTGTTAATGATGATTCCGTTTGTTTCTTTGTCAATTTTTTGTGAGTAGTGATGTGATTCTTGTATCTTTTGTATGGTGCTTTGAACAGAGTTGTTTTCTTGTTTCTTCATCCGCTGCAAATACTGAATCCATCCCCACGTCAAAGCTGAGAGCTTGGTCTCTGTAAATTTCCTGTTTTTTTAATTTTTTTTCTCTTTATATAGTTATTAAGTTTTTAATCTTCTAAAACATTTATTGAAGTTGTTTTCTTGCTTGCTTATCCATTTTGGGAGCTATATTCTGGTTGTAGTTAGTATCGGGTCGGGACCAATGGTTGTTCAAATATGTTATCTTCTAAATTTTAATTGTGAATAAATAAGCGAACTAGAATAACATGTGCTTAGGGAGGAGGAGGTTTTCCATTATGATTGCATTGCTTTTGAGTTAACTTGATTAGTTCATATATTTAATTTTCTGTATTTGTTTTTGGAATGGTAACATGATAAATAATACGGAGACATCTATTGTATCGTAGAGTACTACAGGCATGATAATTGGGAAAACCTACTTCAATAAGAAATAATGGATGAGTTATGATCTATTAAGGTTCTGTCCTTCATAAGGTATGGCTTCAGATTTGTGTTTGTTTATCATACTTTTTATAGAGGGGAAATTCTATTTGACAATCCTTTTGCATTTTGATAGTGTTCATTTAATTTCTTATTTGTTCTACCAATTTATGCATGACTATTGATTATGGAATTCTTTTTTATTTTGATTCTTTTGAATTAGTTTAGCTGTTGAGTTTCATCTTTTCCATGTTTGGTTACATTCCTAGATGTTGAAAACTCCTGTTTCACTCGACATGCTTGCCGCATATTTAATGGATCGGGAAAACCCATTGATAATGGTCCACTCATATTACCAGAGCCTTACTTGGACATATCAGGTATATAACTTCTCCTCGGGAGGTCTAAAACTGTATGTTTATTACTGACATTCTTAATATTATCCCAATATTTCAGGAAGTTCCATCAATCCTAGTGAGAGAACCTATCTAGACGAGATGTTACAAATCAGAATTTCTACAATTGATGTCATGAGTTCTATTGCTAGAGGTCAAAAGATCACTCTATTCTCAACTGCTGGTCTTCCCCATAATGAAATTGCTGCACAGATATGTCATAAGGCTGGTTTAGTCAAGCGATTAGAGAAATTTGATAATCTGCACATAACTTTTTCAAATAATTTTATCCTTCGATAATGAAGGAGATGTTGAAGCATTTAGAGAAGGTCTAGATATGCCAGATAATTATACTATTTGGAACAAAGCTGCGGCAAAGGAGAAAAAAAAAGTTCTTTTGATTTAGATTCTTTTGGTTTAGATCTCTCTTTAAAGGGTTTCAAAGATTGCTCAGAGACTTTCAAAGACGATCTAAATATTGATAAGCACGAACATCACATGTGGAAAAAAAAGGCGAAGGAATAAAAAATGATCAATGAAGAGCAAAATGTTAAGTTGAATGATGCTGAGTACAAGTTAAAAGATCAAGAACATCAACTAAAAATTCAATAGAAAAGAATTAGTTCTATTGAAAAGATATTTCATGCTTTATATAAAAAGTTGAATTTCCTACTTCTTTTAACCTTGTTTGTTCCTGCAGAAGATAAACTTGGAACAGACTTTAGTGATGATGAGAATAATAACATGAGTGATTGATGTCTGTAGTATATGTTTTTTTTAGATTAAAGAATATTTAAGTGAATTAGTTAGTCCATTTTAATTTATTTATGGTTTATGACCTTTTAAAAAGCTTTCTTTGTTTTAGTTTAATTATTTTTTAATTTTAGTTTGATTATATTTATAGATAAAAGTATTTTAATAATAAATATTTTTTTAAGTCTTTTATTGTAATTAATTTTTTCATGACTTTATTATGTGTTTATAAATTTAATAATGTAATATGAAAAATTTGTTTATTATAATAGTCTTAATATAGAAAGTAGATCATATATAATTTATTTTCTAAAATATTTATTTATTAAATAGCAAATTATTTTATATAAAAATTATTTGAAATATTAAATTAAATTTATAGAAAATATGTGTGAAAATAATTTTTTGTTTTGTATGAGATTTGTTTCGAATACGTAAATTATAATAAAATTAAATTTGTCTGAAATTTAATCGAAAAAAAACATTTGATTTGTCTAAAATTTGTTTGAAAAAAATCTGTTACATTTAACTAAATTTATTAGAAATGTATCTGAAATGAAGTATATTTTTTGTTTGAAATTTGTCTAAAATGAAATATTTCTACATTTGAAATTTGTCTAAAATACATTGTCTTTATGTTGACTAATTTGTCTAAAATTCGTCTAAATTACATCATAATAGTTAGAAATCTAGTAGATAAATGTTTATTCGAAAGCCGTAACAGAATTGTTTGAAAAAAATTTTAGACAAAATTTGAGAGAAAATGTAAATTAGAAACAAGGATTTTTTGGACAAAAAAATTTCGTCTCAATTTTGTTGGAAACAAAAAATTTGTCTCTAATTTGTTTGAAATTTATTTTAATTTTGTCTCAAAATTCGTCCAAACAAAACTAATTTCTAGTAGTGGAAGTTAATAATGGGTTTAAATAGATTTCTATTTCTTATAAATCAAATTATGATAAGTTTAGCGATTTAATACACATTAATCTAGAACATATATTATATCAATTTTGTTATATATCTAAATTTTTTTGGCAACTAAATTAAATCAAATTGTCTCAAATTTAATAAAAACTACTTTTATTAAACGTAGCGTATACACACGCGCACTTCACTAACGCAAATATATTCTTATTCGTATTCACGTTCATTCTTCTTCTATTTTGCATTTTTTCTCTTTTTTCTTCTTCTTCTTCTTATGTTTTCTTTCTATTGTCGTTCTTTTATTGCTGCTGTTGTTGTTACATTTTTTTCTTCTTTTTCTTTCTAGTAATTTTGCAACATTGATTTTCTTTTCTTTTTATTTTATTTTATTCTTCTTAAAAGAGTGAAATAAGAAGAATTATAAGAAAATGAAACAAGAAAAAGAAAAAGATAAAAAAATAGCAGAATATGAGAAGGAGGAAGAATTTTTTTTAAATTATACAGAATCTATTAGAAAAAATACTCCGAAATTTCATAAAAAATACACATAAATTTCTTAGTTTTTATATCGAAATTTTGCGACAAAAGTATAAAAATGTCTTTTTTAATACTATATTTTTTTCTTATTTCTTTCTTTCTTTTAGTTGAATGAACATAGATTCATCTTCTTCCTAGTAATTTTGCAGCATTAAGTGTTTTTTTTTTATTCTTGTTAAGAGAGTAAAACAAGAAGAAAAAGATGAATAAGAAAAAAAAAGAAGATGATGAAGAAGCAACAAAAGATGAAGAGGAGGAAGAGGAAGAGTTTTAAATTATACAAAACTTATCAGAATAAAAATACACAAAAATTTATTAACAAAAACACATAAATTTCTTATTTTTTACAGCGAAATTTTGCTACAAAAGCAAAAAAATATATTTTTAATGGTGTATTTTTTTCTTCTTTTCTTTCTTATTTCTCTCTTTCTTTTAGTTAAAAGAATGTAGATTTATCCTTTCTTTAGTAATTTTGTAGTATTATGTGCTTCTTTTTTTTCTTTGATTGATTTTTTTTTTTATTTTTATCCTTGTTAAGAGAGTAAAATAAGAAAAAATATGAGAAAAAAAAAAGGAAAAGAAGAAGAAAAAATGTATAGTTTAAAAAGTGGTTATAACAATTTGGTTAGAATTTGTTAAGTATTTTATTTAAATATAAAACTTTATTCATATTATATATAATTAAAAATTAAATGAAAGTGTTAAGGACTTAAAAGGAATATTTTTAGAAAATATACCTAAACATTTTTTTGTGGGAACTAAATAATTTTTTTGAAATATGTATTTTCATAAGAGAACAAACACTTTTATTAACCTTAATTATATCAATAATATTTTATTCATAAATTGCACTTCATGAATTTATAAATAATTTAAAATTTTAAAGCTATTTTTTTCTAACTTTTGTCATTTAATTTTATGAATGTAGTGAATATTTTAAAAGATAATGACATTTTCTGTGACTTATGAAGGTCCTTTATTTTAACCGAACATGAGAGAATCAAATTTATATATGTAATCTCTATCTTCCACGTTCCATTAATTTATTTGAAAATGTAAAAAGTAAAGGATTATTACAGATGTGAATGTGACTTTTATTGTCAGGTTAATTTTTAAAAAGAAGAAGCGCATAATTAGAGAGCTAATTAATAAAGTAGAATATCCAATAATAATACCAATTTATTGAATTAAATTCGTTAAGTTCTTTTAAAACGAAGAGATTAATAAAATAAAAGAATAAATATTTAATTATTTTTAAATTAAAATAATAATATATATAGATAAATTTTTTTAAATTTATTTTTTAAGTAGAATTGAAGGATAAATGGTCCTATTTAGTTGTTCCCTCACTTTCAGTAGACTTGAAGGACAATAACACTTGGAATATTTGACTTCATAAAGTATATAGAAAGTCAGAATATAGATATAAGCGTGTTCCAAGGCCAACGTGTTTAGGACTAAGAAGGGTCGCTTTCGTTTTCCACGCTTACTTAACGGTCGGTGTTTCTCTTTGTCAACATATAAATTAATATTATTTCCAATTGAATCCTCAACTCTAATTTGAAAGCCGAAATCCAAGAAGGTTATTTGGTTACTTATTACATTTTCTTTTTTCATCAGCTAATTACTTTTCTACGCTCTCCATCTTTTTATTCTAAAATATAACGTGATTCATATGGCATACTGTAAGTGTATTCTATATATTCTTATGCATACGCGCACTTTGTGCATGTCACATGTAATTCGTTTACTCAACTTATTGGAAATACCGTAATAAACAAATATGGAGCACTCACCCCGTTGATAAGATCAGCTTTCTTTTTCGGGCTAAAGTATCATTTTTATTTTTAATATTTAAAATAAATTTTAAAATTATTTTTAATATTTAAATTATTCTATTTAAATTTTTAACGTATTAAAATTATCTTAATATTATTCTACCATTAGAAATTTGTTAATAGAATTGACGGTATAATAAAATTGAGACGATTTTAAAATATTAAAGATTTAGATAGGATAAAAATATTAAAAACAAAAATGATACATTACTTTTAGAAGAATTACTAAATTAAGTAAAATGAAAATAAATTTTAACGAAATAAATTATNAAATTATACGTTTTTGTATGTAAAGTATCGAACTTCTTTAATGTTTAATTTAAATAAAATTTATTTTCAACTTAGAAATAAAGTTTAATTTTTTTCTTTAATAATATCAATTTTTTAACATACTTAATTATTCAATTATTTTTTAATCATATTTAAGTAAATTATTCTTTATTATAATACTTTCATTCTAAGTAAATTGATTTTTTTTTAAATTTTACTCTTAAAAATTTTTACTTATCATGAAATGTTTATTTATTTAATGACTAATACATAAACTTATGAAAAAAAAATATGATACATATACAATAAAGTATAAATTATACTTTGTCTCTAATATACTGAAATTCTTTAATCATTTAGTGTTTAATTTAGTTAAATTTTATTTTTAATTTTGAATTAAATTTTAATTTTATCATTCAATAATATCAATTTTTAAATTACTCTTAATCACATTATTTTCATTCTAAATAAATTATTTTTTAATTTTACTCTTAATCACGTATTTTTATTCTAAGTAAAATTATTTTTGATTAAGAAAAAAATTAAAAAATAAATTAAACAATTATACGTCGTAAAACAAATTGAAATTATTGAAGAAGAAAATAAAATTTATTAAAAATAAAATTTAATTAAATTAAACATTAAAGAAGTTTAGTATATTAGAGACAAAAGATATAATTTATATTTTATTGTATATGCACATGCTTTTTATTGTCTATACGAGTAAAAATCTTGAATAATTTATTGTATATACGAGCAAAAATTTTGAATTCGTAATACAATTCGTTCTATTAAAATTCACTATAATTTTACTTGATTTGGTAATTCTTCTAAGAGTAATGTATCATTTTTATCCCCAACGTTTTTACCTTATTTAAGTCGTTAATGTTTCAAAATCATATCAATTTTGTCCTATCGTCAACTCTGTTAATAGATTACTAACGGCATGACAATATTGAGATGATTTTAAAATGTTAGGAACTTAAATAAGACGATTTAAATGTTAGAGATAACTTTGAGACTCACCTAAAATATTAGACAAAAAGAATAGTTTACTCTTCTTTATGGTGATATCAATAAATAAGAACATTATAATGAGCTAGGAAAAAATAAGTGACACATCTAAGTAGAACTTTTAACAAGAGGACACATAAACATCAATCAATTATTTAAAAAGAAAATTATAGTTTAATTTAGAACTCATCTTGACCCAATAAACTCATAAGCAGGTCTGCGAGCAAACAGTCTGGATCAGGAGTAACTGAGATTCGTGATCCCATTACCTCTTTAAAGATCTTTTTTAAAAGCGAAATATTCAATCATCATTAAAGAGAAGTTCTCTTCCCGATCAACAAAGTTGTGTACTATAAAGGAGCTCCACCACCCCCAAATATGACACATTAAATCCTAATATTTGTATCTCTCTGACTCTTTTAACTTGAGCATCAAAATGTCTTTGTAACTGTTATTTTAACATTTTCATACAAGAAACCACTTAGATCATGCATGTTAGAACCTCGTCTACATCATACTCATCAACCTTACTCAGGTACGTTCCATACATTGGTGCTGTATGTGGGGACAATGCTATTAGTGTCATATTCCTATGAAAGGGAACCTTCCTTCGAAGGAAAATTTTACGAAAGGGAAGACGAAGTCTAGCCTCCATAGGCTAATCCTTATAATGTTGGCAAAATTCCGAGTTTGGTTCACACTCGGGTGACATTGAGCCAGCAACTACACGAGTCCACTTAGAGTGGTAAACACTCTCCTCAGACACACCCCTTCAAGGGAATTGGAAAGTATTAAGACCAGATTATCTAAGAACTGTGCCATCGATTGCCAGCTCGGAAGGGTAGCCTTGGGAGACTGGTACCAATCTGAACTGAGTCCCATGAAATATCCCGAATGCAAGCAAAACTCAAATCCATAAAAGGTAGATAACAATGTAAATTCGGTATGTTCATAATCGGTCATGCGGGTAGCTTACAAAGCGAGTTACATAAATTAAAAGGGTCTTGAAAACCATACTACAAAACGAAAAAAGCAAAATACAAGCTAAGTACATAAGCACAAAAAAAGTTCTATATCGATAATCTTTCCATCTAACCCTTGACGGAAAGCTCCAATTTTAGAAAGGTCCAACTCAAGAGTGAGGAATTTGACCTAGGCTTTGATCGCCTAACTCCTCAGATGGGTGACTGCAGTTCGAGAGGTCTCTAGCTCCTTCTTTGCGTTCTCTACCTTTTTATATGCTCGACCTAAGAGCTCGGTACATCTTATTTTTGGTAGAATTATAACTTGAAAATACCATAAAAATAGTATGATCGAGTCGAAAGAAAAGAAAACAACAATTTAATCAAATTGAATGTTTTATTGGAACTTCAAATCGATAAAAATTTAAAAAAGGAGGAGGAGATAAACAATAATACTTTTTTTTCTCTCACTCTTGTGTTCCATGTTTTTGTTCCCAAAGAAGAAGAATGAAATTTAAAAGAAAAAAGCTATGAGAAAGGCCTATGAAACTTTAACGAGGGTGAGAGGTGCTTTCATCTTCTTGTCTTTTGACACTATCTAGATGATAAATTTTAATAGTTTATGCTCTGATCCATATTTAAATTTTTTTATCTTTTTTTCCTTTTATTGATTTTTACACTGACAGAATTGGATTGATCTAAGCGTGTACAGTTACATATGACACATGAACTCTACTAAAAAAAGTATATTTTCACACTTCAATAATTTTTAGAATTCAAATTTTATCAGAAAATTTTGTAACAAAAACTTTAAACTTCTAGTCAATTAAACTGAATGAGACTGTTTAAACCTTTTTAAATTTAATATAAATTTAAAAATTTGCTAAATTATTTTTGAAATATTACATTTGACCTAGGTAACTGATGAACTATTCATTTCGAATAGTTTTGCAAACCAACTCAATCTTTGATAGTATAGAATTAATTTACATATTTTATAACTTAAAATTGTCAACATTTAAATTTTTTATTATCAAAAATAATATTTTCTTTAGATATATTATGCAGCATTTGTTTTGTCATACATGTCCATTAAGAGATGGACACAGTGGTACCTGTTTACTATTTGGTTTGTTAAACCCAAATTTTTTATAAACACGGTGACACACAAGAGCACATAAAATACGTGTCTTTAGTGTCTCTCCTTTACCCTGAGACATTAAGACGCAATCTATAAAACACATATTTTTTCAATTTTATCCCTTTTTTTCTTTAATTCCAATGTATATATTATCCCTTACATACTCTCTCATCTTTCCCTTTCTCTGATTCACTTCCTTCCATCATACACCCTCATCTTCTTCTCCCACTCTTCCTTCGTTCCAACACCATCTCTTTCCTTCACATTTCGTCGCTGCTACCACCACTGTCATCTCCACCTTCATGCATTTTCGCAACCACTGCCGCCTTCCTTTGTCACGTTGCCACCACCATTATCTTCTTCTCTTTCACGTGTTGCCACAATCATCAATGCCGCTCTCCTTCTTCCCGTTGCCACGCCATTGTCCTATCCCTCATTCATGTGTCACCATTGTTCTCTGCCTCACCACCGTTGTCGAGGCTTCTTCCGAAGCTTGATATTGAGGCACTTCCAGATCCAAATCGCACATGTCTCTTCCATATCTGCCTCTGTCTCTCTTCTATGCCTCTGCCTCTCTTCCACCATGTGGTCGACGTCTATCTTACTCTGACTCTATTCCTACTTATTTTTTCTTTCCAGTTTTCTGGGTTTTTTTTATGTGATGAGAGTAGTTCTCTGTTCTTAATCTTGTTGTTAGAGTGATTTTGTGTTAGTTTATCGGTTTCATGAATTGAATTTATAATTACATTAAAAATTGTTAATGGTGATAATTTGAATTGACATGATAATGGTGATGGTGATGGAGATAGAAAGGTGATAATGGCGAATTAGTGGTGGTAGACTGTTACAGGGTTAAGAGTATCATTTTATTAGAATTTTAATTTGAATGTAGTGTCAAGTACTTAAATACCAAACAAATTTAAAAATTTATGTCCCATTGTGTTTATGTCATTTTGTGTCTTTATGTCTATATCTTGTATACTATCACCCACTAACTAAACGTAGCCTTAGCTAACTGTATGTATACTACTTAATAGCTTAATATTTTAGAAAAAAATAATCAGTTTTATAATCTAGTATTAAAATAATTTTTATGACTAATTTCCATGTTTTGAATGTATTGAATAGAGTAAAGTATGTTTTTTATTCCTCACATTTTTGAAATTTTTTAAAATTACCCTTAACGTTTAATTTGGTTCAATTTTATTCTTGGTATTTAAAATAAGTTTTAATTTACCTCTATCATTAAATTTTGACACTCAACATTTAATCAAATATTTTATTTTCAATTTTACCTTTAATCCAAACTCATCATAACTCTAATCTTATCCTTTATTCTTCCATTAACCCATCCCACCACCACTACTATCACCTGTACGTATCCAGACCCTCACTAACCCCACATCATCATCATCATCATCATCATCATCATCATCATCATCGTCATCATCATATATGTCTTCTCATCCCCGATCTACTACAATGTCAACCATCACTATCCTCATGCCACTACATTTACTTGCACCACCTTCACTGCACTGCCATAATCACCCCTCTTAATCCCATCTCCACTTCCATTTCACATGTGCATCCATCATATCCCTCACTTCATAGTTGCTGCTGATGTGTTACCTTCACCACTATCACAGTCACATCGGCACCCTTTTCTCCATTCTCGTCCACCTTCACCCCACCATAGCTACGTCACCATCAACCACACACCCAACCTCACAATTTGCCACTCATCTCCCCAATTCAAAATCTGTAAGTTGTAATAAACTAGATCTAGTTGGTCATGATGGTCGAATGGTCGTTGTTGTTATTGTTGTTTGATGGAAAGAAGATAAAGAAAGAAGAAGACACTGGTGATGGTGGTTGTGGCATGGTGGTAGTAGTGGTTAGGATCCCGTGAGAGAAGAAGGAGGTGATGGTGGTGGAGATCGAAAGGAGCGAGAAAGGAGAGGATGAAAGAGTAGAGGGAAGAGTGGAAATAGGGGTTGGGGTATTATGATTAATGTTAATGATGATGACAATGGTGGTGGTTAATGGTGATGATGGAGGAATGAGTATTGTTCTAATGGCAATGACAATGACATGGTATAGGTCTGGATTGGGAGTTAGGGTTGGACAATTACTAGGGTTTTGATTGGGGATTGACAAATGAATTTTTTGTTGGTATAGAATTTATCAAGTGATCAATCGTAGTATAGTCTAAACCAACGCGAAATCCATCATCAAACAAAACTACAATCTATATCCGAGAGTATTAATCTCCCGAGTCGTTCTCCCTTGGAATTGCCAAAGTAAGCATCTTATTGATTTAGTAAGCCTTGTTTGAGTTCTTTGAAGGTTTTAGCAAGTAATGAGAAACAAGCAATCAATTATCAAAAGGACTTGACTTAGGGTTGGCATGGGAAATTCTATCCTCATAGCTCATTCAATGTTGACAACTATTAGGCCTTGCTTCATTTAGTTATCCTCTAAGTATAGAGGAAAATCAAATGAAAACAATCAACTTGAGTCACAAGTCCTAGCTTCACCTTATGGGAATCTAGCTTTAGTGCACTCCAAGTCAATTAGCAATCCCTAACTCTCAATCAACTATTGAAATAACTATTCAATTCCTCCCAATATCCAAACCCTATGCCAAGTACAAAAATTCTACTCCATAGCTAGTATTGACATTTTATCAAACATGTAGTGAGCAAAAAGGAAAGTCATGGTGAAATGAAGAGAAAAGTAAAATTAGAAATATTGCAACACAAGGAATTAGCAACAAGTATCAAGGAGCAACAATGAGAATCAAAACCTCAAAATATCAATGGAATCCAAAAATCATAGAATTGAGTCCTAGATCCAAGGAATGTTAGCAATCACAACTACAACTTGAAATTGAAAGAGAAAACCTATTACATGAACAAAGTGAAATGAAAGTTGCAATGGATCTCACCAAGGAATGGGTAAAAATCCAGAATTTTGATGAGGAAGAACCCTAGTAAAAGCTTGAGAGAAGTTGATGAATCCTAGAGAGAAGTTGGAGTTTCTCTCTCTAACAATGTAACTAACTAAAAAAATATCCCAAAACTAGAAAATGAACTAAGTCTCCTCAGCCCTTGCCCCCTTGGTCCTCTTAAGCCTTTTCCCGCCAAAGCACTCCTCAAAAGTTAGGACCTCCAACCAACTCCACGCCTAAGTCACGTGACTTTTAAAAAATCATTTTCGAGCATCGGCGCGTACGCGCAAGGTACGCGTGCGCGCCATAGATGCGGTTCTGGAGTGTGCGCGGAGGCGGGACGTACGCGTATGCGTCCATGAGGATCCTGGCTTGGCCGCTACTCAAGCCGGCTCGTGGCTTGGCTCTTAGTCTCGGCTTCGCGTCGCTCTCATCCGCGCGGGCGCGTCAGGTGCGCGCACGCGCCCATGTGGAAATTTCCAAAGCTTCAATTCTCATGCTTCCTTTCCTTGCACCCGTCTTCCTTCTCTTTTCCTGTCCATTCCTACTCTATATCCTGAAACCACTTAGCGCACAAGTCACGGCATCGAATGGCATCAAGGAAAAAATAGAAATGTATATATTTTAGTGCAAAATAAGCATGTTTTCATTCATGAGACAAAACTAGGAAAGGAATGCAAGTCCTTGTATTTTCATGCAGAAAATGTGTGAAACCATTGGCAAACCTTTTGAAATTAGCACAAGATAAACCCTCAAAATGGGGTTTGTCAGGGATAAAGTTAAACACTAAAGTTATATTAAGGGTAAAGTTGTCAAAAAAATATTGAATAACTGTTGATTGTTAAAAATTTAACTATAAGAATATAATTGAAACTAATTTCAAAAGTTAAGGATAAAATTGAATCGAATTAAATGTTAGGAGTAATTTTGAAAAAATTCAAAACCTTTAAGAACGAAAAATATACTTTACCCTATTAAATACGTTTACTTTAAGTTTCCACAAATTAAAGCTTAAAAAGAAACAAATGCATACAAACCCAAAAACAAAGAATAGTTCCATGCAAAAATTAAAAAGTTTGTGGTTGAAATGTTTATTTTTAAGATGAACATTAGCATATTATAACAAAGTATAACACCAATTGTCTATGGTGAGTAAGGTTGAATTTTGTAAATTTTTCAAATAAGAAAAAAATATAGAAATATAAGACATCAAACATAAGTCTCTATCTTTATCATTAGTTTTTTAAAGACAAAAATGTCATATTTTATTCTAAAACAAAAATTTTTTTCATATTTTTAAACCAATTTTCTTCTACAAATAATTTCCCATCTCTTAGTTTCATTATATTTGGTTCTATCATATATAGGTGATATAGGATTGTTATGTATCAATTTAGAGCATCAAGTGAAAGTGGTAATTTAAACTTCGATAATATTATATACCTGCCTATAACCAGTTGTACAAAGGCAACTGCAAAAAAAAATATGTATCGTAATTATTTTTATTAGTTACTTGTATTATTAAAAATATTTAGAGAATAATAAAAAATTAATCTAAAGCAGTTTTCAGTTATTTTTTTGTACTTTTTAATTATTATTTACTTTATTTTATATTTTTTAATTACCTCTAAAATAATTGAATATACATATATATAAAATATTAAGGGCAGTAAGATTTTATTGGCTGATAAAAGTCAGCAGCAGTTTAGAGAGAAAAATTTGAAAGTTTGTTAGTTATCCCTAGCTATAGTTAGTTAGTGAATAATGTTAATCAGTGTGGGTAAACAAGGATCAAATTGTATGAGAAGTGGGTGGCTACATTGTATTTGTTATTCTCATAATCAAAAGGGCAATTCTATTTTTCTTAGTCTCTAAGAATCTTTCTTTTTTCTCTGATAGTTTTAAGCTTGAATTTTTCATATGTGTTCTTATTTTCTTTGTATTGCTTAGGCTGTAATCAATCCTCTTCACTCTCTATATAGCATCAAGAGATTTTGGTTTCTAAATCATTGGTGATTTAATTGTGAATTTGAATTTTGAAAATTTTAATAAATTCAATTCTGGCAATTCAAATGCCAATAACAATGTTCTTGTTATCAGTTTCTCTTTCCAACTGCATCTTCTCAACTCCAGGCCCTTCAACCCTATCAGTGGTAAATTTGGAGAATAAAATCATCCCACATGGTAGCAAGAAGTGCTTGCAGTGTAACATCTTAATTTTCAATATGTCTAGATCATACCGAAAAATAAGTGCTACCAACTTGTCTTCATATATATTATTTATTATTTATTGATCGTGATTAATACATCATCATTTTAAGGTTAATATTTTTTTAATTATTTTGAAAACGTTAAATCATTAATACAGAAATATACGTTACAAAGTTATAGACGTCTAACAAGTAAAGTATATAACGTCAGTAATATAGTCAACCATCTCAATTATAAGATTCAAGTCTATAGTCATGTATCGTCAACCTCGTACAGATATAGTCAGAACACTCCTAGCATAGTTAGATAGTATTTATATACATATATATACGTATGACATCCCAGGTCCCGGCCTATTCAAAAAGCCCCTAAACTAGAATCCCGACTAGTCTAATTCTCTTTATAAGCCTGATTCCTTCTAAGGTTATAAAAGTTAGGGGAAGACACTCTAGGTCTTTAGATGTGACTAAACGGGATGTCGTCAAGAAAGAGCAACCATATGGTCTTTCTTTTGGTCCTTCTTTTTGGCGGCTCGTGAAGTATATACATGCAGATGAGTTTGAGGTCCTCATAAGCGGAAACCTCTGGTAGATCATAAAAAGGTTCTCCCGTCTCCATCTCTAGGGTAAAAAGACGGGTAAGAACTGGGGAGTTCTTAGTAGGATCAGTGATAGAAGTTAAGTTCATTGATTCTTTATAGCTTAGTGTGCCACGACAGAAGTCTAGCAAGTAGTGTATAAATAGAGAATACACAGAAAATAACACATAACAAGGAAATTGAAGAACACACACACACAAACAAGCAAACAAAGATACAGCTGGTGCGGTGTTTTCTAACCCACACAGACTTACTGGCAAGTGCACCGGATCGTACCAAGTAAAACCTTACGTGAGTAAGGGTCGATCCCACGAGGATTGATGGATTAAACAACAATAGCGTTTGATAGGATTAGTTACACAAACAAAAAATAGTGTTGGAAGTTCAAAGAGCATTAAATAGTACTTTAAGAATTTCAGAAAGCAAGCAGCAATGAGTCGGGAATAAAATATTTGAGAAAATAGTTAAGGCTTTAGAGTTATCTAAATTCTCTAAATTCATGTTCCTTATACATCATCATCCCTAGATTCAAATTCAAATATACACTGTTCATATCATGCATTCAAAAATCACAGACAAGACCACCACCTTTAAGTAAATAAGACTATTCTTTAAATTAAACTCAATTTTTCATGCAATACATCATTTAAAAAATTTTGATTTCAAGCTCAGTGGGCAATACATGAGACATCTTTTCAGAATTAAAGCATTTAAGGAAAAACTAAACTAGACCTAGGATTCTCACTCATAAAGGATCATGCAACAAACAACGCAAAATAGCAGAAAAACTGGAACATAACATAGAAAAAGAGGGGAGGAATAAAAAATATAAAAGGAACTCAACCACCTTAGTTATCCTAGCAGTCGCTTTATTCTTCAGGTTGTGTTCCTCCGTGAAGATGATTCGCCTCCCTTTTGGTGCCATAGGAATAAACAGAAAAGCTTTAAGCAAAGCTTCAACACCAAACTTAAATGTTTGCTTGTCCTCAAGCAAAGAAAATCTGAAAACAAAAACAAATAATAAGATGAAAGAAGAATAAAAGGATAAAGGAACAAGAGAGAATTAGGATTGGGAGAGAGAGAAAGAAAATCAAAACTGGGCAGCGAACTAGTATAATTGTGCGGCGCAGGCAACGCGTACGCGTGCAGCACGCGTACGCGTGGGGCGCGAAATTTTCTTAATGACGCGTAAGCGTCAGGTACGCGTTCGCGAGCCCTTGGTTTTGCGCGATTCGCGCGAATCCAGCCGCGCGCACGCACAACTCTCTGTTCGCGTGGTTAGGGAACCAATATTGGCATACGACGTGTTCGCGTCATGCACGCGCACGCGTGGATGGCTGTTTGGTCAAATGATGCGCACGCGTCAAGGATGCATACGCGTGGTCAATTTTGTGCGTCTAGCACACTTCCAGCCCCAAACCAGCACAACTCTCTACTCAACACATATTTACGTCAAAATTCAAGGTCACGCGTACGCATCAGTGACGCGCACGCGTGGATGGCGATAATTGCAAATGACACGCACACGTGTGACCCGCGTACGCGTGGGTTGTTTGTGCTAAAGCATGGGTTCAGTGCCATTCCTGTGCAACTCTCTGTCAATTTTGTTTTTCATGCACATATGATTGACGCGTTCGCGTCAGTGACGCTTGCGCGTCGTGTGCGCTTTTTTTTTAGCTTGAGGTGTTCGGTTCTTGGAATATAGCTGCATGATCAGAAGATTAGTAAGAACTCGATAAAAATAAAAATAAAATAACTAAGAAAACTACTACTACGAAAAATAGCTAAGGATACGAAATCATCGGGTTGCCTCCCGACAAGCGCTTCTTTATCGTCACTAGCTGGACGGTCAGTTCTGCTAATTCAGCAGATGAGTGGACCTCTGGCGATCAATCTCGCCTCCAAGATAGTGCTTCAACCTTTGGCCATTCACTGTAATTTTTCTATCAGAATTCTCTTCCTATAATTCTACATGACCATATGGTGAAGCTCTGGTAACCACAAACGATCCTGACCACCGAGATTTTAGGTTCCCGTGAAAGAATTTGAGCCTTGAATTGTATAGAATCACTCTCTGTCCTGGCTCAAAGACTTTGATGGCTATCTTCTTGTCATGCAATAGTTTAGTTCTCTCTTTATAGAGCTTGGCATTATCATAGGCTGAGTATCTGAATTCATCAAGCTCATTCAACTGAAGCATTCGCTTAATTCCTGCAGCTTCTGAATCAAGGTTCAGGTACCTGAATGCCCAGTAAGTTTTATGCTCCAGTTCTACTGGCAAGTGACAGGCTTTGCCATAGACCAACTGATAAGGGGACATGCCAATGGGAGTCTTGTACGCTGTCTGGTATGTCCAGAGAGCATCATCAAGCTTCCTAGACCAGTCCTTTCTTGAAATACTGACGGTCTTCTCTAGGATCCTTTTAAGTTCCATGTTGGAAACTTCAACCTGTCCACTTGTTTGAGGATGATAAGGGGGTTAACACTTTATGACGGACTCCATATCTCTGCAGAAGAGAGTTCAGCTGTCTGTTGCAAAAATAGCTTCCTCCATCACTAATGAGTGTCTTTGGGACACCAAACCGGCTAAAGATATATCTCTGAAGAAAGCTCATTACCACTTTGGCATCATTGGTGGGCAAAGCCACAACTTCCACCCACTTGGACATATAGTCGACTGCCACTAGAATATAGTTGTTTGAATGTGAGGGTGGGAAATGTCCCATGAAATCAATACCCCACACATCAAATAACTCAACCTCAAGAATTTCCTACTGTGGCATTTCATGGTTGGTAGGGAGATTTGCAGCTTTTTCACATCTGCCACAGTGCTTCACAAATGCTCTTGAGTTTCTGAAGAGAGTTGGTCAGTAAAACCCGCTCTAAAAGACTTTTGTAGCTGTCCTTTCACCACCAAAGTGGCCTCTATAATCAGACCCATGACAATGCCAAAGAATCTGCTGCTTTTCCTCATTTGGGACACATCTTCGGATTATTCCATCTGAGCACCTTTTAAAAAGGTATGGTTCTTCCCAAATGTAGTACTTTGCATCAGTCAATAGCTTCTTCACTTGTTGCCTACTGTACTCCCTTGGGATAAAATTCATGGCTTTATAATTTGCAATATCTGCAAACCATGGTGCCTGCTGAATAAGGAACAATTGCTCATCTGGAAACGTCTCAGTCACAGCTGTGGGTGGTTGTACTCCTGCTTCAGGCTCAATTCTGGAAAGATGGTCAGCTACATGATTCTCTGACCCTTTCATGTCTTTTATCTCAATATCAAACTCCTGAAGGAGCAACACCCATCTGATTAATCTTGGTTTAAAATCCTGTTTGGTTAGAAGGTACTTCAAAGCAGCATGATCAGTATAAATAACAACCTTAGAACCAAGTAAATAGGACCTAAACTTATCAACAGCATACACAACAACAAATAATTCCTTTTCTGTAGTTGTGTAATTCTTTTGGGCATCATTTAACATACAACTGGCATAGTAAATGACATGCACAAGCTTACCATGTCTCTGTCCTAAAACAGCTCCTATAGCAAAATCACTAGTATCACACATTAATTCAAATGGTATATCCCAGTCAGGGGGAGCTATAATGGGAGCAGAGGTAAGATTTGCTTTCAGAGTTTCAAAAGCATGCAAACAATCAGAATCAAAGACAAAAGTAATATCAGCAACCAAGAGGTTGCTTAGAGGTTTAGCAATTTTAGAAAAATCCTTTATAAATCTTCTATAAAATCCTGCATGACCCAAGAAACTCCTGACTACCTTAACATTAGTTGGTGGTGGTAATTTTTTAATTACCTCCACCTTTGCTCTATCAACCTCAATTCCCTTACTTGAAATCCAGTGTCCAAGAACAATACCTTCTGTAACCATAAAATGATATTTTCCCAATTTAAAACAAGGTTTGATTCTTGACACCGTTTCAATACAAGAGATAAATGATTAAGGCAGGATTCAAAAGAATTACCAAAAACAGAAAAGTCATCCATAAATACCTCAATAAACGTTTCAACCATATCAGAAAAAATTGAAAGCATACACCTCTGAAAAGTTGCTGGAGCATTGCAAAGTCCAAAAGGCATTCTTCTGTAGGCAAATACTCCAAAGGGGCATGTGAATACTGTCTTCTCTTGATCTTGAGGGTCCACTGCAATTTGATTATATCCAGAATATCCATCTAGAAAATAATAAAATGCATGACAAGCTGCCCTCTCAAGCATCTGATCAATGAAAGGCAGGGGAAATGATCCTTCCTTGTAGTAGTATTGAGCTTTCTATAGTCTATACACATTCTCCATCCTGTGACAGTTCTTATGGGAATAAGCTCATTCTTTTCATTCTTGATCTCTGTCATCCCTCCTTTCTTGGGAATTACCTGCACAGGACTTACCCAAGGACAGTCAGAAATAGGAAAAATAATTCCTGCTTCCCATAATTTTATTACCTCTTTTTGGACCACCTCTTTCATGGTTGGATTGAGTCTCCTTTGTGGTTTCACAATTGGTTTAGCATCCTCTTCAAGGAGAATCTTGTGCATACACTTGGTTGGACTAATCCCTTTCAAGTCACTAATGGTCCACCCAAGAGCTATTTTATGACTCTTGAGCATTGAAATAAGCACCTCTTCCTCTTAAGGCTTCAGGGAAGAGCTAATAATCACTGAATATTAGTCATTCTCACCCAATAACACATATTTCAGAGAAGGGGGCAAGGATTTGAGCTCAAGCTTGGGGGCTTTCTCCTCTGCTCTAGGCGTGTGAACCATAGTCTTATGGGGTGGTGAATTATCAACTTCAACTAATTCATACTCAGAGATGGGATCCAGAATGTCATCAAGCACCTCAGCTTTCAGTACCTCTTGAACAAGTGGTTCAATAACATCTATTTTCATACACCCTTCATAATCATTAGGGTGCTTGAGAGCTTCAAAAACATGAAGGACCACTTGTTCTTCATTGACCTTCAGGGTTAATTCACCGTTTTGTACATCAATCAGAGCTCTACCTGTAGCTAAAAAGGGTCTACCAAGTATAATAGAGGATTTTACCTCCACTTCCATGTCTAATATAACAAAATCAACAGGAAAGATGAATGGTCCTACTTTAATAAGTAAATCCTCAATAACACCCATAGGTAATTTAATAGAAAGATCATCAAGTTGAAGAGAAATACGAGTGGGTTTTACCTCCTCAATTTGAAGCTTTTTCATCACTGAAAGTGGCATGAGATTGATGCTGGCTCCAAGGTCACATAAAGCTTTCTGAATGGTGACATCTCCGATGGTGCAAGGAATGACAAAGCTCCCTGGGTCTGGCATCTTCTCAGGAAGGTTGTGTTGAATAATGGCACTGTATTCCTTGGTTAACACCACTGTTTCTTGTTCCTTCCAGTTCCTCTTGTGGGTCAACAATTCTTTCATAAATTTAGCATAGAGAGGCATTTGCTCAAGAGCCTCTGCAAAGGGAATATTGATCTGTAGCTTCTTGAAGACATCTAAAAATTTTGAGAACTGTTTTTCTTTAGAAGCCTTCTGAAGTCCCTGAGGATATGGCATTTTTGGCTTGTATTCAGGAGCCTTTGGCAATGTAGGATATGTGTCTAGAGAGTCAGGGAACGGGTTGTCTGCACGCTTTGGAGGGGCGTGCTCCACTTCTTCCTTTGTCTCCTCCGGGGCTTCTTTTTCAACTAATTCTTCATTGGCCTTGGTCTCAGAACCTGTTACTTTACCACTTATCAACTGAATAACCTTGCAGTCTTCTCTTGGGTTCACCACTATATCACCTGGAAATGTGCTTGCAGAACTCTCAGATAATTGCTTGCTTATTTGGCCCATTTGCATTTCTAAGTTTCTAATAGAGGCTCTGGTTTCCTACACAAAACTCATCATCATCTCCTAATTAGAATCTTCTTGGGATTTAGAGTTTGCCTGATGAGGTGGTTGTTGCTGTTGAGCCTGAAATTGGCGGTTATTGTAATTATTCTGTTGGAAGCCGCCCTGAGAATTATTGTTGAAATTCTGAGGTCTCTTAGATTGGTCTCTCCACCCAAAATTTGGGTGATTCCTCCACCCTTGATTGTAGGTCTTAGAATAGGGATCATTGTTGGGATTTCTTGTAGCACTCCCCATGTAATTGACCTGTTTAGAAGAAGCTTGAGCATAATCATAATTATCATTCTGCATAAAATTACCTGTCATGTCATAAGAGGCTTCTTGAGGGGGGTTTTGGGTGTTGATAGCTGAGACTTGCATGCTACCCATCTGTTGAGTAAGTAGACTTATTTGTTGAGACATAAGCTTGTTCTGAGCAAGAAGAGCATTAAGAGTTTCTACTTCCATGACGCCCTTCTTTTGAGGAGCCTCAGAGTTCACAAGATTCCTGTTAGAGGAGTATAAATATTGGTTGCTAGCAACCAATTCAATAAGCTCAATAGTCTCCTCCGGTGTCTTCTTCTTATGCAATGAACCTCCTGCAGAATTATCTAGGCACATCTTGGACATTTCACCCAAGCCTTCATAAAAAATGTCTAGTTGAGTCCATTTGAAGAACATGTCCGGAGGGCATTGCCTAGTCAGTAGCTTGTATCTCTCCCAAGCTTCATACAGAGTCTCACCATCCTTCTGCCTGAAGGTCTGAACCTCCATCCTAAGCTTAGTCAGCTTCTTTGGTGGGAAAAATTTTGTGAGAAACTCAGTAACCACCTTGTTCCAAGTATCCAAACTCTCCTTGGGTTGGGAATCTAGCCATAGCTTTGTTCCATCCCTCAGAGCAAATGGGAAGAGCTGAATTTGTACACATCTGGATTTACTCCATTTGTCTTCACAGTATCACAAATTTGTAGAAAACTAAAAATAAACTGATTTGGGTCTTCGTGGGGAAGACCATGATACTGGCAGTTTTGTTGCACCAGGGTAATCAGTTGAGGCTTCAACTCAAAGTTGTTCGCAGCAATGGGAGGCACCACAATGCTTTTTCTATAAAGATCTGCAGTAGGAGAAGAGTAAGAGCCAAGCACTCTCCTTTGTTGCTCATTCCCATTCGGGTTTGTCCTATTGGCATTATCAGTATTATTTGGATCCATAGTGGATTCTGCAGCCTTGCAAAGCCTTGCTTGTTGTAAACGCCGCCTGAAAGTCCTTTCAGGTTCAGGATCAAAGTCTAAAAGATGTTCTTTGTCTCTGATCCTACGCATAAACAAGCAGAAAACAAGAAAAGTTGGGAATCTCTACGTCAGAGTGTAGAAAATTCCCAGTGAGGTAATCTGTGTAAAATAATAAAATAAAAATACTAAATAAAAGAAATAATAAATAGGTAACACCAAACTTAATTTCAGAAATTGAGAAAAATATTGGTGTTATTTATTTATTTAAAAATTTAGTATTTTTTTCGAAATATTTTTTTAAATTGATTTTAATAAAATTAAAAATAAAACGCCTAATCTAAGCAATCAAACAACTGGTAGTTGTTAATCACAGTCAATCCCCGACAACGGTGCCAAAAACTTGGTGCGGTATTTTCTAACCCACACAGACTTACCGGCAAGTGCACCGGGTCGTACCAAGTAATACCTTACGTGAGTAAGGGTTGATCCCACGAGGATTGATGGATTAAGCAACAATAGCATTTGATAGGATTAGTTAGACAAACAGAAAATAGTGTTGGAAGTTCAAAGAGCATTAAACAGTACTTTAAGAATTTCAAAAAGCAAGCAGCAATGAGTCAGGAATAAAATATTTGAGAAAATAGTTAAGGCTTCAGAGTTATCTATTTTTCAGATTGATTTTTATTACTAACTAATTTAATCATGTAAGATTTAATTTCATGGAAAACTATATGTGACTAGACCCTAATTCCTTAGACCTTCCTAGTCTCCTTTAAAATTCATCAACTGCCAATTCCTTGGTCAATTAATTCCAATTAGAAGGTGAAGTTTGAATTTCAGTTTATATGCCACAAAAATCCTAATTATCCAAAAAATAAGGCCCACATCGGTTGGGGAGGAGAACGAAGCATGCCTTATAAGGGTGTGGATACCTCTCCCTAGCATGACGCATTTTGACGAGTGAGTGTGGGGTGCTTTGGCTAGCATCCCTATCGTCAAAGGCAAAATCGTGAGGCCTTGTGTGCCAAAGCGGACAATATCGTGCTCGCGGGTGGTCTGGGGTGTTACAGATGGTATCAGAGCCAAAACCCGAATCGATGTGCCAGTGAGGGCGCTGGGCTCCCTTAGGAGTGTGGATTGTAAGGTCGCACATCGGTTGGGGAGGGGAACGAAGCATACCTTATAAGGGTGTGGATACCTCTCCCTAGCATGACGCGTTTTGACGAGTGAGTGTGGGGGTTTCAGCTAGCATCCCTATCATTAAAGGCAAAACTGTGAGACCTTGTGTGCTAAAGCGAACAATATCGTGCTAGCGGGTCGTCTGGGCTGTTACAGATGGTATCAGAGCCAGAACCCGGATCGATGTGCCAGCGAGGGCGTTGGGCTCCCTTAGGGGGGTGGATTGTAAGGCCTACATCGGTTGGAGAGGGGAACGAAGCATGCCTTATAAGGGTGTGGATACCTCTCTCTAGCATGACGCGTTTTGATGAGTGAGTGTGGGGGGCTTCGGCTAGCATCCCTATCGTCAAAGGCAAAATCGTGAGGCCTTGTGTGCCAAAGCGGACAATATCGTGTTAGCGGGTGGTCTGGGCTGTTACAGATGGTATCAGAGCTGGAACCCGGATCGATGTGCCAACGAAGGCGTTGGGCTCCCTTAGGGGGTGGATTGTAAGGCCCACATCAGTTGGAGAGGGGAACGAAGCATGCCTTATAAGGGTGTGGATACCTCTCCCTAGCATGACGTGTTTTGACGAGTGAGTGTGGGGGACTTCGGCTAGCATCCCTATCGTCAAAGGCAAAACCGTGAGGCCTTATGTGCCAAAGCGGACAATATCATGCTAGCGGGTGGTCTGGGGTGTTACAAATGGGATTATATGTCGCGTATTCTGTTAAATACAAACAATTTGAAATTTAGGATATTATATTTTCAAGCTGTTGTTCAAATAAAGAGCTTTTCCAAGTTTTACAAGAACTCAATTAGAACATGGGTCATACTTCCGTTCCACCCATATTCATAAAATAAAGAGCGAAAATAATTATTGAAATATAAATCAAAACATGGATTAGATTAGAAAGATCAAACAAATAAATCCATACAAATGGACAGAGCTCCTAACCTTAACAATGGAGGTTTAGTTGCTCATGGTTCAGAGAAGAAAAATAAGGGTTTTGGTAAAAATGTACTCCCCTCTGATGGCATCTAAATTCCTATTTATAACTAATCCTAATAAATTTAAAATCTAATTATCTAAAATTAAAAATAATATCTTTTCCTAAAAATAAGATTTGAATTTAAATTCGAATTAATTAACGAGTCTTCAGCTGATGGGCGGGGACCACTTGATTTATCAATTCTGCAGCTTCTAATCTGTGTTTTCTGGGCTGAAAATTGGGTCAAAATAGCCCAGAAATCGCCCCCAGCGTTTTTCTATGTTTTTCTGCACGTGGCGCATGTCACGCGTACGCGTCGATGGTATTTTCTGCGAGTCATGCGGACGCGTCGGTCACGCGCACGCGTTAGTAAGCAAATCTTCAATTCACGCGTGCGCGTCAGTCACGCGCATGCGTTGCCATGGATACCTCGAATTCACGCGCACGCGTCAGGCACGCGTGCGCGTCGCTCCTCACAGCCATCTCCTTTGATTCTCGTGCTGTAGAAACTCCATCAAATCTAGCCGAATGCTACCTAAAATAAACAATATTACACAAAACTTAAAATAGCATCCATATTGGATAAAATATAATTAATTCTTGATTAAACTCAACAAATTAGATGCAAATTCACTGGAAAAAGATAGACAAGATGCTCATGCATCAACAACAACCAAGAATGATGAATGTCTATCCCTACACAGGCCATGAGCTCATATGTCGGTTGCTTATCCGCTCCCGATATTACCCGGACATGAATCCCAGATACAACTTTTTAAATATTTAATTACACAAGTCCTATGGCAGAAGCCAATAAATTGACTCTCAAATTGCATAAGACTTATAGCCGTAGCAATTCAATTGACTTTCCATTGCATTAATTGACCTATATATGGAAAACAAGGTATTAGTGTGCAGGTGTCTCCACATATAATTTGGCACTAAGGCCCCAAACAAACACTCAGTCTTTAATTATGAAAGTTTTATGGCTGTAGCCATTCAATTTACTCTCAGTTCTTTATCTCCACTTTTTTTAATCATTTCACAGTCATTACTTTTCTTTTCTTTTCTTTGCTTTTCTTTTCTTTCGTTCTTTTAATTCCTTACTTTTATTATTACAATTTATCAGTTATATTTTCATTAATAAAATAATTATTTAAATAAAATAATAATATTATAATATTTTAGAACTAAAATTCAATTAATAATAGTTAGTTCTTAAACTTTTAAAAATTAATTTTGACCCTAAATTTTTTGAAAATTACACTTAAACCACATAACTTTTGAAAATTTTGATTTAACCCCCAAACTTTTATTTAATTAATTTTCAACCTTGAACTTTTTATTATTTATATTTTGACCTCAGAATAATCATAGTTACCGGGGTTTCTTATTCTTCAAGAACCGAACCAACATCATCAAAGTTAAGCAATTTTCACTTAATTTTCACTTGTTTTCTCGATTGTTAACTCAACTTCCCAACCATTAAATCACCTCAAATTTCACATGATTAAAGTTCGTAAATAGCCTTGTTTTAGGAAGGAACAATTCAATTTCAGCATCTCTTTGAACCAAATTGTTTAACTTGAAAAACACCAAATTTTCATAAAAAACAAGCAAATAAACATTCAATTTCAAGCATCAATCATCACTTTAATCAACACACAGTAGCAAAATAATTAACCATTTAGCATTTAACCAAATCCTACCTCCTTGTTGCAGCCACCAACACCGAAGCACTAAGGAAAACGTCAAAAATTGGCTACTCCACCTTGATCTCCAACTTGGCTGAACCATGCTTGGAGGAACAGCAGGATCACCATGTGATTCCTTCCGTAAAAAGTGGTGTCATCGTGAAGAGGAAGAAGAGACAAACACTTTAATCGATTTAGATTTTTTACGGGAGTTACAAAACTCAAGAAATTAAGCTCAGAAGGTTTACGTGTTCTTGGAATTCTTTATTTTTCTTTCTTTCATGGTTCGGTGGAGAAGAAGAGAAAATGATATGATGATATGATGTGGTGTAATAAGGAGGGGGCGTGTGTCACTAAAGGCCACGTGTCAAAGTTTTAATCTGCTGAGTCAGCAATTCAAGTTATAAATATCTTGAAGAGATAATTACGAAAGCTAGATGTATTAAAACACAAGTAATAATGCATATAGAGATAAATATATATGAGTTACTAATATAAATAAATTAATAACATAATGATCATATGGATAGAAGATATATGATGAAGCTTTAGCAAATCTAAGTTCATTAAAGAGTACCAACATTTACTTATATCGGCAGATATCAAACTCAATAATAATATTATTATCTAAACTCTATTTTGATTATAGCATATAAAATAAAATAATAACATAATAATAATATCATATTATTATTTATTTTATCTCGAGATTCGAAATCGGCTCTTCATACTAAAACTAGTCACCTGAAAAATAAGATTTCGAAAAACACTATTTTCGTATAAAAAATTTAGGATGTTACATGCAGCCATATAAGGACAAGATCTGGAGGATCACTTGCTCAAAGATCACATACCACCACAATATACTTTTCTTGTTGTTACTTATAAACAATAGCTTTAAGATAATTACAATCTATAATCTTCGTTACTTGCTTCAATTGATCCGGTGTTCAAAAATAAAATAGTGGGATACAATTTTTATCATCACTTTCAGTCATCAAACAATTTAAAACCTAACTTAAATCTACCAAGAAACAAGGTTTATCATCTTCAAACTATCTTCACAAGATCAAAGGCATTGCTGACTCCTTAGAAGCTTTGGGATCATCTTTAACCACAGAAGAACACAAGGATGCACTTCTTGAAGGTTTGAATTATGAGTATCCGATGCTCTTCCCCATTGTTAATGCAAAACTAGAATTATATAGTCTTTGTGAGGTTGAAACTATCATCATGTCTTATGATGATATGGTGGACAAATTTCTAAAATCAATAACCAATATAGTTTAGACCAATCTTCCAGAATCATTATAACAACATAGTTCTTTTAGTAAAGTGACTTTTCAGATATTGTGCTTGTTTGGGTGTCATTATCTTGATAAAAAAAGATTTTTTTAATGAAAAAAGATCTTTTTTATTTTTTGCGTTTGGTAAATTTTTAGTAGTAAAAGTAAAAGTACTAGAAAAATTAAAAAAACATCTTTTTTGAGAAGTTACAATTTACATCTTTTGTTAAATTTTTTTACATAATAAATAAACAAAAAAATACTTTATATTGTTATACCTAAACATAATTGATAAATAAAAAGATCTTTTTGCATGAGATATCCAAACATAAAATTACTTTTACTTTTTCATAAGATCTTTTTAAAAAAGGTAACTCCAAAAAAGATATTTTTTTAGAAGTTCATCCAAACAAGCACATTATACATTTGGAATCGCAAAAATTAAGTGACACGGTTAGATTTTATTAGTGTAAAACTACTAGAACACACTATAGAATATTCTAAAGTAGAGATAAGGTTTAATTACTTTGCCTCTCCCTATAATTTTACCAAATTTTCAATTAGGTCATTATACTTTTTTTTTTTTCTGATTAGGTCGTTATCCCATATCTTTTTTTAATTAAATTCCTAATAATCTTAAATGTTTAAAAAATATTTTTAAAGTGTACATTTACTTATTTATCCATATCGTACACTTATAATAAGGTTCTATGAACTCAGAATTTCTTCCTTTTCGGTTTCTCTTCTTCTGCCTTTTCTAAGATATACACATATGTATATGAATCCAAGCCAAGGAACCTTTCTTCTGCTCTCTTCAGAAAACTCTATATCATGGAGTCCCAACCTCAAGGAAAGAAGACACCCATGTTTATGTGGAAAAGCAACTCTTGTGCGCTCTTTATCGACTGTGACAAACCATGATAAGAGGTATGTTACTTGTGGGAGGATGCTAAAATACAATTTCTTTGAGTTGATTGATGATGATGAAGGTTCTAAGAGTGGTTGGCCAAAGGCAAAGAAAAGGAGGGTTTATTACTTTTGTGGAGACACTCTAATTCTTCGAACTTTTAGAATGGCAAGGAATCCAAATAAAAAAATTATTTCTTTCGCTAGTAGAAGATGCAAATTTTTTTAAGTAGATTGATAAGTTTGTGCCAGTTAAGATATCTTTCCAAGATTCAGTTTTTCCTATACCCCTAAATAAAATGATAGGATTGAGAGAAAATATAAGTATCTCATTGAAGTAAGCCTTGCTATGTTATTTATAGCCTCTATGCCATTACTGCATTAACATTCTGGGATGAGGTAGTTCTAACAGCCACTCATATAATAAATCGCATCCCAACGCTTATCTTAGATAATAAATTTCCATATGAGATTCTTTTCAAAACTATCCCCGACTATAATTCTTTAAGACTTTTTGGAAGTAGTTGTTTTCTCTTATTAATACCTTATAAATGTGTCTTCATTAGTTATACTCCAAAACTCAAAAGGCTATAAGTGCATTTCACCTCGAGCTAGAACTTATATCACAAGACATGTTCAATTTGATGAAACATATTTTTTTTATAAAGGTTTTGTTTCTCAAATCTAATAACACCGATACTTATACAAAATTTGATGATACATTTCTACATGAAAATTTTATACCAAGCATAGATTCTATTTTAAATCCCAAAATTTATGGTTCTCAAAATCAGACCAATCAAATCATTAACCAAAATTCTATAGCTATTATCGATGCTACTCCTAATTTGAGTGTTGTTCCTAATAACACTCACTGTACTACTGATTCTCATCATGTCGAAAATCAACAATCTAGTCCGATATCTGGGATACAAATCTGTCTCCCTAATATTGATACTATCAGCATTTATAACAATCCACCTACAATATCTTCAGATGTTTCTTCTTCACGTAAGTCTCAGAATCAACATCCTATGCTTACTAGGTATAAAATTGAAAAATCCAAACCCAAAGACATAATTAGTTAGGTTGATTCTACTAGTTTCAGTAAGATATTCCTAAAACTCCAAATGAAACCTTAGATATTCCTCATTATAAAAATGATATGTAAGAAGAATATGATGCATTAATTAGAAATCACACTTGGACTCTAGTGCCTAATCAAATAATGCCAAAGTTATTCACTGTAAATCAATATTCACTATCAACACGCTACATAATGACACAATATAGAAGTACATAGTTAGATTAGTGGCCCAAGATTTTTACCAATCTGAAGGCTTTGACTTTGAATAGGTCTTTAGCCTTGTTATAAGGCCTATAACCATTAGAATTGTGGTGAGTATAGATCTATCTAAAGACTGGTTCATAAGACAATTGAATTTTAATAATATCTTCCTAAATGGAAACTTACATGAAACTATATATGAATCAACCTACTAGATTTTCTCATGATTCTGAAACTCTTGTATGTAAATTAAATAAGTCTCTTTATGGCGTGAAGTAGGAACCAAGAGAATGGTTCTTAATACTCAACAATACTTTAAATATGTTTTGTTTTGTTAGTATAAATTCTCATACATTTTTGTTCATTAAACATGATCCTCATTATGTTATTTACATATTATGTTGCCTTGATGACATTATAATTATTGTTAATGATTCAATTGAAATTGATGTAGTGATTTAAAAACTGAACAAGCTTTTTACATTATAAGACTTAGGAGAATTATCCTATTTTCTTGGAATAAAAACTGGACAACTTACTTATCACAAACAAAATACATTAAATATTTGTTGTCTAAACTTGGAATGAATGAGACAAGTGCTATGTCTACCCGCCCATAAGACCTCTTCATTACAACTTTTATATATAAGTTCGAAAATATTTGAGGACTCCAAGCTCTTCAGGTCTGTTGTATGAACACTGCAATTTGTCACTATAACTAGACCTAATTTGAGCTTTATAGTAAGTAAAGTCTCTCAATTCATTCATAACATAGTTTGATCTTAGATAAATGCAATAATTACATATTGTATGATTTTTCTGATTCAAATTGGGCAACTTAGAAGATAGGAAATCTATTCTATTTATTGTGTCTTTTGGAGGACTAATTTAATTACTTGATCTTGTAGGAAATAAGCAACCATAAGTTGGTCTTGAACTGAGGCAGAATTTCAAAGCCTAACAGCATGTGAAGCAAAGATTACATGAGTGAAGTTTGCTGTTTAAATTGAAGATAAAATTAGATATTGTACTATCAATCTTTTATGACAATATGAGTACTATATTACTTACTGCCAATCCAATTTTGCATGACAAAACAAAACATTTTCAATTAGATATCCAAGTGGTTTGAGGAAAGATCAGCAACAAATTTCTAAAGCTAGTTTACATTCCTGGAATTAAGCAAGTGGCTAACATTCTAACAAAGCCATTATTAGTAATCAACTTTGAGAGACTCAGACAAATTCAGAGTTGTTTCGAGAATTCAAAACAACTTGAGCTTGAGATGAGAGTATTAAAGATAGTAAAACCTCAATAGTTAAGAGAAGTCATTAGCAGCCGCCACCCAAAGAGAAAAATCTGAATGCCTATTAGTTACTCTAGCTATGGTTAGTTAGTGAATGTTAGTTAGTGTGTGTATACTGGGATCAGATTGTATGGGAAGTGGATGGATCCATTGTATTTGTTAATTCTAATAATCAAAAGTGCACTTCTATTTTTCTTAGTTTCCAAGAAATTTTCTTTCTTCTTTAATAGTTTTAAGCTTGAATTTTTTATATTTGTTTTTTATTTTCTCTGCATTGTTTAGGTTGTAAGCAATCTTTTTCCACTCTCTATTTGTAATATGTATATAATTATAAACATATAAGTGGATTCTATAGTATGCCTATATTATGGTAGCTATAGCGATTATGCAAGTGTTGTAAAATTAAAGTCATATTTTTTATTACATTTTGGTAATATTTTTTAAGCAACATTTGTTAAAAAGGTGAATGCTATCCTACCCACTCTAAAGTAATATGTAAGTTATTCTCTCTGATGTGTTAGATTTTAATTGGATGTTTATTTTAACCTGAATTACTTTAATCTAATGAGAGTTAATATATTTGGAAGATGGTGACGGTGATGACCTGACAGAGAGAGAAAATGGAACACCCAATGAAACGGTGATGTTTGGGAGGCGCAACAGTGACGACGAAGGAGTAAAGAAGAGTAAACGCAATTAGAAAATTATTAAAGGGGTAATTGTATAATATTTTAAAATATTAAAAATTGAATATGTTACCTAGATTTTTTTACTTGTAATTTTTTTTTATATAGTGGGAGTACATAAGAAGTACATAATATATAAGGAATACATAGTATATAAGGGTAATAGCTCAACAAATATTTTTTAAGGGATTTTCTATTTTTTTCAAAATGAGAACAACTTATTCTTTTCCCTCTCTTAATCCCTTCTTGTTCATCAAACCATCAACATCACAACTTGAATAGTTTAGGGCATGAAATTTTCTTCATGGTGCGGTGAGCGTGGAAAGCAATCAAGCTGTGAATCTAGTTGTCAATTTTGCCATTTTCTTTCTTTTCCTAATTTTTCTTTCAACATTTTCTTTTCTCTTTTCTTACCTCTTCCTTCAAACTCATCCAATAGAGTTTGATGAGAGGCTATTTTACAAGATTCTTTCTTGTTGAACATAGCTGTTCCGATCAACGAATTGGAAGAAAGAAGATCTGGATCCCCATTATTTTATGATTCATTGATTTCTCAACAATGGATGACAACCAGAGCAACGCAGTACAGATGGATGTAAACGCACTAGCCAATTTCCTCCATCAACTCACTACTCTTCAGTCTCAGATTTCGAAGAACAACACAAGCCCGATTAAAGATCAATCAAGCCCTTATTTTATCCATCCGGGAGAAAATCTAGGTACACCGATTATTTCAATCGTGTTAACACCTAACAATTATGGTAGTTTGAGTCATGCTATGATTAGAACACTGGTTCGAAGAACAAATTGAAATTTATTGATGGTACTATAAGAAAACCTGAGAATAATAATGTTGAATCTGAGGTATGGGAAAGATGCAACAATTTGATTATTTCTTGGATCAATATTTCATTAAGTCCTGGAATTCGTGATAGTGTTATGTAGAACAATGTTGTTGTTGATTTGTGGGAGGACCTTAAGCACAGGTACTACCAAGGGGACAAGTTTAGAATTTGCAGAACTTCAGGAGAAACTTTTTGCCATTAAGCAAGGTGATCTGACCATCACCGATTATTACACAAGGCTCAAACAGATCTGGGAGGAGCTCAATAATTTCATATCCATTCTAAACTATGTCGAATGTGCAGAGTCATGCTCTTGCAGATTATCAAAAATAAGAGGATACAGAGATGAAGATCAAGTAGTCAGACTTTTGAGAGGGTTGAACAAATAATACTCTACTGTCAGATCACAAATCATGCTCATGTCACCTCTACCAGACCTAAACACAGTATTTTCTATGCTAACACAGCAAGAGAGACAACTGACCAACATGGACAACAATAAAATTTTGTTCAATTCCACTCAAAATATAACTACATCACAAGTGTCCAATTTCTCATCTAATAGAGGCAGAGGAAGAGGGCGAGATAGATCAAGTCAAGGTGGTAGAGGTCGTGGAGCTAAAGAAGATGTGTGCTTTAAGAATCATGGGTACCCCACAATCAATCAAATGATCACTGAAGAGCATGCTGATGTACTCAATGATAAACACTCTCAGCTCAATTACCTCCAAGAGAACACTGGAATGTCAAGCTCTAAATTCACTCCAGAACAAAGATTTGCCTTGTTGGAGCTAATCAAAGGCAAAAGTGTGCAGCAACAACATCATAATGCAAACCAGGTTAATTCTATTCAAACTTCCACTCCAGGTAAAACCATTGTATTACAATTTAATACAAGAATTATGAGTATTATAACTCTAAAACCTGCACTATGGGTCATTGACTCTGGTGCGACAGATCATGTGACTTTTGACTTAAAAGATTTTGTAAGTTTTCAAAATATTGCTCCAATAAATGTGATATTGCCAAATGGAACCAAAACTGTGAGCACCATTGTTGGCACAATCACATTTTCTAAAAATTTTTTTCTCAAAAAAGTTTTGTACATTCCCTCTTTTGTTTTCAAATTGATTTCTGTGTCAAAATTAACCTCAAATTTATATTGTCAAATGTTAATCAATGATAAGTGTTATGAGATACAGGATCGATCCACATCGAAGATGTTGATATTGCTAAGTGCGGAGATGGACTATATACAATGAGTAGAGAAACAGAATGCTTTCACCTTCAACCCCCTTCAATAAAGCAAGCTTCATTGGCAGTAGCTCCTACCACTACTCATATCATAGCACCTTCACACACTGAGCATAAAAAGATTCGGCATCTTAGATTAGGACATATACTTATACATAGACTGATTTTAATGAAAAAAGATTATCCTTTTATAGATTGCACTGCTTCAACATTTCCTTGTGACTCATGTCATTTTACAAAACAAAAGAAACTATCTTTTGATCTTAGCACAACTAAAATAAAGAATTATTTTGATTTAGTTCATATAGATATCTGGGTCCCATTTCTGTCCCTTCTAATGAAGGACATAGATATTTTTTGACTGTGGTGGATGGCAAGAGTAGATTTACTTGGACTTTTTTTTATGAAAACAAAATCTGAGACATCACAATTGGTTATTAACTTTGTAAATTTTGTCAAAGTACAATTTGAAAAACAAGTTAAGTGTATAAGAACTGACAATGGACCAGAATTCACTCTAAAGTCCTATTTTGCTTCAACTGGCATTCTACACCAAACTTCTTGTGTAGAAACACCAGAGCAAAATGGAATTGTAGAGCGCAAACATCAGCACATTTTAGATGTTGCTCGAGCACTATTATTTCAATAAGGAATTCCACTTTGTTTTTGGCAATATGCAGTTGCTTACGCTATTCACCTAATTAATAGGCTGCCAGTATTAAATTAGATAATGTCAGTCCTTATAAACTTTTGTATGGTACATTACCCAATCTTTCAAATTTAAGAGTATTTGGTTCTCTTGCATACGCCTCCACATTAACAAATTTAAGAACAAAATTGGACCCAAGAGCCAGAAAAGCAGCCTTTCTCGGTTTTAAATTTGGAACAAAGGGTTTTCGACTTATTGATTTGAAGTCAAAATCAAATTTTCATACACTCT